>NC_066612.1:4524264-4832352 GCF_025231255.1 Drosophila biarmipes | reverse complement strand
TTTCTTTATTTTAACATATTGAAAGGAGTATTCGATAACCGCGCTGTCATCGATAGTTGCCGAACACCGCTTTCGTCCTATGCTGCCGATAACGATAACGGTCAAGTGTCATCGCGAATAAATGTGGGTTTGATAATAAAGAATTGCGTTGGTGAACAATAATAATACAAATCCTAAATGCACCAGGCGGACTGCCAGTGAATACAGATACTGCGACTATTGGCGAACGCGGCAGCAAGACGCTCTAGGTAACAATCGAGGCGGCCGAGCCGCCGTTCTGGTGTTATTTTCCATATCCATGTGCGTTTGTAAATGATACCACCAGAGCAGTGCCATATGTATCGTTGTGCGTACATACATGCCCACGGGGAAAAATAACTCGCAGATACATATACGTATGTAAGATGTATTAGAATTCCTGAGATATACGTACATATGCATATATGTTTATGATGCTCGTCTATAAAACAAAATATGCACAAACATACGCGCCCGCACGTATGTACGGGCGTGTGTATAATAAAACGAGCATCTAGCTGCGGTTATCTTAATGCATTGCGCAGAAACTGAAGGAATCGCAGCCGAGGGCGAAACACACAAAGTGTGCCCTGTACGGTGGGCCCCTGTGAGCTCCGAATTCCGTCGCTCACATCCGACTCCCTGCCGATCCTAATCTGCGCCCGGAATTGGAATCGGAATCGGAATTATTGACATAAACGGCGCGACGTAATTGCGTATTTTGATGTCCCATGTTCGATGCTGACGGACGGCGAGGGATTTTCGCGAGTGCTTTCGCGTGCCTTGGTGTGCTGCTGTGGGAAACCGATTTGTTTTTCCGGGCGATGAGGCATAATGTTTGTTGTTTACGTTTTGGGAACGTACTGTGTCGCACCTGAGGTGAAATTGCAAATCCCTTGTAAGGTGTTTGTATGTGCATTATATCAGCCAGGGTCCCAGAAAGTGAAAGCCAAAATATGATGAAAATATATCTTGCAGAGCAACAAAAATATAATGTATGGAAAATACCTTATAAATATTATGCACTATAGAAGGTGATCTGAAGAAAGCATATCTTGACTATTTTTTAAAAAGCAATACAAAAAAAATATATATTATAAGATAAAAGAATAATAATATGTATGTTTTAAAGAAAGTGAGACCAAATAAGATAAAAATATGTATATTTTAAATATTTTTTAAAAAGTAATGCATAAAAATAAATATATTATAGAGCAAAACCCTTATAAATATGTATGCAAATGACAAATCGCAAAATATCTTACACATAATATAAAAAAATTTATATTATTTAAAATATAATACAAAATAATAAATATAATAGTGTATGATTTATATCAAACACAGTCCCAGAAAGCTAAAGCTAGATAAAAAAAAAATTTGTCTGATATATTATTTAAAATATAATATAGAAAAAAACCTCTATAAATATGTACATATTAAAACCAATCACGGTTCCAAATATATGTTATACCTTATCAAGTGTAATTTACAATATTAATATAATCTTTTCCCTTCTAGGAAGAAGCATACTGAAGCCATGGCATCAATATCGGATGATGGCATGGTGCTGAGTGGCTACCACAAAAAGCTGAAGACCATGAAGAAGAAGTTCTTCGTGCTGTACGAGGAGACCAGCACTTCGCCGGCCCGTTTGGAGTACTACGACACCGAGAAGAAGTTCCTGCAGCGGGCGGAACCAAAGAGGGTTATCTATCTGAAGAACTGCTTCAACATCAACCGGCGTTTGGACACAAAGCACAAATGCGTCATCGTGCTGTCCTCGAGAGACGGTGGCTTTGGCATCGTGCTCGAGAGCGAGAACGATCTACGCAAGTGGCTGGACAAGCTGCTATTCCTACAAAGGAATATAGCCAACACGAATGGCACAACCCATTCAGCTTATGGTTCGTAAAAGTACAATTTATGTTTGATCACCTAATGAAACTCCTCTTCCCCCGTAGACCATGTCTGGCAGGTTGTCATTCAGAAGAAGGGAATTTCGGAGAAAGTGGGAATCACTGGAACGTATCACTGCTGCCTTACTGCAAAGTCCCTGACCTTCGTGTGTATAGGACCGGAGAAGACGCCCAATGGCGATGATCGAGTAGCCAGCATTGAGATTCTCTTGACAACCATCAGGCGGTTAGTAGTCACTTAAAAACTGATTACAGCTCGGCATACTAAATAATGTTTATTATTTTAGATGCGGTCATGCCTCCCCTCAATGTATTTTCTACATGGAGCTCGGCCGTCAAAGTGTCTTGGGCTCCGGAGAGCTGTGGATGGAAACGGATAATGCAGCTGTGGCTACAAACATGCACAATACGATATTAAGGTAATTTATTTACTTTCTAGGAAAGCTTATTTTATGACCTTAACCCCGTAACTTGCTGTTAATGTTATATTTTATTCATTTACCTGTTTTTGTTGTATACTTGCAGCGCTATGTCAGCTAAAACAGAGTCGAACACGAATTTAATAAATGTCTATCAAGCCAGGCCTGATATTAGCCACGAGCCCATGAGGAAGCGATCATCGTCTGCAAACGAAGCCTCAAAACCCATAAACGTCATAAACGTGCGCCAAAACTCCCTCGAATTGCGGAACTGCAGTTCACCCCAAACCTATAGTAAGTTTTTATTTCTCGCTCATTAAAACATCTGTTTAAAATTCCATTAACTCTATTTAGCCTTTGGAAGAGAGCGGTGCGACAGCTTACCAACCAGAAATGGAACCTTGAGCGAGTGCAGTAATCAAACATACTTTGGATCCAATCACGGGCTGAGATCCAACACTATATCTGGCATCCGTCCGCACCCATCCAACAAGCACAGTAATAGTCCAACATTCGCCATGCCATTGCGATGCTCAGGGTCCGAGGAGTCGTCAATTAGTATCGATGAGTCTGATGATAATGGCAGTTTTAGCCACTACCGGTTAAAGTAAGTCATCTAGGATAGTAAAGGGTTCAAATATTTATGCGAAATTTGGTATTTTACAGCACTCGGTCATCGAAAACAGCTATTCCCGAGGAAAACATTGATGACTTTGCAAGTGCGGAGTTCAGCAAAGTCACCGAGCAAAGTGGTAAGGCGAAAATCCCAACGCAATATGCCTGGCATCTGATCAATTTCTTATTTTTATGTCTACAGAAAGTGACGAAAACTACATACCGATGACCCCAATTAAGCCTACCTTATTTGGCGATGTCAGCCAGGAGAAGGAGAAGGTGGAGATGCAAAGTTCACAGGATGCTAACCTGCATTTCGACTTCCCAGAGCACACATCCGAGAAACTGGCCAAGGATTTCGATGTGGATTCGGACAACCAGTGAGTATACCCTTCCCAGCTTTGACCAGCAATATATTCATTGACTTTGTTTCAGATGTGGACGGCCTATTCGAGCTTATTCAATAGGCAATAAAGTCGAGCATTTAAAGATGAACAAGCGCCTGGGATATCTAAATGACACGGGTCAGAATCCGAATCGCGTGCGAGCTTACTCGGTGGGTTCCAAGTCCAAGATACCGCGGTGCGACTTGCAGCGGGTTGTGCTCGTGGAGGATAATAAACATGAGTTCGGAACGAATAGAAGTCATAGTAGCATTACGAAAGATGGTTCCATCAGCGGCACAAGTGGCAGCCGGGAAAAGAAGTCCACAAGTGCGCCGCTCCTGAGTCTGAAGAACCACATAAACCCCGACCGAATGAGTGACTTAATGGAAATTGATTTCTCGCAAGCAACCAATTTGGAGAAGCAGAAGTTCATCAAGAACAATGAAATTCCCAAGTACATTGAGAACGTGTTCCCCAAGAGCATCAGAAACGAAGGCTCCAACCTAGCCTTGCACGCTACAAGTCAGAAAGACATTTTCAACGGAAGCAAGATAAGCAACACCACGAGCAGCGCGACTGAGGATGGCTACCTGGAGATGAAGCCAGTTGGCAATGCATTCACTCCCAGCACGCCCAGTACGACTTGCCTTCCGAGCAGTGTAAACATGATCACTCTGTCAGATCTATTTGTGAAGCGGGCCATTCTCGATACTAACAAAATTAGTACGTACAATATTCCTAGAGAGCGGTTGGAGCCATCCATAAGCGAAGAAAAGAAGTGCAACTCCCCGGTAAATGAGCAACCTAAGAGTCCAGAGCCCTCGTCGACCGTGGAAAGTAATAGCAGCATTGGCATTGCACTCGAGACACCGACCGTGCCAAGCGATAAACCAATTAACGTGGACGAGAAGCTGATTGAGAATAACAACTTGGACACGGGCTGTCACGAGGAGAAGAAACTGGTGCACTCAATAAGTAGCGAAGACTACACACAAACCAAGGAGAAGTCGAATGATTTTACAAAGATTAACGAAGCGGGCTACAAGATACTTCAAATAAAAAGCGACAGTTCCCTTTTCTCATCGAAGGCCGGCCAGAAGGGCATTGCGAAGGATAATTCACTGACGGAAAGTGCTAATACGATAGCCGATCACGGTGGCATCTCGGTCACCAAGTTCAACATAACTGCAAAAGCAACCGACTCAAAAGTCGCCGATCCCAGCAAGCAACAGAACATTCTTCAGATTAAGGATTTGAATTTCCCCTCGAGGTCCTTTTCGCGCATATCCCAGCCGGAGCTGCACTACGCCACCCTAGATCTTCCCCACTGTAGCGGCCAAAACCCAGGACCACACCTGAAGAGAGGTTCTCGCGAGTCTCCGCCGGTGTCTGCGTGCCCCGAAGTGGGCAACTCCTATGCGAAGATTGACTTTGACCAATCGGACTCATCTTCCTCCTCATCGAACATATTTAATACGTAAAGTTTTAAAATTTAAAACCATATGTATATGATTTGTTTAATATTGTACATTTATTGTAAATATTCTCTGACAAGCAAAGCTTACAATTTTGGATGCTAATAAATAAATTTTATTTAAATTATAATACGATGTTTTTAAGAATTCGCTAAACACTTCTTGAAGTAAGTATCAAATGTCATGCCAATAAACATAATAATTTGTGTGAAAAATATAGTCTGAAAACCTGCGTGTCCACAATCATCATGTTTCTTGTCCTGGTGTATCCTGTCAAGGATCTTTGGGATCAAATTCACTAAATCCTTCCGGATTTAGAAACACCCGCATTCGTTTAGGAAAGTACATTTTCTTGAGCTCTTTCTCTCATGATCTTACTAGTTCTCAACTCATTGCCCTTCCTTGCTTGCAGTATATCCCTATAACCCATATTTTATTGCACCTATTCTAGAACCAATCGCTCAAAGTACATAAATAGCGCGTGTAAAAAATTGAATTGCTTTCCATTTATTTAATACAATTTTGTTTTTCTGAAATAGTTCATCTTTTTTATTGATTTCATGATTTAGACTCTACTTCAGATCCTTGTGTTGCAGTTGCAACCGTTTTATTTGCTCACATTGCCCTCCTCGTTTGCAGAATTGTTCAGATCACTGTTGTTGCAAGTATCTCCGACGGATGCGCCAACGTTTGCGACATAAAGGGCGGGGTCTATGACCTTCGGAATAGGCTTTATTTCGGTGCCAAGTTCTTTTTCAATCCTATGCAGGTCGAACCGATCCTCGTAGGTTATCAGATTTATAGCAATACCTTAAAGTAGATCGAAATGAACATAACAAAGTTAGAAACAGGTCGATTAAAACTTTGAAAAGGAAACAATGATATGTTAAATCATAGTTTTACTTACCCAAATGACCGAATCGTCCCGAGCGACCAATTCGATGCAAGTATGTCTCTGCCATTCGAGGGAAGTCGAAGTTGATCACCACATTCACGGCCTGCACGTCGATACCTCGGGTAAACAGATCCGAGCAGACCAGATTTCGGCAGAGTCCCTGGCGGAAATCGTGGAACACTCGGTTTCTGTGTGCTTGGGCCATCTTTGCGTGAATATAGTAACAGCAGTAGCCAAGCTCTGTGATCTTTTTGGCTAATAACTCGACACGTTGCGTGGAATTACAGAATATGATAGACTGATTAATTTGCAGCTTGGAGAACAGAGTGTTCAAGCAGTGTACTTTCTGGCGCTCTTGTACAAATGCATAGTACTGAGTGACACCCTTCAACGTTAGCTCCTCCATCAGGTTGATCTCGTAAGGCTCGCGTAAATGCTTCTCCATGAAATTCTTGACTGTCAGTGGAAATGTTGCGGAAAATAGCAAGATCTGTGGATCCTTTGGTAGCTTAAGTATAACATGATCCAGCATGCCTTGAAAATCAAGCGACAATAGTTTATCGGCCTCATCCAAAACTAATATCCTGCAATGCGACATATCAGCAACTTTCTTATCCATCAGATCTAATATTCTTCCGGGAGTGGCAATAATTAATTGTACTGCAGGGGCAAAAGAACGGGGATATTGGTATCACAGCTAGTTCCAACGATTCAACAGCCAATCTCACCTTTTTGATATATACGAAGAATGTCATCCTTCAGAATGGTGCCTCCCGTTGTGACCATTACCCGGATATCCAGATGCTTCGCCAGCTCAATACATATCTGTGAAGTTTGTAGCGCCAACTCTCGGGTGGGGACCATCACCAGGGCCTGGATGTAGTCCTTGGTTGGATCTATTTGTTCTAAAACTGGGATACAGTAGGCTCCCGTTTTGCCAGTACCGTTCTTTGCCCGAGCCAGTACATCCTTTCCACTTAAAGCTATAGGAATAGCTGCTTCCTGAATCGGCGAAGGGCGCTCCCAACCCTTCTCGAAAATACCCATCAGCAGTTCTCTTTTAAGGCAAAACTCCTCAAACTCGTTTCCTCGCGTGTCGGTCACATCCTACAAAGAAGGGGATACATTTATAATCATCATGCTTTAAATTCCTGATAAACTAATTGGGTTTAAGTTTATTTTTAAGTAATCTATTAGGACTCACAGTTGTTTTGAATCGGTTGTCCTTTGGCGGCAGCTTCAGCTTTGATTTCCAGCCCATATCGTCACTTGTGTTTCCAGCAATTTGAAGATCATTTATAAGCCTAAAGAAAACATGGTAAATTAGTATTTAAAAATTGTATAATTTTTAAAAACGAATCTTTTTTATTATTTAATCTTTGAATATTATTTATAAGCCCAATAAAAATAGCATTAAACAGGAAATTATCAGTTTCGCATTTTATAAAAAAAAAATTTAATAATTTTTTTAATTTAAAATTTTTAAATTATTTTATGCAAAGGAACTCCTAAAATTTCTTTTAAACATATTTCTAAAACATTTTTTAATGGAGCTCAGAGAAAAGAAACGCTTAGCCGAAATTTAAAAATGGCAGCCCACGAATAACTGTTCACGCTGCTGAATCTAAGAATACCAGTTTTGTTCTGAAGTTCAATTTACACAAAATTAAGAAACATTGCCATTTATGTAGATATAAAAATATATTTTTGCGCAAATTTAGCCAGTGCAACGCTTATATACATACGTACATATGTATTTAACCGACTTGTTTAGCGGTGAATATGTCCACGAATGCACATGTGCACTATGTACATAACTTTTTCGTACATACATATGTAATTATTTCCATTGTACATACAAATAATCGGCTAGCATTTAACCATAATCAAGTCAAATTCAAGCGACCCAACATTGTTTACATTTTATTTTATTAGATAACATTGCTCGGCAGTTTTGATTGTTAATTAGAATCTTCTCAAAGAAAAAGAAAGGCATACAAAAAACATACATATCATCGGCTTTCGATTTTCAATCGTTTTTGCAATGAATGTTCTCAATTGTTTAACGGTTCAATGACTTGACGGTGTCTGAGCATAGATGTACCATCCAATATCGACGGCTATATTTTGTTAGCCAAATATAAATAAATATATAAAATATACAAACCCCTTGCTTGTTAAATTAGTGTGCCCAGAATTTAACTTTTCAGTCATCATTATTCACAGTGAAAATTTAATTTAGTTCGTTTAAAAAATGATTCGCGTTCTTTGCTTTCGGCTGACTCTTTTAGTCACTGCGTTCACCGATTTAATTGTATTGCTCACGTATTCAACTTTGCGTTGCGATAAAAAATGGCATTTAGCTACAAAATAATGAAGTCGCCTTGCAACATGCTATCAATAATACAAATTTCGCTTCGACTCGGAAAAAATTTTCACTCGGTGTACCAACAAATTCATTAGCGATTTCTCTACCTTTTGGAACGTTGAAATGAAACAACTTTTTCCTGTTGAAAACAAGCAAAATGTTTGTTTGTTTATTATTATAGGTAAATTAATTTTAAAAAACCAATTAATGTTCTAAGTGCTAGAAAAAAAACTAAAACTATAAAAAATTGTCATTTTTATTTGTCCTGTAGTTTCATATAATAACAATGAAATACAAGTCAAAATGAATACGTGCTTTAATATATTGTATAAAATGATTGATGCATAGTTTTTGTGACCTTTTCTATCTCTTTACCACATTTATTTCTAAAAAAATAACATTTTGCCTTGTCTGAACAGACATTCGCGCAATAATTCCAAATTATGCTAGATGTGGAACGGCTGGAATTTTTTGAGTATGTGACTTGCACTGACCAAAAACAGCTGACTTGGATAATACTTTTAATATAAGCCATAAAGAAATAAATGTATTTACATAATCACTATTATATAACGTAATATGGTTTTATTTCTAAGTTTTCGAGCTAACTTCTTTATCACTCAGAAAATCGATACAATCTGGAAACTCTAAGGTAGAAGCACTGCAAAAGAAGAGAAGCAAAGCCAAACAGCTGATGCAGGAAAATTGCACACTGTTATCACTCGATCAAGATCGCGGTGAATACACAACTGATTTGAGGAGTCCTATCAAGAAGAAGTGGCATTTCGTTAATGGTTTTAACAAATTAATCAGTTTGCTAAGAGATAGTTACATTAGTACGTAGAAATAACTTTCTAAATATTTGAAAAAGGTAACTCACAGGATCCCGACCTATGATTAATTTTTGGAAATGGTCCATGTTTCGTAAGTCTGGCGAAGACTAGAATATACTTTAAATTAAATAATAAAGGCTAGAACATTTAATAAATTTAAATAACCTCCTTGCTATCTGCAAAGTGAACGTTCAATTTTCCGTAATAAGCTTTACGAGATAAAAACAAGCACAGGTCCGTGTGCCGGGCCGTAGGAAACTACTGTCCAAAGTCATCAATAATTATTACGTACCCAAGTAAATACGTAGCCATTCGGGTGTATTGATAGCCTTCCATGTGCACCCAGCATGCTAAGTGTTAAAACACTCCATGGGGCTAACCTATTTGAACAAGCTTACGAATCCACAAATGTGTTCCTTATATACATCGATTTTCGCCGCGAGTGTGTGAGTGGGCGAAATGTTTACCCATAAACATTCGCATTTGCTCGCGAAGGAACGGCGAAGACTTCAGTTCGTTAAATCCGCCAACTGCAGCGGTTCGAAGTCGGTATTGCTATTGCCCGATAACGAATCAGTGATAAGATATGAGAAGTCCGTTCTAAGAAAAGATACAAACATTACACAAGCCGAGCAATTGGTCATTGAAAATCAAATCCAAGGCGCCAGCAATGATCGTCGCACTGAGTTTGGCCTGCCTGATTCTGGGTGGCATTTCGAAAGTGCTTTCGGTTCAAATGTGCTGCAGCGCGAACTCGGTGCTATTCAAATACCACGGACCGGACAGTGCGGAAATCTTCGAGTGCGCTTCGGCGGAAAGGAACCTCAAAGAGTTTCCGGATCTAACCCAAGTGATAGGCAAACTGATAGCCCCCAGAGGCCTTGGGCTGGAGGCACCCAATGAGTCAAGCCACCGCCTGAAGCTATCGAAGTGCAGAAACCTCACGAGCCTGGGGCTAAGTGGTCTGAGTGAAAGTAGCTTGTATCTGGGGAATAACTCGTGCATTGGGCTGCTAAACAGACGTCTCATCGTTTTATCTTGCGAATTCGAAAAGAATGTGCCGCCTCAAAGTGTTGGATTTGTAAACAAGTGCTGCCCACAGGGATTTATTTACGCTTCCGAAAATAATACATGCACACTTGGCGCAAACGATTTCTTTGTTTACTCTTCTATCATCAGCAGCCCAATTATATTTTTTGATAACGCCCCAAACTGTTCGGCCGGCAGAGCCCTGGTGGAGTACACGGTGTCCTCGGAGAGGGTGCAGTTCATAAACAACTCCCTGGTTTGGAGGGATGGCTCCAATAGTCTGCCAGCCGCCAAGTTTTGCATCGAAGCCATTTACGAATCGTTTGCCTCGGAGAGAGGAAAGGTTTCGGAGCAAAAGTATCTTGTTCGGGCATGTCAAGAACCCAAAATCTGCCAAAAGGTTCCGTGTATTCGACGCTGCTGTGCCGAGGGTGAGATGTATGCGAAGAGAAATACCAGCACCTACTGCAAGAAGGATGGCGCCGAAATGAGGTTCGAGGGGTTCCAGAACCTCAATATAAACGCCAATTTCTCAAAACCATCGGGTAAGCAGATTTTTTTATTCCCATTTTTATGGTTTTTCACCTTGTCGTTTTAAGTGCTTTAACGGGAAATAGGAAATAAAACCGTTTGAGGCCATAATCGCCCATTAAGTTCTTAGATTTAATAGTGAAAAATATTATTTGATGGCTTCCATTTGTCAGTTCCCCTGTTTTTCCAACGAACAAAAAGAATAATGAGTGTAAACAATTATCTTTAAGTACCAAACAAACGCGTATAACAAATATCTACAAATATCATACTCAATTGGTTGTGATACGTCATTGATAATGACTCATTATTGTTGACATTTCTTGTTAACTTGCTCATTTTAATTATTTTTGTCGAACTTTCTTATCGTGCTAATCAAAAACTGAAAGGTCTTATCAGACGCACGCTTTATTTTTGTTGGGTTAGGTCAGAACTGCCAATGCAACCCTGTACAACTCCGAATTTTTCAGATTTCGGACTGGTGCATGGCCTGCAGTGTCAGAAGTTTCGTTTGGATCCCGATAACTTTCCAGATGATGCGCATACCATAAGTCCTTCTAATGGATCGCTGCTGATACACAACACTTTGAAAATGTACGCAAACAATCAGTACTGCGTGGAGAGGGTCAGACCCCATCAAAAGGTAAACTCCTTCCCATTTGAATAGAACGAACAATCCCTGGTTAGGTATTTTAAATTCCTAATTGTTTGCCCTCGTTTCTTTCAGAGCAGCTTTACACCTTTCTTTGTTTTGACACCAAGGTAGTGGGCAGCGACCGCATTCGCTTCAAGATGTATCCCATCGGTCTTCTCATATCTTGTTGCTTCTACGCACTCACCTTGATTGTTTATATATCAATTGCCAAACTACGGAATCTTCCTGGAAAAATTCTTATTTGCCTTGTAAGCAGCTTGTTTTCGGCCTATCTGGGAATTGCCCTGGGCCAGTTGAAGCCCACCTCGAATGACGACATCTGCTTCTTCTCTGGTCAGTAAAAGCAATTAACTAATTGCACAAGTCGTGCTGAGACCTGACACCCAGAGTAATTGTCTCGTAAAAGCCAGAAATCAATAAACTCATTTGTTAAGTGCCGTACTCTTCTAACTAAGTCTTTGAACTGTGGTCAGCTGTTTATCAGCTGTTTAAAACAATTTAATATTTAATGAAGTATTACAAATTTGAGTTTTTTTAGATTAAATTAAAGTAATGAACTCAAATATAGTACAAATAAAATATATTAAATTTGATATAATCAAATTAAATAGGTATTTTTTGTATTTTTAGGCTTTTTCGTGTACTTTTGTTTAATGGCTGCGTTTTCCTGGATGAATATCACTTCCTTTGACATATGGAAAACATTCGGGTAAGAATATTGGTTTTACTTGCTTTCTTTTTCATACTAATTATTCATTGTTAATTTTTAGATCAACAAAAATTAAAAGCTGCGAAAAAAGTGACCTGAGAAGACAGTTTATTTGGTATTCTTGCTATGGCTGGGGACTACCAACTCTGCTGACGACCATCACCATAGCATTTACCAAATCCGATATCCTACCTGATGTGGTTAGACCCAATTTCGGACACGGTCGTTGCTGGTTTACATGTGAGATTAACAGAAATTAAAATATGAAACCCCTAAAAGCATATACTCTTGTATTTTCAGATGATTCTTTTGGATCTGCAAGCCTATTATTCTTTTCGGGACCTGTGGGAATTCTTTTCATTTTCAACTTGGTCCTGTTCGTGCTTACCATGAAATATTGCAACAAAGTGAAGAACGAAATCTACAAGATGCAGAGCCTAAACAGCGAAAAGCCAGTGCTGAAAAGGCGATTCTTCCAGGACAAAACCAGATTTGTTATGAACACAAAACTGTGCTTTGTCATGGGCATTACATGGCTCTTGGAGCTAGTGAGCATTTTGTTTTACGATCATAAGACAACCTTTTTCTGGACCATCAGCGATTCGTTCAATGTGCTACTGGGAATATTTGTTTTCATCATCTTTGTTTTCAAACGGAGAATTTATAATGAGATTTTGGTGAAGTTCGGTAGGTTTGAAGGCCTGATTTTAAATAGTGATCCATTTGATCTATCTTTATCTCTATCCTGTAGGATTGCAGTCCAGCCCCAGCACTGCTTCGACTAGGAATCGCCTGGGCTTGACGAAATCATATGCCCCAACTAGCACAGCCATGACAACGCTTCGATCCTCTCCAGGCAGTTGCGAAGTGGCACGAAAAACATCAGCGAAATCCGAAAACGAAGTTATGCTTTAGTTGGTAAACCTAATTATTAACTATTTATAATTTATAGAGCCTTATGAAACTAGTCCCTCAGGTTAAACATTATTAATAATGTCTAATTTAGCTGTGAACCGAAATATTAAGTTTATAAGTAATCTTTATTTTGTTATACTTCTTATACATTACAATCAATGTGGCGAAAACATGACTCCATTAAATATTTTTCTTTTCTAAAACAAATAGTTTTTTAATAACTCTTTCCCGAAAACCATATGTCCCAATAAAATGCATATTGTTAGTATGTTTTATCAAAATATTTATTTAAATGACTCCCAAAAACATGTGTAATGAGGTAAATCCGCATCTGAATTAAAAAATACGTGTATACTCTTTAGATTTTGTTGAATGCAGCAATGTCAACACTTTGGACAAAGTCTTCCAGTTTCTCGATCTCCTCGGTCAGCCAGTCGATGGACACCTTGTCGTCCTCAACCACGCACGAGATGCTCAGTTTCTGGATGCCAAAGGCAACTGGCACGAACTTGGAAGCTCCCCACAGTAGGCCGTCCTGGGTGATTTTGCGGATCTCGGTCTCCATTACCTTAAGATCGGTCTCATCGTCCCAGGGCTTCACATCCAGGATAATGTTCGACTTGGCAATAATTTGAACTTTCTTGGCCTTCTTGGCGGCATAGGCGGCCAGTCTTTCCTCCCTGATGCGGGCGGCCTCCTCCTCCTCCTCCTCGCTTTCCGAACCGAAAAGATCGACATCATCGTCGTCGTCTTTGCTGCTTGCCTCGGCTTTCTTCGTTTCCGCTTCCGGCTTCTTTGCCTCTCCGTTGGTCAAGTTTAAATTGCTTTGGACAGAGTCCAAGCGTTTTACTACGGCATTCAAGAGCTGGTTCAAGGCGGAAACCTGGGCTTTCAGCTCCTCGTTTACACTTTCCAATTGAGACAGTCGTCTGGCGAGCTCGTACTTTGAGCCATCGTCCAAAGTAACTCCATCGATCTGGAAATACACAAGGGAGGGTTACTAAAATAGGTAAAGAAGTTAAAAAAGATATGTGGTAGTGGGGATATAAGGTACACACAAATAATAATAATACATTCTTTTAGTTTTGAATAAAAACAAAAACCTAGGAATACGATTTAACGAAAGTTTTGATAAGGCCTGACGGAATACGAACTAAAAATCGGCTATAAGAAAGCAAGGAGAAGGAAATATCACAGCAATAATTACCTTTTCCAGCGAGTTCTGTATGTGTTCCCTAGCCTTTGCGATTTCGCTTACTAAAGGGCTGTAGTGGCTGCGATCAGTGACCTTTAAGAATAAAAACACCATTGATTACTTGTGTGATCTGAGATTTGGTGTATCGATGGTTTTACTACGGAATTACAACACAAAAGTAGTTAAAATAATATACTTTTCAGTGGTTTTTTTCATAAATTGTTTCTAGTAGGATAATGATCTGCAGTATCTATTTAAAGCTTGTTGTCATGCTGAAAAATAAGCTTGATTGATGACTGACTGACAGGTCGCTTTCTTATCAACTAAATAATGTGCCTATAATGAGAATATATATAATAAATATATGTTCAATCCTGCCAATTTTTTTTTTAATTATTTGTCAAACAGTAAAAAATCTAACTAAATATTGCCCTGGTTTTCTATTTGGTTGCCTTTTATTTGACAATTTGTTTTTTTTTTTCAAATTGTTTATAGTTCACCTGTTACATACAGTTACACGAACATACTCATGTACAATATGAACACGGGTATTTCAAGTGCTTCCTATAGGCACCTTTTTATAGATCATTGTACAGTTGTACTTTAGTTATAAACATGTGTGTTCTGGCGTCCTCGCTTTCAGAATAATCTACGTTTGTATGCATGTATGTTTATATATTCGCAAACAACTGCCAAAACCATTCCGAATTCTTTTGCCGGCCACGTGAAATCTTTCTATGTACTTATGTGCCTATATATGCACTCGATTGGTTGACTCTTTTACCTTCTGGGGGCCCTCGTAGAAACGCTTTTCGGCAACATCGTAGCGACTCTTGTCAGTCCAGAATTTATCCAGTGCCTCTACTTTCATTTTGAGTTAAGTCTCTCGTTCTTTGCCTTCCTCAAACACGTTGCACAATTGGATTGGCAGAACAATACGATAACTATTTTTGCAAGCAACAAAGACATATCGATAGTTGGTCGAGTTTTTTTTACTCTAGGAACGGAGGAATGGCATACAAATTGTTTGCAACATTACATTTTGGGACGTTTTCGATTCATCAGTGCAGCGTTCACCAAGACTCATGATATATCCCAGAAGTAGTAACTAATAATTGTATAGCCTCTTTCCACAGAGCCCATTTGTGTGAGACAGTTGGGATTTTTGACCAACACGATACTTCCATCTGCTCACATCCGCCATACGATAACAGCTGACGTGGACAGCCTATGTAGTGTGACCAAAGTTTTCTGAGTTCATACTGTCAATCAGCTGAGCTGAGTAATTGAGCAATAAAAAAAAAAAGGAGGAATGCTTCCTTATTTTTAATAAAATTAGTAGTTTCTCCACCTTTGCCGACAATGTACAGCGTGCTGTTCAACTCCGATTCCTAATACACCAAAATGGGACTTAAAGGAATGGATGCCTGATTGGAAAAGGGGTTGTTGCGCTCGCGCTTAAGAAAGACGCTTAGCATTCTGGCAATCGCTGGTGGTGGCTTCCACAGCAACCCGACCTTTTTCCTCCTCGCTATAAAATCACCCTCATAATGATATTTGTAATATTAAATGGAGAACACTTCTATACCCGAAAGCTGGTGGTGTTGGAGTCCAGCAATTGCCTCAAGGAGGAGAGCTTGGCGGAGAACTCTTTACTAGTGGTTCTGCTAAAAAACATGCCTAAATTGCTACTTTTTTACCATATTTACTAAGAAAAACTAGTATTTTTTAGTACTTTCCTAGCTCGACAGAATACCGCGTTGAAAGAGGATGCAACGAAAGGCGTTAGCTATCTCGCTCTGTCCCATAGCTGTCACTCGGTTTTCGTCGATGTGAGCTCTTGGATGAAAAAAGGCGATATTACAGTGAAAATGGGACTTTGTTTCAATTCCGCGTTTCAATTTAATGGCTTCCACGTATTCGTCAATTGTTTTCGTCATTTTTCAGCCAGTTCTCACTCCGACTATTCGATAGCAGCTACAACAAATTAATTTTTTACGAAGAAAGTGTTGTGTACTGTAACTATGTTATCATATTTGTGATTGTGGATCTCCGTGTCTTGCGTTTTGTTAATCATTGCGAATTTTTGGTGCGTACTGATAAGGTTACATTTGATTGGATTGGCTTTTGAGACTACTTTCTATTGGTTTAGTTCTGTGATATGTATATGCAGAGAGCTGTGAGCATTCCAGTGCATCGAGTTTAATGTCTTGCATTAAATATTTCGTGTCGAAATGCAGTTCTTCAGCAATCAGTTAAATGCTAAATATCAGTGATCTTATATTTATTTTATAATTTATATTTAAATGGTGCATAATATTGTAATTTTTCCTGCGTGTACTACATACACTCGTCTAAATCAGGTGGGATATTTATACCTCAGCATATGAAACATCTATTTAACATATGATTACTTGTGTTTATGTACAATGTTGCGAAGGTGAATGCATATGTGTTTACATATACAATTAATAAAAGTCGCGCATTAGGAACTCTTTTCGCGAAGTTATTCTAGTTTTCTTGGTATACATATGTGTGTGCGTGTGTGAGTGTAGCTGGATGTACACATATGAGAGCCATTCGTGGTTTTTCAGCAAAGAAATCTGCAGTTAGAAACAAAGTTTTTGGGCAACCCCCTCATCCATGCTCGAACTTCAACAAAAGTCTTTGCGGAAAGCCACAATATCCTTCCAAGCAGCCTGTGTTCTTGCATAAACCCGCAAGTTGGACAATCCAATTCATGTCATTTAATGAAATCGTGAGGCGTAACCACTTGATTTCGTTCTAACGCAAGGTGGCAACGCCTGGCGCGAAATTCTTTGCAAACTTGGGTGGAAAGGGAGGAAAGTAATAATTAGCCTATTGCCTTATAACATTTCCATGCTTAGATATGCTCAATAACTAGTTTTCGAATCAGGCTATATTCTTCGCTAATTATTTAATAAAAAAATGTTTATAATCGATTTTTGCCTTTGGCAAATATGTCTGGATCTACACAGTCTTGCAGTTATCGATTTTTTTGTTTTTTAGTGTGACCGTTTCGGCCAATAGATCTTCTGGATAAAACTGTACTGAGTCATGTAGTTTCCTGCAGTTGTAATGTTCAACATTTATTTTGTTGGTTAGTTACTAAAAAGTATCAAAAATGAAGGCAAATTAAACTTTCGTTAAGATTTTACTTTTGAAAAACATATCTGGATCTACATTATTGTAGCTATCGATTTTTTAACTTTTAGTGTGGCCTTTTGTCCTACTGATAGGGACTGATGGTTTCCTAGAGCTGTGTTGTTGATTTTGTTGATCAGTTACAAAAAATGATCTGAAAATGGGTAAATTAAACTTTCATTACGATTTTTTCTTTGGCAAATATGTCTGGATCTACACAGTTTGTTAGCTATCAATTGCCTTGTTTTTTTAGGAACGGCCAGTTCCTTCCATTATTTTTCTAGAAAATGATGTAGTGTTCTCCTTGCATTTTGTTGATTAGAAAACAATCAGGATCATTTATCCAGGAGCACAAATGAAGGTAAATCAAACTTTTATTAGAATTTGTTCTATTATCATTCACCCCATTTCTTGCTACACGCATTGTGGGAAAAGAATTGGTTTTCTTAAAGCGATGTTTAACCTAATTAAGTAGCCATCAAATTACAGTTTTAGAGTTAATGTATAAACATCATTCATTTAACCATATAAACTATAAACTAACTAACCAACTAACTGTATAAGACAGCTTTTTCATTTTTTCACGTCACACTGACTTGTGCTTGAAAAAATCTCATCTCTATTCGAGTTTTATTCAGGTCCCTCTGTTGATGAATCGTCGACGATAGGCAAATAAACACGAAATATACTAATAAAAAACAAACAAATAATGAAGACTTCACTTTTGCCCACCTTATGTTCGTTTCCTATGAACATTTCGCAACAACCTGAGAATAAGCAGGGAGCTTTCAAGTAGAGAGCATAGAGCAAAAGTTCGCTTCCAATGATTAACCGAAATATTTAAATACTTTTAATATTCCGTGCGACGTTGAAAGTGTATGAGTGAAATGGAATTGCTTACTTTACATGTTCACATGTTGTAAGAGTGCCGCTACACCTTATACGACCACCTTTAAAAAAAAGCGAATGAACGCTATAGTCAAGTGCTTCGACTATCAGATACCCGCTATTCAGGTAAGGGAAACAAAAGGGAGATGGGATATACAAGCAGCAAACAAAGATGGTAAAGCGCCCCCTACAAGTGATTTCAATAAATGGAAATGTGGGCGTCAGACAGATTTAAGCGTTATAAGCGTTAGATTGGGCGGGCAAACTTTTTTTTAGGTCAATCGATATGTATTTACAAGAGCAATACATTTCAATTAAATTTTGTTACTACGCACCAAAAATTCGATTGGTTAAATTGACCAATGTAGTTTATTAAGTACTTACAATTGTTCATGCCTTGTTTACTGTTTAATAGTAAAGCCACAACTAACATAGTTATTTAATAGTTCCGTACAAAAGTGCGCAACAATAAATTGACAAAATTTCTTTAATGTGCTTATAATTCCCAACTGGGTCTAGCGCATCGTACCACTGGACTACCATGGCAACTCTGAACAATCAATTTTACCATTCAGTTTTTTCGTGTGCACATTTTGAACTTGAGAAGCCACCGTTTTGGGCGTTACAGTGGGTGTGACATGTTTGCGTAACAAACGTTCGCTGCGTACGAAGGGCCAGAGAGTTTCTAGCGCCGTACAGGTTTTGTGGGCGTGGCAAGTTGTTTTTAGACCAATCGATTGGTATTTCATTCTATATCATTCATTAACATTTTTATAAAAACAAGTAAAGTAAATATGGGCGTTTATGATTCCCAACTGGTTCTAGCGCAGAGTCAATTCTGTCACTAAAAAGTTATGTTTTCCAATAAACTATGTAATATTAACAATTGGATTGTTATTGTATTTTTTTAAACATTTTATTGGTTAGTTAGTAAAGAAATTTTTGTATCTATTTATACAATATTATAGTGTTCCAAGAAGTAGTTCTTTTAGTTACTCTAGCGTTGGTATTGTGGCATCTCTTTTTCTGAGAAAACGCAACACGTGTGGCTCTTTTCCTCCCTGTTCAGCATTGACTGCTTCAAAGAAAATTGTTCCAGTAGTGTGAAGCAATTGACTAGCGAACTTCGTGCCGCAAAAACCTTTTCTTTCACAGTACAGTAAATGACTATACTGGAAAACACCCTACTGAGTAAATGTGGGTACACTGGTTTACAATACTACATTATCCAAAACGGGTATACAAAAATGTGTGTACATATTATTTTTACTATTTCGCTCACGAAGATAATACAGTGACATGTTGGTAGTGTCGAACTTATCTTGAAGGTATACGTATGTACATGTAAAGATAAATTTGACTTTCTAATTCTTATGTTTATTACAAAAAAGTGAAGGAAAGGAAAGGTAAGGTTCTTTTGAAAGTGTTCTGCTCAGTTTACCTTCACCCTTTACAAGTGGTATACTAGAAAAGGCAACATTACAATCGGGCAAAGTGTATGTGTTTGTAATAACTTTCCCACTTGCGAGCTGTCAAAGTATCCAAATGTCTGTCAGATAAGTAATATCTATTTTTTGTTACTTTCCAATCACAAAAGGAGTAATATGCATTGTGGTTTAAACCAACAATGGTATTTATACCTTCGGATAGACATGTTAAACCTGTTTATTAATGCCTAGGGGCTTTTTGGGAACTGAATAAGGTTTATGATAACAGTTTATCGAAAGGTAAATACCTTTCCATTTCATATTTTTAGGTAAAGCCATGCCAATATTAAATTTAAGCTCAAACACTGTATGAGTAAAACTGAAATATAATATTCCTATGTATACTTTTAGTGACAATGGATGAAAAGGATAAAGCTCAACACAACATGATATCCAACCTGCCGCTTTTGTTCGCGAACGGATATCCAACTTCCCTAGAAAAAATTACGGAGTCCCAGTTAGAAAATTTTATTCCGTTCATGGTGCAGTGCTCTTTAGGACATATTAATTTACCAAAGAAAGTGGATTGCAGTGAGCCAGAATGGTGGCCCGAGAACGCACCATTCGAGATTCCGCTGAAAAAGCCGAAAGCATTTGTTGGGGTAAGAAAATGTTTGAGATTACGATTATTAGAATGTTTTAAAACCTTAATGTCGAATAAAAACTATTGTCTAATGTTATATTTTATCGTTTTTGTTTAGAACTGGATGGAAAAAATGAAAGAAATTGTGGTTATCTGCTATCAATTTCACAAAAGCTTATTTTTATTAAGATTCTGTAATGATTTAGCTGCGTATGAGCACGCGAGCTTGAGATTCATAAACAATTATAACTCAACGACTTCATTGTATGACAGAAGAAACAACAAACTGCTGGTTACATTTCGAAATGAAAACATGGTGAGTAAATGGCTCTACGGCACTAAGTTGTTTCAAATAAGTTGCAACGAATTCTTTGGTTATGTTTCAGTCGTATGATAGACAACAAAAAAATAGAAAGTGCTTGTTGCTGCAAAAGAATAACAATTCAATTAGCGAAAACGTACAACATATGATGGTTGAGCCACCCCCTTTTGATATTTATCTATGCGACAACTGTGATGCCGAACTGTATTCAAAGGAAGCTATTCTGGTAAGTTGAATACATTTCTCAATTTAACCTTAATATAGGTGAAACCCTAATTTTGTGTAATTTCTGCATTTCAGGAGCACGAAAACATTTGTTGCATGGAGGATGATGTCATACTCTGTGATTCTCCTGAGCCAGACAACAAATGCGAGGGGAAAAACGAGGATATTGAGCTGCGCAACGCTTTTCTTTCCAACTTTTGCCTGCAATCCAAATTCACTGATAACAGTTCGTCAAAAGAGAAACAGAAAACATATTCATTTCATGAAGAAACATCAACGGAAACCACGAATAGAAAGAGGCGTCTACCATCACGAAGGAATCGCACCGTTCATTCGTTTAGTAGATGTTCGTTTATTCCAATATCATCACCTGCAGGACAGCAATTGTTGAAGTCGACAAAACAAACAATATCTAAGGAATATGTTTCCGAAAGACAGGACCGCCTGGATCGATTTTGTTACACGCCACTTATCATCAAATCAAATACCAGGCAAAAGTATTTCGAGAAAAAATCAAACACTACCGTGCATTGCACATTTAAGAAGTCGCATGAACATAATTACCACATATATTCCTTTCCGCGACGTCAATTTGTTAAACGCAGGGACACTACAGAAAACTTTTTGTTTTTGAACTCTCCGTTGATTAAGCAATGCCGTCCAATTTCAGTCAGATTGAAAAAGATATCGGAACATATAATGGAAGAGCGAAATCACACTGCAAATACAAAACTTAATATAAGACTAACGCGCCACAATTCGCTTAATTCGCATTGGAGGATTTCACCTACAAAGGAAGTAGTTGTTGATACAATTGACCTGTGCTCCTCTGACGACGATGAGCAACAAGGAGAAACGATGCGCTCGCCTAAAAGACTGGGTTCGGATGCACTTACTATAATAAAACTTACGCATAGCAACAGAAAGTCCAGCAGGCGATCCATTGAGCCAAGCAAGTGTCCTCCTGAGACAGAATCAGTAGTAGATAATTCAGTTAAGCCCCTACAACAGTCTGTGTACATTTTTTCAAATTTTAAAGCGAACTCTATAAAGCTTAACTCTATAGAAAATCATTCGTTGGTTAGTTCCCTGAGTACATCGAATACTTTCTCTGATTCTCAAGGACACAGAAAAGAATACAATCAAGAAAATTGCACTTTTTCTAAGGAGTTGGTCAGACTCACAGACTGGTACGCTCATTCGGCTAATTCGGAAAAGAGGCCAATAACTCAAACTACTGAGAGTAGTACGTATGAAGCACTTTCCGCGGCTCCGCCGTTTAATAGCACTGGGCGCATAATTTCCATTGATTTAACTTCATAGATATTTTAATCCATAATTAAGTTAAGAAATTGTTATTTTCACGAAAAACTAAATTAAGAATTACAATATTTGAATAAACAATTTGTTTAAATACTTTTATATTTAATGTATACGTTTATTTTACCCTTAAATATATCCTTTAATTCCATATCAAGAAAATTGGAATACATACAAATACTGTAGAAATAATTTGCTTTTTTTGGAGTACAAGGCAGGTCTCAGCGAACACAAAAGCAAGTAGTAAAACAGGTATAGCAGGATGAATACTAAAAGTCCCAGATTGCTTAAAATAGAAAGCACAAATGTGTCGCGGAGCGGGTTTGCATACGTATCAGTAGCCTTGTGACCAAGGCAATTTGAATAAAAAAGGTTATCAATGTTCTAAACTTTTGTATGTATGTATATGACAGCAGAAAAGCTAAGCAGTCTGAATTTGCCTATGTAATAGCACCTTTACCGTAAATGGTTACATAGCACTTTTTTTAGATGGAAACTCAAAAGCTTATCTAGGTCATAATGGGTCATCAAGGCACAATTGCGTCATCATTGAATGAGACGGACAGGGGTCACCGAATGGTTTCCGGGGTTTGGTTTGTATATATTTTCTCCGACCACTAAAGAAGTATCCCACGAATAGTTTTTATTAGATTCTCATTTCGTTTTGATTATAATTCTACTGAAGTCATCTACCAAATACGGTCATACTAATTTGTTTCTTGGTTATAATTCTTAACAGTATTCGAATTTTGCTGATTATCACCAAAGTGGAGAAGTAAGCTACTGAAAAGTACTACGTTTCTTTATTAATCACCCTTTACTTTGAAAAAACCCTGTACTGTTGTTTCTGCGCTTACCATGCTCGAAACCTAATCGGTGGTGACTCAAATTTCTTATGAATTATGTAGTACATCATAACGATCTTTCTTTGTCACCACCGAATGTTACTATAGTAATTACATAACTACATCACCTATTATTCTTATTTTCCCGCTATCCAGCTGTTGAACGCTGTGCGTGTGGCGGCGGACGCAGTCCGTTCCATTTATGGTCAGTGGGAACCGATGCTTCACATGTTCCAAATAATCCCACTGTTCCCCAAGGTATGACATGTGTGAACATCATATAAAAAAATATTGCAGTCTCAAGCGACAAGCGTTTATTTAATTTTAACACCGGCTTAAATGCTTACCCAAGTTCAGACGGCAAATTTAACTCCCATTAATGAAAAATATAATGCAAAAGCGTCTCATTCGCATTATATCTACGGAAATATCAAGTTCTCTAAGCCTTTTAGTGAGCATTGCAAGTTATCAAAATATATTTACCCCTCCAATATACAACGGTTTTGCCTATCTTTTTGAAAAGTTATTTTTATTTGTCGAATCTGAGCGAAAAAAATCGAAAACGTCAGCACTGATGCGATAGTTCGCACCGATATATGGCCAAATAAGTGAAATCAACGATAGAAGTGAGGCGGTGCACGGGGCACCCTGTATTGCGTATTGCTTGCTTTCATATCTATGAATTAGTTTTGTATGTAAAGTCGTATACAAGAAATGGTATTTGAAACCGAAGCGATTTTACTGTTCCTCATGCTGTTGTCAAAGAATTTGTCGCTATTAAATTATTGATTAATGCGTGTGTAAGTGGAAAATGTGCTAATAGCTTGCAAGTGAGAGATTTAAAGCAGTGTTTCGGTGGAATAAATGCCTGCATAGTATATACATATGTAGGCAAAACTTCGATCAAATGTTCGATTGGCAGCAAATCGGTATTTATATATAAAAACAAAGGGTTCGACCAGAAAAGTGTCGAGCCGAGTGCTGGGCCAGGCAAATTAGCCAAATTAAATATTGATTAGTCTATCGGCATAGGACCGCAGTTTCATGCACACATACGTACATAGCAAGCGTTCGCTGCGGGTGTGTGTATGTACGTACATTCGGGTGTTTTAATTGTGTATATATGTACGGGCAAATTAATTGGATTCGTATGTAACGACAGCTGTGGGTAATGCAATTTTTTAAAAATAATATCCAATAGAATGTAGAGTCCAGAAGATGAAACAATACTTTTTTGGGCTGGTTGTGTATCGCTATGCGCTTGGGGCACGTTCTGTCATCGATTGAGATAATAAATATTTTATTCACCGCCGCTGAAAAGCTGGGATTAAAGCTGGTATAACTTTACTTTTATAATGTATATGATAAGGTTGGATGAGTCATATGCAATTTTTAAGTCCTACAGTTTCAGAATCTAACATGATACATTTTTTATTATTTCATTTCAGATATTTATATTTACTTCCCACAAGGATAGAGGCGTACGAGTTGAATTCATGGTAGAAGCACTGCAGTTATGGAGTTCTTACACGATTAAGCTCAATTACAGGCAACTTCGAAAGGTAAGCTCACTGAATCACAAAATGTCACATTATATCCCTCTATAACGCATCCTTTCGCTCCACTTTCAGGTTTAAACCGCAAACAGGACCCCTATGCCTTTTACGACTTAAGTCAGCAACATTATTTGCAATGAATGCAACGTTCCATTCATACAGAGACATACTAGCGGCCCATCACCAAGACTCATCTAGTCCTGAAAACTTCGCCCCCATAGTAATCGACTACAGAAACTCAAACCACACCAAGGACACTGTCGAGACCAACTCAAATATCTCATCGTCTCAGCTATCGTTCATGGACGAATCTTCAAACGATTTCAATAATCAGCAGTTAATTCATTCTAACTCCCTTATTAAAGTGTGTGGTGGTTGTGGAGGTGAGTTGTCTTAAGACTACCTCTCTCGCCTAATCCATATTAACTTGCCCCGTTTGTCCTCTTTTCTTGCAGATAAAATAAGTGATAGATATCTTTTATACGCTTTAGACAGATACTGGCACAATGGCTGCCTTAAATGTCACTGTTGTGGAGCTATGCTAGCAGAAGTGGGCTCTAGCTGTTTTACGAGGCGAGGCCTGATTCTCTGCAAAAAGGACTATTCCAGGTATGCGCGCGAACAAACACATTATGTTATACACGCTACTTTATACCTTTTAAAGCGAGGAGTTGCAACCCCTACATTAAACTTTTACAAACTTGATAGTCGTTTGTGAAAGTTTAATGTAATCGCCTCTAATAAAGCCAATTTGAGCTCCGCATGTCTAAAGAACTTCTCTGTTCCCAGAGAATTACTTGCTAAATTGTAGATAAATTTGGTATCATTGATAAAAGTCAGTAGAAAACTTTGTGTATAAAAGTTAATAAAAATATTTTTAAATATCCTATAATTTTGGAAAGGGTAATAAGTAGCTGGTATTTTATAGTCCCAGCTCTTCATCTGATGTTCTTCTTTGTTTGTCTTAAGTTTATTTAAGTTTTCAGATCTCAAAACATCTGAATGTCCAAAGTAGAAAATCACCAAAACCAGTATCAACAGAGAAACAAAACGTTTAATCCTAAATCAAACTAACTAAAATTAATAAAATTCTATTTTTTTCAGCATGTTTGGTTGCTCTGGAGTGTGTTCTGGCTGCGGAGAAACCATACCCCCGAGTGAACTGGTAGCGAAAGCACTTACTGGAATAAATAATATCGATTTACAAAATCAACAAAAACAAATAATTAATTGCGTATTTCATCTAAGGTGCTTTAGTTGTGCTAAGTGTGGATCCAGTCTGCGTCCTGGTGATAGGTAAGTGGATCAGAAGTGTGCAATGGGACCCCCATAACCAATTAAACTTCTCTTCTTTAAGGTATACTATGTTAGGGGCCAGCTTGGTGTGTGAGCAAGATTGGCACAAATTACTTAAAGGCCCCGCCAACTCGAATGGAACGCTTGGTCAGAGGAAGGGCAAGGTTGGAAGGCCCAGAAGATCAAAGGACTAATCAAATTTAATGTCACATAAAATATACATATATTTTAGAACATAGTTCATATTTTTAAATTACCTATAAAAATGTAATTAAATCATAATATAAAACAAGACGTTCTTTTAGGCGAGTTAGATTGGGTAATTTACAAGCAAGTAAAAATTAGACATTGAAAAATGAAATTAACTTAAAAAGAGGTTGAAAAGCAGGTCAAATTAAAAGATGTTTTAAAACTTAAAGCCAAACTAGACTTATTTTAAGTTAAAACGTCGAACATTATTTAATCATTTTTTTTATTTGGACATTTTCCCAGATATCTTCACAGGAATCAATGACTGTTTGCGGAGAAGAAAGTTTGTGTCTCATGAAAAAGCCTTGAATTTGGGCAGGACTTGCAGAGCGGCCAAAGGAGTTGACGCGCTTTCCAAACTCCTCCGCTTTGGTGGGATCACTATTGGCGAAGAAGTTCTTGAACATTTCCTCCAACTGATATTGCGTGCAGTAACCAATGTACTCCTTTAAATCTATTCTACCAGGTCGAATGAGGGCTGGATCCAGGCGGTCTATATAATTTGTGGTCATGAAGACAATTCTGGCTTCCGTGGAGCCCACGCCATCCAAACAGTTGAGTAGTCCACTGAAAGTTATCCTGTTGAGCCCTTCGTAAGCGGATTTCTGTTGGGCAGTGGCTTCTCGCGACACAAACGCGGCGTCAATGTCCTCCAGCAGGATGATACTTTGCTCGGGGGCCACATTTAACAGGTGATTGAGTCGATCGTCGGTGAGACCCCTTTCGGAAAGGTTCAGGAGGCACACACTGTACTCCAGTTCGCCCGCCAAGGCAGTGATGAAGCTGGACTTGCCACAACCGGGTGGTCCGTAGAGCAGGTAGCCTCTCCTGTAGGGAATGCCGCGCTGGGTGTACCACAGGGAGCTCTTGATGAAGTCCTTGCAGTCGGCAATGATCTTCTCAGATGTACCACGATCCAGAACCACCGATCCGGTAGGACGGCGTCGCCGAGGATGACCAAAGGGTCGCCATTCGGCACCCATGGCTGTGTACAGCACTGTTTTGCCCTCGGTGGCCTCCAGCGCCAACTGCCTAGCCTCTTCCAATATGTCGAAGTAAATCGCCCTGTTGTTTCCGAGAGCTGTTAGGGTGACTGATTCCCAGGGAACACCCATTTGCAGGTCCAACGTTTTTTGTTCTCTGGTTCGCTCCACCTGAATCCAGTTGCCTCTGTAGCTAAACCAGTGCTTTCCGATGCTGGGTATGAAGGCGTAGCTGGTCTTTATAGTGCCATTGTCGTTTTGCGCAAAGTTTGTCTCCACGCTAAGGTGCTGCGTCTTGCGGGCTCCCCGGATGGTGATCCATTTCAAGAGCCACTGATAGGATTTGTCGTTGCACGGCACCTCCAAAGTAATCATGCAGTGTCTTCGGAACAGGATCGTTCCGCCCTGAAGGCCTTTCCTTAGCACCGCAGCGGCGGCACCCACTCCGAACAGGCCAAAGCCAGCACCAAAGTAGGGATTTGACGAGAGACCGGCGATTAGATCGGGCAAAGTCATCTTGCCTGGAAAAGGCAAGGCATTTATAGTTATTGGAGATTATAGAATTAAGTTTAAATGTGGTGTTTTACTAAGTCTTAGGAAAAAACACCAAGGTACTCAACCTGTTGATCAACTCTAGGGCTCTATTTCCACCATCAAAAACAAAGCCTACAACTATAAACAAAGGTGAACCCTTCGTAAACTGACCTTACTAACAGAAACTATTATGAAATATGGATACTCCTAAACATTAATCTATTAAAAACATAAAGCAGACTCATTTAACACAGAAAAACTTTGTTTACTTTCATAATTCTCCTATCACTTGCTAGCACTTTCGTTATGTAATTTATTTTAATTAAAACGTGGTAGACTAAATATTTTAGCTTATGTTGAAACCGCAGGTATTTGGCAAGATATTTATGCATTTGCTTTGTAACTTGTCATTCACCGAATTAAATTATCTTTGTTTTTATAGAGGAAATATATTTTAGTATCGTACCGGCATTGAAAAGGTGTTCCTCAGTGTTACCGTCCTTCAAGCAAGAAAATATACCTTGCTTTAGGAACAATTTTAAAATTACCGCCATGTAAAATAAAAAATTACCTTCTACTTAATGAAAAATATTTTTAAATAATTTTATGTTTTCTTATATATAATAATGCTCAGCTCCTTCTTATTACCTCCCTCCATGTTAAGAATTCCAAAACAATGTACCCTTTAACCTTACATTTTTTACATTTAAGATATTCACCTAAGAGCTATATGAATTGTAAATAATTTTTCCACCTCAACTAAGTTATCCACCAGCAACTACCCTCTGGTCCGTGTTAAGATCTATGCAAATGCAAGAACAATTTTATTGTATCCTTCAATCTTACATTCGTAAAGGTTAAGGTGATTTTATACCCAAGCAATAACCTAAGGACGCTGCTCGGTGGCAACCAGGACTTCTGGGTCGCGTGGTCCGACATCTGATTGGTCTGAGGTGGATGGGCGGTCGTCGTCGTCGTCGTTCCTCGGCGGGTCAGCTGGAGCGCCCCGCTCCTTGGCCATCTTAAGATACTTGTCGTTCTCCTCGCTCGAAAGGATTTTGAAGGGCTGATTCTTGCCGACGATGGCCACAGTGATGTTCTGAAAGAGGCGAGAGTTAAGGGTCATGTCTACACCATCACGCAATGTCCAATAGGCTTACAAACTGGCCGCTGTTCTCTTTGCTTTGATGCTCGTCTGTGGGCAGGGTGCCGAGAATGGCCAGTATTCCGTGACAGATGATCTCATCGTTGGAGCTGTCCAAGAACGTGCCCAGGTTACGCTCCAAGTAGGTGCGTGCACTCTGCGAACGCGATCCAATCGAATTGGCCTTGCAATTGAAAAAGTTCGCCGATGGCGTGACCTGATAGATGTGCGGCCCCTTCTCATCGTAGCCGGCGACCAGCAGGCCCACGCCATACGGACGGCGGTCGTAGCGCTGAGTGGTGGTCTGCATCTTGTTGCCCAGGTTCGTGATCAGTCGGGACACCGGGTAGGTCGAGTCGTACGAGTGCTTGTAGTTGAGGCACTCGGAGCGCAAGTACCGGCTCAGGACACGGGCGTCGGCCGTGATCCCGGCAATGGAGATGCCCAGGTGATCGTCAATGGGTATGATCTTGCGCTGGGTGGCCGACAGCTCCGAGGTGGGCTTGCACAGGGCAACGAGCACAGCGGTTTCTTTATTTTTCAGGCCCACAGTCGCGGTTCCGAGCTTCACGGCCTCCATGGCGTACTCCACCTGGTGCAGGCGGCCCTGCGGACTCCACACCGTAACATCGCTGTCGTATTGGTTGCGAAACTGGAAGGCCAGGGTGAGTTAGTTACAAAATATTACTGCTATTTGCAATAAACAATTACCATGACTCTGGAAATAAATGCCGCTGAGCTCAATGATGACAAGTAGAAATGCACGATAGTTAGTTATGGCCCGGCGATCAAACAAACAGTGTATCGATAGGCGGGCAGGACTTGGCACAAATTGGGAACAATGGGAATGACTATCGGTTTGCGGTCATTAAAATACCGCGCTCGCTGTTCGGTATTATTGTGCTCGACGTAAGCCAACGTAAGATTTGTGCTTTGCTCTACGGAGAGAGCGAAAAATGTGGCAGCAGCCGCCTGAAAGAAAAACACCCCGAATGCTACCCAGAAAAATACCAACACAAAAAGTTACCGTTCCGTTATTAAATAGTGAATTGAACAAAGCAAACGTTGAGGAAAAGCAGAGTGTTTACATTTTAATTGCATATTTCGGTGGTTTTCACTCGGTTAGTAGCTCCAAACTTGGCCCGAGGGGTATTCGAGTGACTCACGCGACCCTCTACGCCGCACAGTTGCCCGAGTCGCGAGTGCTTGCCGAATTGCATAGCTGGAAAAGAGAAATCCCAGCTCGGGCTTCGAGCATAGGACGGTGTAATTGAATTAAGTGTAGATCCTATACTTATCTAAGGTGACTTCATAGAACTGCAGGCACGCACACAGCGAAGCACGGGCCAGGAGAACAAAGAAAACACTTTTATTGGCTCGGCGCAGGGCGAATGCTTACAATTAACGATTTCTGAGTGGGTGATAGCATAGTATACTGTGTTGCCCGCCCTTCGACGCTGTCGCTATCTCCTGTGACATCCGCTCAAGAACAAGATACATGTATGCCCGAGCCCAGAAAAAATAAATAATACATAGGGAGCGGATTCGCACAGCGGATCCGAGAAGTTCGATTTGCTGATTGTGTGTTCCCGACTTACCGATGCGGTGGCTCGATTTGCATACGACAGTGGAAAAAGGCAACCGAGGCAGTCTTCGATTTCCCCAGAAAGCATAATGGAGTTGCCCCCTCCATCTCCTGGCAACTAGTTGCATCATCACTTTCACAGCGGCCACAGCACATACACACGCCGAAAGCCAGTTGCCGACAATGAGTTTAAGCGCGAAATTTAACGTACCAATGTCAAAGGCCGAGACTCCCCTGAAATCTTATATTTCTGTAGCAAATGGTTCCGATGGTCCTCCAAAGTCTCGCCATCTATTATCATAGGGTCACTATTATTGAACTATTTTTGATGGGTTCTAAATTTGTTGTGCTTGGGGAAAAGGCAGTGCACCATCAGCACTTTAAGGAGCTTTTATTTCTCACGAGTTTTTTAATTCCTTTGAGTTTTCCTAAGGGTTTTTCAAACACAGTGATAAGCCCAACTTCTTTTTATTTTTGATGTAATATGAGGTCTTAAAATAAGTAGTTCTTCGGCTTAAGAATTTGCTTTTCTTATCATTACGCTATTCAAATTCAAGTACAATGTTCGATTCTTGAAAACCTCTTTAGAATTAAAGAAATGTATCGTTCTAATGATAAAATTTTTTTTGTCGACCAAATTTTTATTTTTTGAGATAAGAAAACTATTTAGCAAAATATAAAAAAAAAACTTTGCCAATACTAGTAAAATTCGTATGTACAAAGAGTGTATGTTGCTCAAAAAAGTTCACCCTCCTAAAACCGTATATCACAGATTATTGAGGAATTTCTGAAGTTCAGAGCTTTTAAGAGTACCTATTTCTTTAAGAAAATTTGATAAGCACATATACCGGCACAGAGCCCAGCCCTTTAAATAACCGAAGTAACTCAAAAACTTGTAGTTCCTTATAAGAACACCTATTCATAATTTTAAAAATTCAGATCTACAAAGAACTCCGTAAAGCATAGCATAACAATTTTCGTATTTTCACTCCCTTTTATATTCTTACGAAGTGAAATAGTATTGTTTAAAATTCTTCAATATATATGCATACATACTGCGATAAAAATAAATGAATTTCGATCACGATGCAAGAACACACTCATTGCTCGGTTAAATAAATAACGCTCACTGATTGGAAAAAATCCACATGAGGCAAAAAATCACGAGGCAAAAAGATGCCCCTCACGGAAATATACTATATATATTATATAAAGACTATATATTATTATTATTTGTTTATAAAAATGATGTTTTCTAAAGTAAATGGTATGTGTTCTTCATCAGTATAATAATTTATTTACTTTATTACTTTACTTTATTTTCATTTGAAGCTCTAAAAGTAGTTGCTAGTCTTTGAGTCAGGTTCCCTTTCATGGCAAAAAAAAAACAAGATAGATAGCATAATTTTACCAATAAAGGAATAAATAGTAAGAGTCGAAGTAGGCATTACTCTTTGTTGTGGGATATTTTGCTAATTATCGGAAAATGTTTTAGAGGGTGGAGGGAAAAGGCAATTATCACAACAAAAAAAACGCACCCACCCGTATAATATAGATATGTACACTTCGCTCGATTACACGAAAACCACTTCAACTGAATAGTTACTGAAGTGTGGCAATAAATCTGTTTATCATTAGGCTTCTGCGGTAGCAATTCTATTACACGGAATTCTGCTTATCAACGAGTTGCAAGTGATTCAGCAGACTTGACTGATTCGTTGCGAGAATAAATACAGATATCGGTTGCGAGAATAAATGTTTACTTAATGCGATCGAAAACGGTTTCTTTTGCCTTTTGGACACATTTGCATTCGAGAAATCTGAAGCCTCAGCCTTTAGGGATATCAACGATGATGATGTCAATAAGTGCTGTACTCAATAAACTTTGTTCTTGCAGATATGCTATTGTGATAGGATGAGTTCAAGGACCCCACCCACACTCAGGAGTACTCCTTTTGGAGTACACATCCTCTTTGCAGCAGTACTCTTCACGTTAATTCAATCATCGAAACAGGTAACTATCACTTTGCTTTTATTTCATATGATTATAATATAAATTTATTAGGTTGGCTACGGCATATAGAAAATCAGCATTAGAATCAGCCTTGAAATTGGCATAGACTCTGCTGGCTTTACGTCATCTGTGCATATGAAATTTTAAAAGCGCGTGAGGGAGTCAAAACAGATGCAAGCCAATTAAAAATTTATTATAATAGCCCCAAGATGGCGGGGATGGCGTTCTTAACTCAGAAAGTAAAATTTTAACTAAACAAAGGGGTCAGAAAAATGGTTCAGGTTCTCCAGGCTACTAGAGTTGGTCTAGAAATAACATTTCAAAGTTTTACTAATAGTAAATATATTTTTTTAACATTATTAACTAATTCTTGTTTGCCTTTTTAAGGACTGCGTTTGGTATGGTGTGTGCAACACCAATACTTTCGGCCACAGTCAAAATTGTCCCTACAATGGATCGGCCATAGAAATGCCCGAGGAAGGACTGGACTTGCTGAGAGCACGATGTGGCTATCTGCTGGACAACAATGAAAAACAATTTTGCTGCGACAAAAATCAGGTATGAGTAGTTAGTTGTGCAGTAAATCCCTAATTAATGTGCTTCCCCTGCAGGTTGAAATTTTAAATAAAAACGTACAGTTGGCCGGTCATATTCTGGACCGCTGTCCATCCTGCATGGAGAACTTGGTTCGTCACATCTGCCAGTTCACCTGCTCTCCAAAGCAATCGGATTTTATGCATGTGGTGGCCACGGAAAAGAATAAAGCGGGTAAATAGAACATTACCTATAATAATAAAAAATATATATTTTTACAAGTAAATAACAAAAAACACTTTTTTAAGGTGTTGAATATGTTAGTTCCGTGGACTTGCATATATCGACGGAGTACATCAACAAGACTTACAAATCGTGCTCTCAGGCAAGTCTAAACTAAATAATAAAAACATATATTTCTTCTAATCATAATCTCTTTTTAGGTTTCTGTACCACAAACAGGTCAATTAGCATTCGATTTGATGTGCGGAGCCTACCCAGCATCTCGCTGTAATCCTACAAAATGGTTTAACTTCATGGGCGATCCCACCAGCCCTTATGTTCCTTTTCAAATAACGTATGTTCAGCATGAGCCCAAGTCGAAGAGCGATCTATTTGTGCCCTTAAACGTGACAACCGTTCCTTGCAACCAGGCGGTTAACGTGAGTTGTACATTTTCTACCACTTTATATAGAATATTATATGGATTTTCGTTGCAGAGCAAAGTGCCTGCGTGCTCGTGCTCGGACTGTGAACTGTCCTGTCCTCAGGGACCGCCGGAACCCACGCCTCCAGAGCCATTTAAAATTTTCGGACTCGATGCCTATCTCGTCATTATGGCAGCTGTGTTCATTGTCGGAGTCATAGTATTCCTAATGGGATCGTTTTTGTTTACGCAAGGTTCGTCAATGGGTGAGTCTTACGCATTTAAAATACTCACCAAAAGCACGATTTTGAATGTTAAGGATGAAGTAGCGAGTAGAAACTACGTTTAGTTAAACATCATTGGCATTCATAAGAAAAAAGCGTGCTTTGAATTAAATTCCCCCTTGTCATTGTATCTTTAAAAAATATATATAGTATACTTTTTCGCATTATTTTATTACTTTAATTTTGAACTTCTTTTCAGATGACAACTTTCAAATTGACGGCAATGATGTTTCCGACGAACTGGCTTACAGGGAGAACGACTCATATTTTGAAAAACTGGGCGCGCATACAGAGACCTTCCTGGAGACCATTTTCACGAAATGGGGCACTTTCTTTGCCAGCAATCCAGGCACTATTTTAATTGCCGGAGCTACCTTGGTTGCGGTTCTGGGCTATGGCATAAGCTACATAGAAATAACAACGGATCCGGTGAAGCTTTGGGCGTCCCCGAACTCAAAATCCAGGATTGAAAGGGAGTACTTTGATACGAAATTTTCGCCATTCTATCGGCTTGAACAGGTAAAATATATAATATATATATCAAAACAAATAATTATAATGTAATTCTTTGTTGTAGATAATAATCAAAGCAGTGAACTTGCCCCAAATCGTACACAACACTTCGAATGGCCCCATAACCTTTGGCCCTGTGTTCGAGAAGGACTTCCTTAGTCAAATATTAGATCTTCAGGAGAGCATAAAGGCCATTGATGCTAATGGCACGCAGTTGAAGGACATATGCTTTGCCCCCTTGTCAGATGATGGCAGTGAGATCGATGTGTCAAGATGCGTGGTACAATCGGTCTGGGGTTACTTTTCCGATGACCGCGAAAAGTTGGATGAGAACGATGACGACAATGGGTTTAATGTGAGCTTATAAAATTTAAAAGTTGTTTATAGATTTCTAAGCTATCGTTTGCAACTTGCAGGTCACGTATTTGGACAGCCTCTACGCTTGCATAAGTAATCCCTATTTATGCCTAGCGCCCTATGGTGGCCCTGTGGATCCAGCCATAGCATTTGGAGGTTTCCTACCGCCCGGAGCCCAGTTGACGGGCAGCACGGAATACCAGATGGCCAATGCCTTGATCCTGACATTCCTGGTCAGGAATCACCACAACAAAACCGATTTGGAGCCCGCCCTAAAGTGGGAGAAGAAGTTCATTGAGTTTATGACCAACTATACGAACTACAACAAGTCCGAGCACATGGACATAGCCTTCACTTCGGAGAGGTCCATCGAGGACGAGCTGAACAGGGAGTCGCAGTCAGATGTTCTGACCATTCTGGTGTCCTACCTGATTATGTTCCTGTACATAGCCATATCGCTGGGACACGTTAAGGAGTTCAAGAGAGTGTTTATAGATAGTAAAATCACCCTGGGCATTGGCGGTGTCATCATAGTATTAGCCTCAGTGGTCTCCTCCGTTGGCATTTTCGGTTACATCGGCTTGCCGGCCACCCTGATCATTGTGGAAGTGATACCCTTCTTAGTATTAGCCGTCGGCGTGGATAACATTTTCATCCTCGTCCAGACTCACCAGCGCGACCAGCGCAAACCCAATGAGTCGCTGGAGCAGCAAATAGGTCGCATACTCGGTCGTGTTGGCCCCAGTATGCTGCTCACTTCGTTGAGTGAAAGCTTTTGCTTCTTTCTCGGTGGCCTTTCTGACATGCCGGCCGTTAGGGCTTTTGCCCTATACGCGGGCGTAGCCCTTATCATTGACTTTATATTGCAAATAACCTGTTTCGTTAGTTTATTCACTTTAGATACGAAGCGCAAGGAGGAGAATCGCATGGACATTTGTTGTTTCATCAAGGGCAAAAAACCAGATAGCATAGTCAACAACGAGGGACTCTTGTACAAATTTTTCAGTAGTGTCTATGTGCCCTTTTTGATGAAGAAAGTTGTGCGAGCCAGTGTAATGGTGATCTTCTTCGCCTGGCTGTGCTTTAGCATAGCCATTGCGCCCAAAATTGACATTGGACTGGACCAAGAGTTGGCCATGCCCCAGGACAGTTTCGTTCTACACTATTTCCAATCGTTGAACGAGAATCTTAATATAGGCCCGCCGGTTTACTTTGTCCTCAAAGGTGACTTAGCCTATACCAATAGTTCGGATCAGAATCTGATTTGTGCAGGGCAGTATTGCAACGACGACAGCGTTCTCACGCAGATTTACCTAGCCAGTAGGCACTCGAACCAGACCTACATCGCCCGTCCTGCATCCAGTTGGATCGATGATTACTTTGGGTGGACAGCGGCCGCGGAGTCCTGCTGCAAACACAAAAAGAATAGTAGCGACTTTTGTCCCCACGAAGGTTAGTTACCCATAGTTACAACCATAAACTGGTCTATAATACAATGTTTCTTTCAGATACTTCTTGTGTTAAGTGTAATATCACAAAGAACTCTCTGTTACGGCCGGACGCCGCGGACTTTGAAAAATATTTCTCATTTTTCCTCAAGGACAATCCCGACGACTCGTGTGCCAAGGCCGGTCATGCCGCCTATGGTGGGGCGGTTCGGTATTCCTACAGCCATGAAAGACTGAACATTGAGTCGTCGTACTTTATGGCCTATCACACCATCCTAAAATCCTCGGCTGACTACTTTCTGGCTCTAGAGTCAGCTAGGAAGATATCGTCCAATATCACGCAAATGTTGCAGGGCAGATTGATGTCCAACGGAGTTCCTATGGAATCGGCCTTGACGGTCGAAGTGTTCCCCTATTCAGTATTCTATGTGTTTTACGAACAATATCTTACCATGTGGTCGGATACCTTGCAGAGCATGGGTATTTCAGTTCTTTCCATTTTTGTTGTTACATTTATTTTGATGGGCTTCGACGTTCATTCCGCCTTGGTGGTTGTCATAACGATAACCATGATTGTTGTTAACCTGGGAGGCCTAATGTATTATTGGAACATTTCGCTAAATGCTGTTTCGTTAGTTAATCTTGTTATGGCTGTCGGTATATCCGTAGAGTTCTGTTCGCACCTAGTGCACAGCTTCGCCACTTCGAAGTCAGTTAGTCAAATCGATCGGGCAGCAGACAGCCTCTCAAAAATGGGTAGTTCCATCTTCTCCGGAATTACGCTTACCAAATTTGCGGGCATTCTGGTGCTAGCCTTTGCGAAGAGTCAGATATTCCAAGTGTTTTATTTCCGCATGTATTTAGGCATTGTAGTCATTGGGGCGGCGCATGGCCTGATCTTTCTCCCGGTTCTGTTAAGTTATATTGGTGAGTAAATATCAACCATAATAGTAATGTGATTATTGACCTATTTTATTTGCAGGGGCTCCTGTAAGTAATGCTAGATTAAGGTACCATAGCCGGGCTGCTGCTGCTGAACACGAGACAGCGTTAGCGGGAATTCTATAAATCAATCCCATAGTCGTATTGTAATAATCTCAAAAATATTTTAAATGTTAACTGGTTAAGGTATAATAAATATAAACAAACGAATGTCGGGCTTTACATATATTTTTTGTTACATTTATTGTTATTTTCTCACACTCTAAATAAAGAAGACTCGAATACCAAAGAAAATGTAAGACTTATTTCTCTCTCACCCTGAATAATATGGCAATCACAGTGTATTTTCAACAGCTTTGTACTTTATTTCATCTGGATGGTATATTTTTAACAAACGGCACAATTTCCTGGATCCATTCAATGGATATCTCAGTGACTTGGCGCAGAAATGTTTGTTCCGTCTGCACAATTTCGGTGAAGAGTATGTAGCTAGGCTTGTACTTTCCATGCAGAACACTTGACGGGTGGATTTTGGCCCTGATGTTGCCCGAAACGGTCATGTAGAAACCGTCTCGCTGCAAGACGGCTATGTTTTCAAAGAACCCATTTAAGATGCATTTCTTCAGCATTTCGATGTCATCGGAGCTGTTTAGAGCCAGATGTAGTCGCTCACTTATTTCAGTTAATTGGCGGCGCACATTTCGGGCATAGGTTAAGCTACGCAGATTTAAATAGTTGTCATGGCACCACATCTGAAATGAAAACGAAAATCATTATAATATAATATAAATGGGCATAAGACATCTATTTATACCTTTGGCTTTTCCGTCTTAGAGAATGCATTGAATACATTTAGCAGCGTTAAATGATCGCCATGCTTGGATTGAAACTTAGCATGAGCTAGGGCGGCCATTTCATTTTTGTCGCTATTCGAAACGAAGACGTGATCACTCGATAGGACTGAGACGAGGCTTAGGATCTCCTCCATGCAGCCAAAGGAGGAGGCAGTGAGCAGTAGCTTTGAATATTTCGGATCCAGTGGATACTGCACCATCTGACGACCCAGAGGTGTAATATATGACACGGCACCAACTTTAATAGCTCCCAGCGCCTCTAGACTTTTGTAGGCACTCCTTAGACCCTCTTCGAGGGGAGCGTCTAGGAAGTCGAAATTATTGCAGTCAATATCCAGGGCCAGTAGCTGCAGCACCATTGATGTGGGGTTCGTTCTCAGGATCTCTGGCTGCGTGGCATCGGCAAACGAGTCCATTTCTCTCTTGGTATAAGCCCTGTAGCAGGTTCCGTCCGCATCGCGGCCTGCTCGTCCTGTTCTCTGCCAGGCTTGCGCCTTTGATATTCGAACCGACTTTAGGACATCCAATCCGTCGGCTGTGTTGAAGGATTTCTCTTTCACGAAACCACAATCAATCACACAACGTATGCCGGGTATGGTAATCGAGGTTTCGGCTATGTTTGTGGCCAATATTACTTTCCGGACGTTGGCCGGTGTTGGGACAAAACACTCCAATTGTTTGCCCTGCGATAATTGGGCGTATAACGTAAACACCCGGAGATCCGTAGTTCCACTCATGTCCATCTGAAATAATAGGAAACATTTTTCTTTTATATAGGTACCGTGTTTTATAAGGATGGACTAACCTTGGCAAGCTGGCGAATTTGTTGGGCTAATGATTCAATTTCTTCTTGTCCTGTTAGGAATATCAAAACGTCATGGCTGTAACATTAAATGTTTTGTTTAGTACTTGGGATACAAAAATACAAATGCTGTTTTCCAATGATATAACAATTAGTAAACAGAAAACCCTAACCACACCTTGGAACTTACTTTCTCGGGGTGGTGCGATGAATGTGAAAGAGAGTAACCAGCACGGTGTGAACATAATCCTCGTGCTCCTCCTTGGTGTGCATCACTCGGACGGGATAGGTCCTGCCCTCCAGATACATTCCCTTGCAATTGAAGTACTTTCCGAAATGATCTATATCCATGGTGGCCGAGGTAACAACCACCTTTAGTTTGCCCAGATTTTTCTTCCGCCTCTCTTTCTGCGCATCTTTTACTATACCAAATAACAGATCTGCATTTACTGTACGCTCGTGGGCTTCGTCCAGAATTATCACTGAGTATTTGGTCAATAGTCTATCTTTGATGGACTCGCGCAGCAACACACCGTCGGTGAGAAATCTGATCTTGGTGGCCTTTGAGGTGGCATCCTCGAATCGAACCGTATAGCCCACCGTATCGCCAATGTTTCCCGACAATTCCTGGGCCACTCGACGGGCGATTGTTATGGCCGCCACCCTGCGTGGCTGCGTTATCCCTATCATTCCGTTCATGGCATAACCAGCTTGGAGAAGGAACTGAGGAATTTGGGTGGTCTTTCCCGATCCCGTCTCACTCATGATCAGCACGGTGTCATTCTGTTCCAGCTCCTTGAGGATCCTCTGGCGGCAGTTGAAGACGGGCAACGATCTCTGGTGCTGTTCGATGGAGGTTCTTTTGCTGGTCAGCAGAATGGGTGCTATCTTCTGCTTTATCTGCGGAACTACATGGGGTTTCTTTTCAAGGACAGGACTATTGCCCAGAGCATCGAATTTCCGTTTTATGGAGAACTTTACGGGCGATGGACCCCCTGCATCGCTCTTGCTGGTGGCCAAGTACTTGGACTCCATTATTTACAATCTCGCAGCACGTTTCTGGGTAAAAATGTAGACAAATAGGGACACGTTAAATAAAAGCCAGTAACTACTGTATTTATTTGGATAATGTAATATGCGATGTTCCTTTACCTGTGCCACCTATTTTAAAAGAGTAAAAACAGTCCAATTCCCGAAAATACTTTACAAAAACATCAGACGAGACGGAACGAGCAACAGGCGTGCGAATAAGGGTAGGGTTGTCACATGTCACCGATAATAAATACTGTACAGTATACAGTATTTTTCCAAGAATACCACTGTTGGTTTGGTTTTTGAAAACTTTCAAATCCCTTTTGAATCGGTTAAAAAATTTAGAATTATTTGATGATAGATTAGTATAAAAATAAATAAAATTAATATATATTACACACGACTTAAACAAAGCTGGTTTCTAGTTAAGTTAAATGTTTTTGAATTTTAGGTCACAATTAACTTATTATTTAAAATATAAAGTCATTAATATAGAACAAAATAGAATCTCCAGATCTGCGTAAGATACCTCGATTTCAAACAATAAACACCTCTCTAAAAAAACTACGTTTTTGTGTTTAATTTTAAAAAATGTTATGGGTGTTCAAATATATTTTTTAACACTTCCAGCTATTCAGCGGGAAACTTAAAATCCCGCCAGATTTGTAGTTCTATCATTTCCGGTGAAATAAGGTTCTTACGATTTGGTCACACTGTTTGCAAGAACAATTTATTTTTATTTTTTGGAATTTATTTCAATCATGAAGTCCGAAAAGCTGAAAAGGAACTTTTGGATTTCCGCTGAAATCGAGTGCATGCTGGACCTGATAAAGGAAGTTAATAACTGCCAGGGAGCCCTGTCCACGAGCACCACGCAGTACACATTCATTCAGATCGCCAACCAGATGAAAAAGAGAGGTTTTCCAAACAAGTCCCCCACTCAGATTCGAAGAAAGTGGTTTCAAATGAAGAGTGCCTATCTGTGCTACAAGAAGGGCAACGTTGATCGGCTTTTTCTGATACCCGAGAAATTCCGCAACGTTATCGCCCAGTTTGTAGAGAGCGGTGAAAAAATTGGGCGTTCCAACCTGTCCACCATATCGACAGGAACTCCTCCTGTAGTGCAACAAAGTCAGGAAGGTGAATATCTAAAATACTACAATAATACTTGATCTTTATAGTAAAATGTATATTTGTTTTCCAGTCCTGCCAGAGGAAGACTCCTCCGCCATGGACAGGTTCCTGAATCAAATCCGTAGGAACAACAAAATGATCAACAACGAGTATGTAAAGATGGAGGAATCGCTACAACAATACGAGCAGAAGTGTCAATTCATTCGGGACCGGAATCTTATAAAGCTCATCAATGGTTATTAGTGTTAGTATGTTTTTAGTTCTGTACAAATTAGAATAAGTGTCGTAAGTCTATGATTTTTCTAGCGTAAATAAAATGTATTACGATTTTAAATTGTGAACACTGAACAAGTGCTTTTGAATGTATTTTTAACGCACTGCTTTGCAGAGAGTAACGTTGATGAGCACCCCATCCACCGCCTTAAGGCAACAATCCCCATACCAAAAATACTTAACTCTCAAAATAACTGGTTTTAATTTAAGTGCTCATGTAAATGTGTATATACGATATACGTATCGCGGCATACATAGCCACAGGTGTGTGCTCCCAGGTTCTTGCACTTGCCACATTTGTTATTCCTCAGAATCGAGCATAATCAAAATGACTTTCGAGCACTTTATAATCGATTTAATACTGGATTTTGTGCAAATAACTTGTTGAGCCCACGTTAAACCGAAAAGGCAAACCGATTCAGGCATACAATTTAAAGTATTTAGGCAGCAATCGGAAAAACCAACATAAGGTCTTATTAGCTTTGAGAAACCGGATCAAATGCGGAAAACTGAATTACTTAATTGCGCTGCAAATACACAAGTAGAAATCATTGGTATGTACCACACACATCTGTTCGCAAACTAGTTTGTGTGATTTCTTTTAAGTGTACGTGCGGATAAAAGTGACAACAACTGAATTTGCAGAGAGTGCGTCTATGAACATAACTTTAAAATATATCAGCCCAAACGATTAATTCGATTATCACATTTTAATCAGTGTTTAAAGGCAGCAGGCCAGCGACTGCAGTAGCAGCCTTGTGTGTGTGCATAATGTTATAACACCTTGGTGTGAATTAATTAACATCGCTATTGTTATGTTGTCTTTCTTTGTTGTTATTATGTGGTGTACAGAAGAGTGAGAACAACATCGGTGCTTGGTCTGCTCTTCTACTGACCCAGACCTTTTTCTCTTTTTCTCTCTCTTCAAATTGCCCATTGTTCAACGAACCCGTGAGCCTGGCTTAAACGGCGTTGCCAGACCGCTTACTTTTTATTTGCATTCTGTTTTCATGATATTATAATTACGCAATTATAATATTATAGAATATAGGACTTAGATAAAAATCAAACATAAATTAAACACCTTTTTAGGTCTATATTTTTGAACCAATTTTTTTATATGTTCCTATAATTCTTAATATTCATTTTTAATTTTTTCCTTTAGAAAACAATGTTATATATTGTCTGGATCCTTTTATTGAGTAGCACTCTGTGTAACTGCCTAGACAATGGACTTGCTAAAACACCCCCTATGGGTTGGCTTTCGTGGGAAAGATTTCGTTGCAATACTGACTGCGTAAACGATCCAGATAATTGCATAAGGTAAATACATTTTTACTAAATTAAAAATTGTTAATTTTTTTTTTATTTAGCGAGCAGTTGTTTCAAACCATGACAGATATCGTCGTCGCTGACGGTTATGCCTCGGTGGGCTATGAGTTCATAAATATAGACGATTGCTGGTTAGAAAAGCACCGCAGTCATGATGGAAAATTGGTAGCTGATCGCAAACGGTTTCCTAACGGAATCAAAGCTTTGTCTGACTATGTAAGTGAAAAAAACCTTTTTAAGTTTTTTTAAAAATATTTAAAATTTATTTCGAATAAAATCGAGAAAGAAAGAAAAAAGAAACATTAGTCTGTTTTTTCCTGTGCACCCTTTTTCGTACTGTGACGTCGAAAATACGTTTTTCTTAAGAAAAACAAATCTCTTATCATTGTAAAAATTTAAAAGTAAAGTATAACTACCGGAAATGCCATTGTTTCAATGATTAAAACGCCAAACGTTTCCTGACTTGCCTATTTCCGCCAGCTAAATGTACATGTATGTATGCTCTTTCAATAAGATTCACTCCAGGGGCCTCAAGTTCGGCATATACGAGGACTACGGGAACTATACTTGCGCGGGGTACCCAGGGATTATAGGTTACGAGGATAAGGATGCACTTCAGTTTGCAGAGTGGAATGTGGACTACGTAAAGCTGGATGGCTGCTACGCGCTGCCCTACGACATGGACCGGGGATACTCGACCTTCGGAAGGCTTCTCAACAGCACCGGCAGGGCAATGGTGTACTCCTGCAGCTGGCCCGTGTATCAGATATACGCTGGCATACAGCCCAACTACTCGGCAATCCAGACGCACTGCAACCTCTGGAGAAACTACGACGACATCCAGGACTCCTGGGCGTCTGTCGAGAACATAATCGATTACTATGGCAATAATCAGGATCTGATAGCTCCAAACGCGGGTCCTGGGCATTGGAACGATCCGGATATGGTATGATATATTTATCTTAAACCAGTTTATCTAATTCTGATGGGTTTTACTCGACTTTCAGTTGATTGTTGGTAACTTTGGACTGAGCTATGAGCAGGCAAAAACGCAATTCGCCATTTGGTCCATTCTGGCCGCACCCCTGTTGATGTCGGTGGATCTAAGGACGATTCGACCGCAATTTAAGCATATTTTACAGAACCGAAAAATAATTGCAGTGGACCAGGATCCGCTGGGAATACAAGGAAGGCGCATTTATAAGCATAAGGGCATCGAGATTTGGTCCAGACCTATTGGCCCCCTGTACCAAAACTTTTACTCCTACGCCATTGCCTTTGTCAACCGGAGAACGGACGGAACCCCCTCAGACATATCTGTTACTTTAAAGGAGCTGGGTCTTATAAATTTCTCTGGTTACAGGGTAGAGGTATGGCCTTACACCTTGCTTTGGATCTGTATTCATATAAAGTATCTTTCAGGACCTTTACGAAAATGTCGACTATGGTGTTTTATATCCCAACACTAAGATCAAAGTGAAAGTAAACCCCTCTGGAGTGGTTATGCTTAAGGGAGAAGTTCAGTATCCAGTTGACTTGTAATACAGTTTGTTAAATGAGATTGCCTAACACTAAACGCTACTAATTTGTCAATAAATTTAAATACACCCCTATCCGCGATCTGGCTAGTAATTCTCGTGAAGAATATGCCTTATGGGGTCGGAAAGGTTTCCTTTCATCTGATAGGATAGGATGTAGTATATATAGATCCAGGTATAGCTAGATCCTAAAGAAGAATTTGGCTTATGGGGTCGGAAACATTTCCTTTCATCTGAACCTTTGGCGATACGAGAAACGACTTAAAAATAGGAACTGATAACAACACTACATTTTATTGCTTTTTTTGCCTTAGAAGAAATTCCTATAAAAAGGGTTTGCCTTGCGTTCTTTTAATTCACTCTGCGTAGAAACATGACCATGACGGTCTTCAAAACAGCGGAAATTGTGGCTTCGGCTATACTTTTCCTGTTGATTGCAACTGAAGAAGGATCCGCTTACTTATTTGAACCCAATTGTGGGACAGCGAATATTACTTACAAGATTCCAGGAAAGGCAGATGCTGATATATTCTTGAATCCTTGGATGGTTTTGGTGATCGGCGAGGCAAATTGTGGCGGCTCGCTCATAAATTCTCGTACGTATTTGTGTTTTGTATTGAATATCAGGTTAGTTAAGAAACTATTTACTTTTTCGCAGGTTTTGTTCTGACGGCCGCGCACTGCTTATCCAGTTCACCAATGTGAGGGCAGGAGTTGTATATATTTCTTGGTAGACTTTTCAAATTTTATTTCTGCAGGAAGGCGCGGTTCGGGGATTACGATACTGAGCATTCTGGAGAAGACTGCATGCCATCGGGAGATTGCATACCAAGCGCCTTTGCAATTGATGTCGATAAAAAAATATCTCATGAGGATTACGACAATTTCAAGGCGGACATAGCTCTGCTTCGAATGAGAAGTACGGTGAAATTTTCAGGTAATCATTTGGAATATCCAATAAGGATCTCCTGAACTTAGACCCGTTTCTCTTGCAGAACATGTCCGACCGATTTGCCTGCTTGTCGACGAGCAAGTGGGAACCATTTCACATTTTAACATAACCGGATGGGGTCAAACTAAAGAAGGCGGTAAATTAAGCAGAATACTAAAGACAGGCACTCAAAGTGAAGTGGATAGTACGAAGTGCGCTGGAAGATTTAAGCTATTTAAGACGCAGGTTGATAGTTTCCACATTTGTGCGGGCAGTTCTAATAGCTCCGCCTGCGGTGGCGATTCGGGTGGTCCAATGAGCGCGGTAATAGCTTACCAGGGAACTCTTCGCCATACCCAGTTCGGCATTATCAGCTTTGGGTTAAGGAGTTGTAGAGGACTTGACGTTCACACAAATGTATCTTACTATATGGATTGGATAGTGCATGCTACCAAAACATATTCAGTTTAGAGAAGACGGAGTCGGGGCGCGCAATCTAAAGACAATTATCATCTGTCTTTACATTAGTGTAATTGAAAAACTATTGAAAAACTATTTAATAGCTAATGTTTTTATAAAAAATATAAGAAAACTCAAAAAATGCATGTTTTTATTTCAAAAGTGAAAGCTGAAATTTATAACAGTTTACCCTTTAAATTCAGTTTACACATTAACTATATTTTTAAAAAAAATATTCTATTTGTATTTAGGGTTTTTAACTTTGATCAATTTTCCCTGCGAAAATATTATAAATAACGAAAAAAAAGTGTTATTGTTTAAAAACTTATAATAATTTTATGAATTTATTATTTATGACTATTACAGAAAACAAAAAAGAATAGAGTATTCATGTTTTTATTAAAAAGTGCAAATTTTAAAAGAGTTTAAACTTCGAATTTATTTTCTCCACAAATATTGTAGAAAATTAAAAAAAAGGGTTTAAATGGCTAACAATTTCAACATATATTTTGATTGGAAATGAAAAAAAGGAGCCTAAAATATACATGTTTTTATTTCAAAAGTGAACATTTAAATTTGTAGAAGTCAAATACAGTCGCCATTTTAATTTTTACGGTCTACTAGTTCAAAAGTGGAGTTTACCGTTTTGGTATTTTTTAAGTATGCGCGCACGGTCACACCCGCTGGCAGCAGAAAAGTGAACAATTGAAGCTGAATTAATTGAATTGAGAGCAATTGCTGCGCTAAGCGGAGGAGCAGCTTGGCCATGCACGAGTGAACCGCTGGCCGGGCGCCGACGAACCATAGCAGGATGCACTTTTCCATACCGGACAGCCAGGAGCTGGGCTCCTCGCCCACCTACACGGCGTACAACATACACATCAATGGGAGCCCCCACTGCGTCCTGCGCTACAAACAGCTGCACTCGCTGAACGAGCAGCTGCGCAGGCACTGCGTGGGCGTTCCCCTGCCTCCCTTTCCCCCCAAGCGCCTCCTGCCGCTTACCAATGGGCAACTGGAGGCGCGTCGCAGTTCCCTGGAGCAGTACCTGCAGGCGGTGGGCCAGGACAATCGCCTCGCCCGATCCGCCCATCTGCAGCACTTCCTGCAGCGGGCCCAACTGGTCACGGCTCTGGCCGAGGGCATGGTGGTCAGTGATTGCGAGGAACAGCAGCTGGAGGTGCAGGTCTACACGAATCCTGCGAGCGAACGCATCATTGTCAGCTGCTCGGTGCAGCAGAACGCCAGTGCGCTTCTGAAGAGCGTCTGCCAGGACCTCCAGCTGCCCGACGAGCTGGTGCGCTTCTTCTGCCTGTTCCTAGTGCGGCGCCAGAGGAAATCCGATGAACTGCACCTGGTGCGACGTCTCATGGACTTCGAGTCGCCGTACATAACTCGTCTGCATGCAGAACCCTGCGAGCTGCTGCTCCGTACCTGCTACTGGGACTCGTCTAGAGATGCCAAGCTGATCGGCAACAAGGTGGCCCTGAACCTGCTCTACAACCAGACCGTGGCGGATGTGAACCGCGAGTGGGTGGTCATCTGTTCGCCCGGCGAGGGCCGCCAGTTGAGCAGCCTGCAGATGCAGGGAAGAGCGCGGGAGTACATGGAGCTGGTGCGTCAGTTGCCTTCCTACGGCTGCCTGCAGTTCGATGAGGCGCAGGTGGACTATCCAGAGCCGAATACCATGGCGCTGGTCAGCATTGGCAACAAGGAGTTGGCCCTGCGCACGGCACGTGGCGCCAAGATCTACGAGACCAAGTTCCGGGTGACCAGGATGCGGTCGTGGCGCGTCAGCGTCACCCACAACGCACTGGAGTCGCGGCTGCCGCCCACGCACCTTCAGCTGGCATTCGAGTATCTAATTGGCAAGCAGACACTGCGCTGGATAACCATCAACAGTGGCCAGGCCATGCTGATGTCCGTTTGCCTGCAGGCGATGGTCGACGAACTGTTGCAGCGAAGCGACGGGGGGGCCCATCCCGGCAGTGACGAGGAGCAGGAGCGGACGGCAGTGACCTCGTCCTCATCTACGCCCAGCTCTACGTGCTCCACATCGACATGGGCGTCATCTTCGTGCTCCACGTCCACGGCGCCCACAACGCCGCCTGTTAGGTTTCTGTCCGAGGATTCGGCACCCAGATCCAAGCCCAGGCTGACCACCTCCCGCACATTCGGAGCCGTATTCTTCCGCAACGATGTAGACATTGGATCAAGGGTGGCCAACGAGGCGTTTGAGGGTATCGGAGATGATGACCTATGAATGTGCTAATATAGTGCTTGCCGTGAGTTGCCAAAACGAATGCTCTTTTAGGGGAAAGAGTCGCCAAACTAGTTTAAATGGGATTTGGATTTCCCTCTGCACGCGTAGGTGCACAGGCAGCTCAACACTTTTGACTAAGGTTGAAGATTTTATATGTGTGTAATACAAAGACTTTATTCTCTCTGCTACTTGCAAATGTTACGAAGTCTAGACTAAGGTGTGCGCATCATGGAGGCGCAGAAATGTGTGAAGAAATGAATGCTCAAGATGAATGACACGTTTTACCGTCATTATTTATATCTACATGTTGAATTATTGTAAATGATCTGTAAATTAATATTTGACGATATCTTTTATCTATTTTATCATTTCCTGTATTGTAATATATGTACGTGAAACATTCTTTATTTTAGAGATAGACGAAAAAATATGTTATGCATTTTATAAAAATAAATGTACTGATAACTATGACAAATTGAATGAATAATCCTAACGGATTTTTCAGTGAAAAATATTTATGTACATTCCCTAATCTGTTGACTCACTTCCAAATAAATGACAACAATGTTTTGACCTACGTTTTTTATCCTATTTTTAGTATTAAAAAAAATATAGGCTTTGTTTTTGAGGCAATTCCAATAACATTTACAAATTTAATAGTGTGTTCTGATATTGGCCGGAAATACTCAAAAATAAAACTGTTGAATTATAAATTGCCTTCCACTTGAAAACAATTTATTTTTTAATTTAAATTATAAGATAGATTATAGGCCTATTAGCAACATTAATCTTTCAAATATTCTTTTTAAAATATAACGTAACGTTACGTGAAGGGTATTCCTCTCGGTATGTTTTTATGGTCACAATAAAGGACGGAAAATTATCGATGATCGAAAACCGGATTTTGTTGTTTTTCAATCAAAAAAAGGGCCTTGAGCAATTATTCCAGCTTTTTTTATATTTTAGTGATTCTTAAGAAAAAATAGTACCCATAGTACGTTTTTAAAGATTAAAACAACGACGATGTCAAGTCAACTATCGATTACACATATTAAGGAATATATCGATGTTTTTGCATCTCTAGAGAAAAGATTCGTACGGAATATAAATAACTTTTCGGCAATAAACAAGACTACTTTGGGAGCCTAATTTTACACAAGGACCCGGCAGTATGGATCGCAATAACGGGTAAATTAACGGGACCGCAGGGCGGTAGCGCAAAACGGTTCTTTTGCCGCAATTGCCCTGTGTGCGTCGAACCACAAAAGACAGTGTTTACACACATACGCACATCCACGGGTATATACATGGCACGTCTGTATGTCCGATCTCCCACTTGACACCGTTACTTTTATTTTATTATAATAAAAACGGTATTGTTACAAAATATCAGAGCATTAAGGGGCTTCTACCTTTTGAACGCACTTTATTGATTAGTATTAATCAGTATCTCAATGTTTTAATGATAGTTCAGATATTGGCAAAGGAACCATATTGGTTTTATGCAGGTGATTTTGTGATATTATAATGGTGTACCTTACGAATCTTTAGAGATTGGGAACCTCCCACAATTGTGTTAAAATGTATGCAGTGTTAAATACTATCAATCCCTTCGGGGCTAAGCCGTATAGTATTTATATTGATGCTCAAAAGAAACTTACTTGTTTTCTAAAGATTGCCCGGCTAAAAAGAAAAATACTAGCATACTTTTGGATACCTCTAGAATTCGCCGGACTTCCACTTTTCTAACATATCCTGTAAGAACTACATTTCCCCATGTTTATATTATATTTTAATACTTTTTCTAAAGGTTGTAGCATACTTTTAGATATAGGTCTTTTGTATAAAGGAAAGTCTATACTTCTAGATTGGCTTAAAACTTGCCGGTCTCAACTTATTCTAATATATCCTGTTTTAATATTTTCCCATCCTTCCCCATAGACGCTACCCCTACAACATAAGACGCCAGAACAGCGGACACAATCCGTCGCACAGCTACCATCATCACCACAACAACAACTCGGTGGCGGGGTCGTCTACTTCTCCGGGTTACAGCAATCACAGCGCCGGAAGTTCTCCGTCCGTCGGTGCACACAACAACAGCAACGCGCCTTATGCGACAGCCGCCGGGCAACAACAACAACCACAGAGCCTTCCGATCTCGCAGCACGACGAGCTGATCCGATACATCCGGGAAGCTTGGAACAAGGTAAGGTCCCCGGTATTCGGAACCTGATGACCACCCACTAGTCACCGTGCTTCGCTTTTTGCCCGCGAAAAACAGGGACCGTAGGCAATGAGTCAGTCGTCATTCTCACTTCTAGTTTTGATAACTCTTGTAGGGAAAAACAAAAGAATGTAGAACAAGTAAAATAATGGGATACTTACCACCATTTGATCATTATTTTCGTACCTCTTAAAGCTGTCTAAAATAGATGGTTTTGTGTAGATATAAAACTGGTAATATCATTCATTTACATTCCTTAAAAATAAAGTCTGCTTAGTTAACCATGAAAGAGGTTGGAAAGGTGTCCGAAAGTATGCCAAGATATTTTTATGTTTGAGTTGATAGGTTTTTAAAAGATGTTTAATATCTTTAGATATCTTATGGTCCATTTAATTAAGGTCTCAAACTTTGCATTAAAATTGCAAAATTTCTTAAATAAAACTGGAAGATTGGTAAAAATAGATCAAGAAATGTAAAAATTTTACACAAAATAATTCCTTATATAATTTTTTCATCCGCCCTGACGCCTGAACTAGCCTAAAATGAAAAATATATGAATTCTCCATAGAATATTTAGTGCCACTCTAGTCAATAAACTGATTTAGGATTGTCGACAAAGATAAACCATTGACGATTACGGTCCCTGGCTGAAATTTTCGGTTGCTCTTCATGCTTTGCTCTCTCCCCAGGTCTACGAACAGAGCCCTCATGTTCTCTACTGCAACGAACCTGACAATCAGCTGAAAAACTTCAAGCCATTCGATCTGGAGGAGTACTGGGGCCAGCGCCTGGTGCAGAACATCCATGTGACCACCACGCAGGCTGGGGGACACCAGTAGAAGCGGGAATCTGACAGCGGACAACGGCATGTGCTTCATGTGGTAACAATTAATTAAATTATACATTTAAATGGGTGCCAGCTCCCCCAATTATTGACTAATTTCCATGCAATTGGAATTTACATTTGTGTTTGCCACCTGCTTTGGACTTATATTGTGTGTGTAAAAATTTATTAAAATCCACTGCCAGCTGAAAGGCAACTATTGTATTCAATAAAGCGACGATTGGCTACGATTTTACCCCTTGGCACCCAGAATCTAGCATGCTATCTGCATTTAGTGTTGTGCACTAAGCGCGCTTAAAATTTGACCAGAACAACAATAAACAAACTAGAGCGTAGACAAATTGAAAACCATTTTGTTTGATTTGAGGAGAAAGGCTGGGGGACTACAGAAAAAAATAATTTTAAACAAATTACTTTGGGAATTAGTGCGCCAGAAAGTGAACTTTTTAACAGAAAACTTTTTTAACTAACTAGGTCTGGGTATAAATTGATTTTAGTAATTCACTACCACTCGATAAGCAACAATTCCTTTTTGTTTTGCTTTTATTTTTGAAGAAACTTTGATAGAATTCAAGAATTTCATGGATAAATGATAATATTCCAATGTCAAGGAACATTTTCCTATTACTACTACTTTCAAGATCTTGGCAAAAAATCCGGAAAATGTGTTCCACATTAAATGGCAGATTTAAAAGAAAGTTCAATGTATTTCTTTTGAAGTTTTAGTCTTCTTAAAATGAAGCTAGAAGTTTATATGCTAATGTAATTAATTGGGAATGCAACCGGCTCTTTGTAACAAAACCCGATTGGTTCACTCGAGAATTAAAATCCAACTGCCAACAGGAATCCTTCACATAGTTACCACATCACCTCCTTGAACCGAAAACACTGCGTTTTTGTACTGAACGGCAACTCGTGGGTTTATAAAAGTAACTTTTATTTCTCTCACTGCTTACATCGTACCGCTGCTGTTGTTGTTGTTGATTCAGCACGTGGAATATGTTCACATCCCTTAGACCATCTTGCGCAGCAGACGGTTGATCTGGTCCTCGCGGTTTCCGAAGTCTCCGCCGTTGACATAATGGTTGGCCTTCTTGCGCCAGCCGCCGGTGGGCGTGTTGAGCTTGAAGGGCCACAGGAAGTTGGAGGCGTACTTGAAGTTGGGGCCGACGGTGAAGATCTCGTGGACGAGATCCTCGACGCACTGAATCTGGTGGGCCTGGCGCAGCTTGCGCTCGATGACAAAGTTGTCGGTGATGGGCACACGCTGGCGGTTGTGCTTGACGAAACCGCGCTTGTAGATCAACTCCCGCACGGACTTGAGGTTCGGGTAACCCCAGGTGATGTAGGGCTCGGCGATGCGGAGCATGTTGATGGTGGCCTTGTTCAGCTTGATGAACACACCGTTGTTGATCTGCCTCAGGCGGAACAGCTGCAGGACCTTACGCACCTTGGGCGCCACCTTGTTGATACTAAGGGAGGAACGAGTTTAGAACAGCTGGAGGGGATTGCTAGGGCTTATGCTTCACTCACCCGCGGATACGGACCACAAAGGCCAGCTTGGCCTCGGCGGGCACGTAGAACTGGTTGCGCTTCTTGGCCAGGCGGCGCAGCTTGATCTCGCGCTGCTCGGCCTTAATGTACTCGTTCTGGTACTTCTCGGCGCGCACCAGGTTCTCCTTCTTGCGCAGGGCAATCACGGCGGCCTTCTTGAGGCGACGTTTCGAATCGGCCACCCGCTTCGAGATTTGTTTCTTGCTGAACTTCAGCTTCGATTCCGGCACAGCGGGCAGCTTTTTCGCTGCTGGCTTCTTGGCGACCGGAGCAGGCATCTGTGGGCGGCACAAAACGGTGTCATTTGAGCGGTTTCCTTGCGGTTTCGGGTGTATTTTTATTGAAAATATCGCACTAACCTTTTACTAGTCACTGCACACGCTGGTAAAAGAAAGGGAAAGAAAGACCGGAAACGTGCTATACGCCATCCAAGAGCTGTCAGTTTGGGCCGGTGCAACCCTGCGTTCAGTGTTGCAAGGTGTGGGAGAGAACGTGTCACGCGGTATTTTGGCAGGCGGTCACACTGGCGGGCTGGCAGTGTTATCGAAGAAGTGCCATCTCTAGCGGCCATCAACAGGAGATTGCGCGGAATTTCGGGAATTAAGGTAGGTTTTTTGATTATTATGGCTTGCCTTTAACAATCACAGTGTTTTGAGTGGTTTACGGGTGAGTTCAGACTGGCCTGGTACTTATAATGCATTGGAGTAACGAGTTTTATAGCGGTATTCGGGTTTTCAGGGCTTAACTTACTTGTTCCAAATTTGCAATTGTTAAAATGTTAGCATTTTGAGTAATATCTAATGGATATATAGTGCTATTAACAATATTTAACTATTTTTTAGTAATTAATGACTTTCCAGTATTAACGAGAAACATTCAGTAAGAATTGAATTGTTCATGTAATTATTCCCTGATTATTTTAACTCTTCAATATATTCCAGAGTATTTTTATAGATCCACACTTCCTAATCGAAACCCCACCTAATTGACGCCACTGACTTGTCCAGTCAAAAGCCAAACAGTTTTACCACAAATTACTAGATAAAATGAATTCCACGCAAAGCCCAGTTTACCACACTTCCGTGGAGCAGAAGCGCCATGCTCAAGATGTGGCCAAAAGGCAGCGCATGGGAATGCAAATGCCCAGGCTGCGTGAAATGCTGCGAGAGGTAAAAACCATAGTAAACCCCCTAAGAACACCTAATACCATCTCTTGTAACCCTCATAGAAGTACCGCAAGCGCATTATAGAGACCCGCAATAAGTGCACGGACGCCAATCGCGAAATACAACTGGTAATCCAAGGGATTCCCAAAGATGCACCCATAAATAACCCTCTATTCTTCCCCTTCTTTGCAGTCGGAACTCAGGGACATCCTAAGGCTGGAGCTCAGCGAGTTGGAAAAGGATGTGGAGCTGGAGCAGCTCATCCTAGAGGAACTACTTGCCGATGTGAACGAGTGGTATGCCCTGGGTGAAAAGAACCTGGAAACCCTATACGTTGAGCCGGATGAAAAGCCAAGAGATGTCCTGTGCCCAGTTTGCCAGATAAAAAGCCTAAGACGCCACAAAGCTGGCTTCAATTGCGAGTGCGGCATCCAGTTTGAGCACTCTGCCAATATGGAGCAGCTGCAGGTACTCCTACAACAGCAAATCGCCAACCACGAGCTCAACTGCACCCAGGCTCTACGATTCTTCATCGAGCCCTCTTCGGGACACCTATACAACATGTGCGGCAGCTGCGACTACTTTTCGTCTGTTTAGTACATGCTTGCACCTTGTTTTTGAAACGCTGGTTGTGTCAAGTATACGATCTTATATGTTAATTCATTTTTTTAGGTAGGGTAAGCAAATGCAAAACCATTTTTGTTGTTCTGATAGAGATTTGAACTTCTTAAGTCTTTTATTCTTATCAGCTCATACTACCAGTGACCTACAATCTGTGGGCGCTCTCATTTAATTTGGAAGAGATGATAATATATGAAGAAACTTGAAGTTCGTTCTTATGGCAGTGATATTCGTAGTAATATTTTCTAATAGGAAATTACAAATATTTATCTAATAAGAGTTCCTCTAATGTTACCTAACTCTTCTTTCCAATAGAAATTCAAGCAGTCTTATATTCTATGAGGTTCATTCTTATTATGGAGATACGTTCTCATTTCTGATAAATGATAAATTAATAATTAGGCTTTTGAGTTACTCTATAACCTTGATGATTTTGTAAAATATTATAATCATTTATTGTTTGTTTTTGATTGTCACTGAAATAAGAGCTACAAAACATATACCTAAGACCTGAAATATTTATGATAACAATGTTTGAATGCACCTATATATATGAATAATAATCTTTAATTGATGAAAACCTTGGTTTATCCCGAGACGATCTAGCAAAGTATATGGGTCGCTGGTATCAGTGGTCGGCAACCCCATTCCAAGACCCAGCCGATGTGGGAAGAGCTTTTCCCCATCGCGCACGTGCGCGATCTCCCAGAAGATCAGTGCAATATCTCCTCGAGTTCGGGCGGCTGGCTGGCTCTTCGTGATTTTTCCGGCGTGCGAGAGTCTGCTTAGTGTGCCGCCACGCTCGGTCGAAGACGGTTGGCCTTTTCTTCTCTCGAAGTTTTCTTTATCGCGGGGAACGTGCGCCCCAACAGCCCCGGCCCCCGGCCATGTCTCTTGCAGCTATTTGTTTATACAGAAATTACTTAAAAGAATAATAACTGAATGGCAACTGGGGACGCGACGGGCTCTCTCAGTTTGAAACGAATCGGCATTAATTTTGGATCCATCGCGATCGCGTTCCCGCATAACACCACACATTGCGCCAGCAGCAATCGCAGTGCATATTCCCGATTGCGAAATAGTTTGTTTATATTGAGCGATTCTGTATTGGCCGCTCAACCTGTTGTACGCCAAAGTTTGAAAGTGAATGCTGCCTATAGATTCGGTTTTAATTGTGGCCGTGCGATACAAAGCCTCGCAACGGGAGGGAAATATTTTGAAATGATATCACAAATGTGAAATCTTTCGGTTGTGGGGAAGAGTTGAAAGCCCGGCGCCTGGGCTGGAAAACATTGGCAACCATCACTCGATTCTGGCCATAAGTTTCGCTTTTATTGGCCATTATGAAGCAGTTGTTCAACATAATACACTGTGACCACTTGGATGGGCATGTTCGCTCTATTTATGATAATTTAAATACAGATGTTTGTGGCATTGACCGTGTGAGGCGTGTTTTTACGTGCCTGAGCATTTTTCTGCTACTTTTCGGCTGGATACTTGTTTGGAAAAGATACAAAAAGTGAGTTTCATTCAGGCGTTTTCTGTTTATATGTATTTTTGCAAGGGAACTCTCCCAATGTATGTATATTTGCGATTGCCATTTAGTACAACTAGGCGTACTGACACATTTTAAACTAAAATTAAAGTGTTTTTGCTCTGTTTTATTTGTTTTACATGTGGGTATAAACATTTACGCTGCTTTGTTTACAATGAGTTTGCGTTTTTCCCCCTGAAATTGTGCAAAGACGTGAACTGAAATAAGGTCAGCTGTAATATCCGTTTAATTAGCTCCTTTGTTATTGCCTTAAAAAGTTTTATATCTATTGAACTCCTTCTAAAATTGCAACCAAAATAAGAATGTAAATAATGCCCCCCATGGACGTATATGTATTAGACAAGAAAATGAGCACATTTGTTTAAATTTAGCACATGCGTTTGTAGATTATACGGATTCTGGAGAAGTGATGAGAGGGCCTAGAGCATTTTACCTCTGTGCATAATCAACTTGAAAGATCGCCAGACAACATTTAATCACCAAGATAACATGGCAACTATATAAAGTAGATAATTTTGACATTTTCGCACGCACTGACAGTTATTTGCATTTATAAAAAATATGTTTAAAAAATCAGCTCTAAAAGGGAATTTCAAAGCTGATACTTTGAACTGTATCTTACTTTTTAAAAATGGATCTTCATATTTTAAGAAACCGGAAATTGTGTATATACCTACGTGATCTTTCCCTCATCGATTCCAAAATCCACTTTAAAACCAATAATTGATATCCGGACCTCAAGTGCCCACGCCATTGAAAATCATATGCACCCCGCAGCGAAATTAAAACATAATCAAATAGCCTTCCGGATTCGGAAAATAACGCATCGCGTGCCAAAGTATTCTCAATGGGGAAATCTCAATTGCATCTGCAACGCACTTTGCGTTAAGGGCGCATTCATATAAATAAATATGTACAAGATGCACGAAATCAATATCATTGGGAACGGCAATTTAATTATAGCAACATGCCTGATTTCTATGTTTTTTATACTCATTAATTATATGAAGTGGTTCCCTAGGAAATGTTCAGAGGTAAAGCGCTGTGGAGACACCCACTTTAAATGAGATTTAAATACATATCAACATATTATGGATATAAATCAATAGGAATTTATTTTTGTCTTTTAGTGATTAATAAAACATGTTCATAGACTGAAAGACATAGCTTTATTTATTGTGTTTACTAAAAATTATATTTAAAATATGAAGAAAGGGTATTATTTTGCATAGCTTCTTATTTATAATAATTAAATAAATAAATGTTTTAAACACATATCAAAAAAGCTTAAATTAGGTTTATAATCTTCGTACTATATACCCGTCTCCTAAGATAATCATTTGCTTATTTACCGTATCTCAATCCTATAAACTTTCTACCTCCCTATGCAGATGCCATAAAACATTACTAATATTCCACAATGGACGTGCAGCTGTTTCCCTGGCCCTTTTGGCTGTAAATAGTTTTGAATTGGCCAGGAACCTTCTTCCTCAGCAAAATGTGAGATACCTTAACAGCCTTTTCCATTCGAGTCCCAGGGATCTGAATTATTTGGTTGTAATTGGTTCGGGAGAAGTATGGAACGCGATTTTCTCTACATTTCTGACCCTCATGCTAATGGTATATCATCGCATTGTGGAGCGAAAGAAGTCCACAGGTGAGGGTTCTGCTGATATCTAAGTGTCTTGCAGCACCTGTTCAATTAACTTCAACCAATTTTAGTGTTTTTGTATGCCAGTACTGCCGTGGAGGGCTTGACCTTTGCCCTGCTCTTCAACGAACTCTTTGAGCTGGGGCGCTACGAGGACTATCTGGAGCTCCAGACGTGCCTCGTGGGCATGGCCGCCCTGTGCATGATATCCCTGGCATTGATGGATGGCGTTACCATATACAAGGAAGTAAGTTTTTTTTGATCAAATAGACTTTGAAATTTATACCTACTATATATATTGAAATATAAAATATAAAAATTAGATAAAAATAAGTTTTTGTGTGTTTAAATAATGTATATAATATTTGCAATGTCTTTATTAGAGCACCAATTTGATTGTTTTGTTAATTAGTCAGACGTAAAATAAACACTTGTAGTATGTAAATATTTTTTCAATGTCTTCATAGGGGTTCTGGGTTCAATTTTAGCTGATTAAAAACTGGGAATACGAATTTTTCCTGGAATAAATGATATACCTACTTTATAAACAAATACGAGTGCTGAGTTCAGTGAAGTGAGATAAGAATTAAACAATTGTATTTAAGTCTGGTAAACATATTTTGGTATTTGTTTCATAACAGCTGACCAATTTTTATGGTTTAAATCTAAATTTATTTTGTAAGGCGAAAAATTGTTCATAATTGAAATTTACAAGCGAATATGATATGTGTGAACCTCTGGAAAATCATAATTAAGCCAGAGGTTCCGGTTGCTTTACCCGGATTAACTTAGAAAATACCACTGCCTGCAATTGCGACCATGACAAAAGCGTATTTATTTAATTGTACTGCAAACAAATGCAAGTTGGCGCCACAGAGGAAGCCAAAAATTGCAATGCGATTTGCATGTTTAAATTTTAATTGAGGTTAAGTGCAGATTTTGAGCTTAATGCCCTTCATACTTTGCGAGAATGTATTTTTTGTGCCCTGTAGTTTGTGGCTTGGTCACAGGAAGAGTCCCACGACAACGGGCAAAGTAGGAAGTGAAAGCTCCACCAAAGAGTTGAATATTTAAATTCCAAAAGTGGGATACAGATGTGGGCTCGCTGGAATTTCGTGGTTTTTAAATCACTAGTTACAGTGAAAAAAAAATGGATGGTAAATTTTACCACAATCAATAGTTAGCTAACTTTGGAAGAGAGTTAAAGACTGGTAAAATCAGTATTACTAAACAGTAAAACTGCCTTAAAATGGTAAAATCGGTGTATTTTTTTGTTTAAGAGAAACTTTTTTGTTGGTAAAATGTACATTTCGATTTAACTATTATATTCTTAAATTTTTACCAAAACAAATAGTTACAAAACTGTAAAAAAATGTTCAAAAATGGTGTCGATAATTTTATTGTAGCTTTGGTTACTACTTAACACTAATTATAACTATTTTGTTGCTCAAATTTTAGATTTTTTTTCTGTGTATTATAAAATCTATTAAACTTTAAAACACATTTCTTCCCACTTTGCAGTGCTATCACGATGACTATTTGGAAGACTATGCCAAAATCGGCTACAAGCACTCCCTGGCCACATTTTACTCGAAATGCTGCTTCTGGTGGCTAACACCACTGCTGTGGCTGGGCTACAATGAACCACTGGAGCTGAAGAATTTGGGTCAAATGAAGCTGGAGGACAGCGCCAGGTCCCACTACGACCACTTCCTGTATATCTACACTGAGAAGAAGGTGGGTGAACCTAACAAATAGGCGCACATATCTCCCTAAACAATTTTAATGTGCAGAAAAAGTCAAATTCGTCGCCTTCCCTGTGGTACTGCTACATAAAGAACAGTTGGCAAATGTTTGCCCTGGGCGGCATTTTGAAGCTGGCCGGTGATTTATGTGCCCTGATTGGACCGCTGGCCATACAGAATATCGTGGAATATATTGAGGAACTTTATGCCCAGGCTGTCAGCCCGGAGGAGCCGCCGCCGGAGGAGACGGCTCTGCTGACCGCCTCCAGGATCCTGGTCAACGAGTTCGACGAGGTCTTCGGCACCAACATCGATAGGGTGCGAATCTACAGCAGCACGTGGTCGGATCTCCTGGCCAATGGGTGGTGCATCGCCTGGATTGTCCTGCTGGCCGCCATCACGCAGGGCGCCCTGTCGCAGGCCTCGACGCACATCCTCAACATGACTGGCATCAGGATTAAGACGTCCCTGCAGGGTCTAATTTATAGGAAAAGTTTGCTTCTGAATGCGGGCGGTGGGTATTCCGAAGAAGAAGCTCAGGCGACTTCCCCTCCTCCGGATGAGAAACCGAAAAACGAGAGTACCAAGCCAGCATCAGAGCAGGTGGACAGCTCAAGCGGTAAATTATGGGATAATAGATATCACTATATAAAAAAAAGAATCAAAAATAAATAGTTCCAGCACAGCAATTTAACACCACTTAATATCAAATTGGAAATCTAACACAAATTAAATCAGATAAAAATGAGAAATTAGATACACGTTACTCTGCTAAAGGTAGTGCGAGGGAGATGGAGATATGCATGCTGCAATAGCTGTTCCAAAATTGGGAAATATTATATGCTTATAACTTTTTAATTTATAGTCCGATTGAAACAATTTTTGGCTTATAGATGGATGTTGATAATCAGAACAAAATCCCATTTACACTTTCACCATGCGAGTTGCGGTTCAACAAATATAACATTCAAATAGAACATAATATTATCACTCATTTAGCATTTAAAGCTTACATATATTGTTCTGTTTATGACGGCCGACAAAAATATTATTTGTCTAAGTTCGTATTTAATCAATGCTTTATTACCTTATAGCATCGAAAATCACCAATGACATCGGCAGCATTACCAACCACATGACCGAGGACACCCTGAACATCATGCAGTTCTTCCTGATCATCCACTATGCCTGGGCCATTCCCTTTAAGGTTCGTACTGAGATTCGCCATTTGGTAGACTAATCGTTTTTACAATTTATGAGCAACTTGTGTGCCATTTGGACTCCGTTTGATGTTCGCTAACACGAACCTAATTTATCGCACTGGCCGGCCGGGAAATCCTTGACTTGAAAAAGGGATATAAATGTTTTTAATATGTTGTATAATCGTCAAGACATAAATTTGATTTTATGTAAAATGCTTTTTATTTGTAAATATTTATTGGCTGTCCCTATAATTCTCACATAAATTACAGAAGGGGTTTTTTTACTTTTCTTTTTTGGATAATTTACTAGATATAAGACAATCAATAAATCGTTTTTATTAGTTATTAATTTTATAGACTCTAAAAAGGGTTTAGGCTTTCAAGAATAAAATATAGTTACTATATTAAATTTAATTTTTTGGTTTTTAGATATCTGTGGTTATATATTTACTGTATGTGAATTTGGGAATAAGTGCAGTTATTGGATCCATAGTCTGCATAGTGATAATGACGCCCCTGCAGTTCTTAATTGGTAACGCTATGTCGAAAAATGTGGAGGTAATTGCGGTAAGTAAAAGTTATAAAATTATTTTTTAATATATATATATATATAATTGATTATATATATAAATATAATCAAGCAAATATTATTATTTTACATAGAAATACACCGATGAGCGACTGAAGAAAATACACGACACTTTGGTGGGCATCAAGGTCATCAAACTCAATGCCTGGGATGAGGTGTTTCTCAAAAAGATTCAAGTGGCGCGAAATAAGGAGCTCAAGTATCTCAACAAGGATGCCACATTTTGGACCTTAATGAGTATGTGTTATCATAAAGGGATACCCTTTTTGTTTATTAATATTTATATTTCTCTTGAACAGCTGTTCTCACTCATGTGGCCACCGTGCTGATCACCTTCGTCACCCTGGGCGTCTATGTGTGGCTACACCGGGATCAGGACTTCGACCTGAATGCCAGTCGACTCTTCTCCTCTCTGGCGCTCTTCCAGCAACTCACGGTGCCCCTGCTGATCTTCCCCATCACAGTGCCCATTATCATAGCAGCCAGGGTGTCAACCAGGCGGCTAGAGCGATTCCTCAACTCCAGCGAGATCCAAAAGCAGTTCGAGGGCATACGAAATATGGCCAGGATCCTGAGCAAGAGCGATGCCTCCTTGGATATGTACGAGACGCAGGAGAAATCGAACATGACAATGCGGACGGCTCAAGCGGAAAATCGGCTAAATGAAAAGCGGCTGGCCCAGAAGTCTGAAGTGCCAACTAATGCCACGCCCCTGCTGCTAAATACCGATGAATCAGGGGGAGATGTGTCCCCATCCAGCATTCAGGAACTGGGCCACAACAAGATAGTGCAGCAGCGCAGGGAACTGCTGCGGAATACTCCTTATGTGGCCATCAGGCCTCCGAAAATGCGAGGAACCATCGGCGACAGACCGGCGGAATTCTCGGTGATTCGTGCCCGGAATACGGATAGCTGGCGACGGGATTCCCTGCTGCTCAAAATGCCCGATGACATTGCCGTCTCGATAAACGACGGACTCTTCACGTGGCAGCCGCAGAGTCAGATGCCGGTGGTGCAGCTGCAAGTTCCCGGCATCATCGTTCCCAAGGGAAAGCTAACCATAGTTGTGGGCAAAAATGGCAGTGGCAAGACCTCCCTGCTGTCCGCCCTGCTCATGGAGATGCCCCTGCTCGTGGGCAACATGTTCTGGCACAAGTGAGTAGAGAAAATGGGGGGAATTAAATTTAACAAATCAGGAAGTCCGCAAAATATGTATGCAAAAGGTTTCTCTATATACACAAGACACATTTGAGGTAAAATTAAGTAGTTTGTACAAGTTTTTGCACTTTTTGAAGAAGTTAGCCTCGGAAAAATCTAATTTAAAAAATTTATATGACAACGAAATATGTATTAAAAATATTTATTTAAACAACTCGAGTTATGCAAAGCAGTTTCTGCCATTTTTTGCATAAATTGGGAATTAAGTATGAGAATTCATTAAAATCTGTCTTTCCTACATAACATTATTACATATTATCCTTTTTTAAATAAGTCATTTCAATCTTAATTTCATTGCAGTTTATTTTAATAATTATTTTAAGTGTTAAATAAAAATATTTCTACCTATTTTCTGAATTTTTAAGGAAAGGTAGTTCCCCCTAAAAATTTTATTTTAGTTTGAAACGATTTTAAAGCTTTCTTTTTTGTTATCCTGTCTAATTTTCTGTGTATGACCTATACATATTATTACTTAAGGGCTAAAATTCGAAGATTGTAATACACTTTCCATTTTCAAGCTCAATTAAAACACGACAGGTAATCTCTAAGACAGACTTCTTAGCATTGTTTTCTTAAGAAGTTAAAAATAACAAATTTTATTCAATATTTTAAGCCTAAATCTTACCCAGCAGCCTTCCCTGGGGACCTATTTTTGCTAAAGCTTATTTTCCTATTTAAGTTTCAAAATATTTTCTATCCTAAGCTCTTTTTGGCGTATAAAACCCTTGAAAACCTCTCGGCATCTCCCTGCGGCCAAGATTAAGCACGTTTCCTTGTCTGTCAACACAGCCCACCGAGAACTCCAGGAAACCCAGGACTCAGAACTCAGAACCCAGCACACACTGCTCTTGTAAATTTGCTCAGCTATTTATGTGCTTATTTTTTAAGCTGTGCCAACAACGCTGGCTCCCATAGAGGATAAAAGTGTTTGCCCATTTATCAAAATTAATTGCATAATTTTCACCTATTTTCATGCATTCACTATGCCGACAGAGCTGCAAATAGCTTACTTATAAACTGGGAGTATACTATTTCAAATCGATTATTATAAAAATAAGGTTTTACAAGAATTGGGAACATTAATACCATATGAGTAAACCACGAACTTATCACAGAATTAGAAAAGGATTATTTAAAAACGATTTATAGAGCTTTTATAAAAAGTTTGAACTTTATTGGTAGTATTTCACAATAAAATTATTTTTTTAACCCAGATTTAGACGATTTAACAAAGATATAAAAAGCTTTTTTATTATAAATTAATATGGCCCCTTTTTAGGATTTTTTCCCACGATCTTATGATAGAATAAATCTTTAGAACAAGAACCAGGAGACCAAGTAGAAAACGTGATTCCAAGTTATTTTATCCACGAACTTATCCCATACCATATCTTAGCGATGTTGATGGAGTTGCTTTTAATAAATAACCCTATTAGTATTGATTTTTTGGCTTCTACCTCCCTATTGCCTATTGAACTCTGACCCGATAACCCACTTCCCTCGCCGAAATCAAAGAAAGTCCCGGCTAGCAGGTGGAATAGTTTAAACTGCCATTTTTGCTGCAACTGCAATCGAATCCGCCGCAGTCATCCAACATATTTTAACAGTCGTTTCAATGCACGCCACGTAATTCGGTAATTTATCACAAAACGCCTGTGTACGTTGTTAATTTTATTGCACATAAAATAAAAATGGCATCGCCGTCTGGCGGAGGGGCAGGCAAAGGATTCCCAAGGGAGGGCCCTCCCTATACAAATGCATTTAAAAAATGAAAATCGCGGAGTGGAAACGAGGAATCTGGTGCACTGCCTCCTGCCGCCACCCGAACCCATCCCATCCTGTGGCCTTTGCTTCTATTGCTTCCTTCAGGACGACTGCGCCCCTTCCCTTGCCGTCCTCAGTGTAGGTTCTACATATAAGAACTTGCCTTGGCAGCCGGCAAATGTGCAATAATTTCAATTACTGTAATAAATGTCTATGTTAGCTTGAGTAGGTTTTTTTTTTCCTCTGTGGTGTCTTCAAGGCTTCCTTCTTCCTCTTGGCTTGCAAATTTATGCGTCTTCTATACGTACCGCCTGCAATGTATTAAATAAGGAGTCTTCGGTACCATCCCCCCAAAAGAAGCCTTTTAAACATTTTAGTGGGTTTTAGCCTAATTTATGCCATTTTTCATTTATAGGTCTCAATGAAATGCAAGTAATAAATGTATGATAACTTCATACTATCAATTACACTTTCTTATTTTCTTGTTTTAAAAATATGTGATGTAATATTATGAACTAAATGTATATCATATGCTCACTTCTATGGAAAAGATTTGACTCATTTTCTTGTTTTAGGAAAGTAAATAAAGAGATATGTGTTTTAATTTCACTATCAATGAATTTCCCACTTTAATATATTTTTTAATACTTACTATATTTTATTATATTTCTTAATCTAAAATCGCTTATCTCCTTTTCAGAACCTGCACAATTTCCTACGTTTCCCAAGAACCTTGGCTTTTGAATGACACCATCCGGGAGAATATACTTTTTGGGGAGTCCTTTCGACCCATACGATATGATTTCGTGCTGGAAGCCTGTGCCCTCAAGCCCGATATTGAGTTGATGCCCAAAGGCGACTTTACCACTATTGGAGAGCGTGGCATAAATATTTCCGGAGGACAGAGGCAGCGAATTGCGATTGCTCGAGCTATATACTCCTCTGCCAATGTGGTTATCATGGTAAGTCAGCATTAAACATATAAATAACTACATTAGGGTAGTTCCAAAAGTGGATTTTCAGATAGTTTTCATTTATAGTAATCATAGAAATATAAGTTTTTAATTGATATTTTGGGCACAGACCAGTAACCTTTCCCTGACCTGTACATTACTTGCTCCCATCTATACTAAACTCCTAATCCTTATACCTATAAATTGTCAAAATGTCTTTCGATCAAAAGGAGATCTTCAGTTTGATGTACAAGCTGGCACGACTCATAGTACCAGATACTCGGGTGGAATACGATGCGCTGGGTCCCATGCACATTCCCCTCGATAGGATGTACGGTCCACAGACCATGAGATCCCTGATGAAGTTCCCCATCGGGGGCGTTGAGGAGCGCATGCCTGTAAGAGCCTGGAAGAGTAAAAGCTTGGAATATATAGATTCTATATTCTACATGTTTGCCCAACCCCCAGCGACCCCTTATAAAGGCCCTGGGAATTGTGAAGAAAGCTGCTGCGGAGGCGAATAAAATCCACGGTCTCGAGGAGAATCTGTGCGATGCCATTTCCAAGGCCTGCGATGATGTTATCTCGGGTAAATTGTACGATGAGGAGCACTTCTCCCTGGTCATCTGGCAAGATGGATCCGGGGAGCACACCAATATGAATGTAAATGAGGTTATCTGCAATCGGGCCATTGAGATCCTGGGCGGCCAGATGGGAACCAAGGAGCCAGTGCACCCGGATGAGCACGTGAACCTCTCGCAATCTTCCCACGATACCTTCTCCACAGCGGCCAGAATCGCCGTGGCCATGCAGTTGCAGGAGACGCTGTACCCGAGCCTGAGGATATTTATAGATCTGCTAGGCAAGAAGTCGAGTGGTTGGATGGATGTGATCAAAATAGGAAGGACCCACCTGATGGACGCAGTTCCCCTGTCGCTGGGACAGGAGTTCAGTGGCTACCAGCAGCAGCTGGAGAACGGAAGATCTCGTTTGGACTCGGCGCTGAGCAGGCTGTATCAGTTGCCCATGGGCGGCACCTATGTGGGCACGAAGTACGACACCAAGAAGGGATTCTCGCTGCAGTGCACCAAGCGGATTGCAGAGCTGACATTCCTACCCTTCGTCGAGTCCTGTAACTTCTTTGAATCCCTGTCCGCCTGCGATGCTCTGGTCGAGGTCCACGGGGAGCTCAACACCATAGCAGCCAGTGTGATGAAGATAGCCAATGATATAAGGTTCCTGGGATCGGGACCCCGTTGTGGACTGGGTGAACTGCATCTGCCCGAAAACGAGCCAGGTAGTTCCATTATGCCCGGCAAAGTGAACCCCACGCAGTGCGAGGCCATGACCATGATCTGCGCCCAGGTGATGGGCAACCATGTGGCAGTCTCGATGGGCGGTGCCAGTGGTCACTTCCAACTCAACACCTTTATGCCCATGATCGCCTCCAATGTGCTGCGATCCATCACCCTCTTGGGCGATGGCATGAGGTCCTTTTGCACCAACTGCCTGGAGGGTATAGAACCGAACAAGACCAGGATCGAGAGCATCATGAAGAACTCCTTGATGCTGGTCACCGCCCTGGGTCCTCACATTGGTTACGAACGGTCTGCGGCCATTGCCAAGGCGGCGCACAGGAATGGAACCTCCTTGCTCCAGGAGGCCATCAATGCGGGCATCGAGAGGGAGGACTTCGAGGAGTGGGTGCAGCCCAGCAAGATGCTGGCTCCCGAAAAATAAATGGAAATATTGAGGAACACTGTGATTACGTTCAAATTATTTTGTCGAGCTCAAAAATAATAAAATAAGTCAAGAGATTTTTAGACTTTAACTTCCCATAAATTAAATTATTATATTTTTTTAAAATGATACCCAAAATAATATAGACTTTTTATGATTTAAGAGACTGTTCTCTCTGCCTTATTTTAACATCTTTAGATATTTATTTAAAATCTCCAAACTTTTCAGGATGACCCCCTTGCCTCTCTTGATAACGAGGTGGGTGAGCATATATTTCAGCATTGTATTCGCGAGATGCTGGAAAAATCAAATCGAACTTTTATCCTGGTGACACAGCAATTGCATCGCATTAAGGAAGCGGAATACGTAAGCCCTATGCAGAAAAGGCAACCACATTTAAGCTGGAATTACAATTAAATAACTATCCAATTTTAGTTGATTGCCATAAAAGATGGTCGTGTGGAGGCGTGTGGCAGCTATGCGGAAATTGAATTGATGCATCCAAAAATAACCGCTAAATGGAACTCGATTATTGCCATGGATAAGGCCAAAAAGGAGAATGTTTCACAGAAGTAAGTAGTTAGCCAGTGGAATTACTCTCCTGGCTGCTTACCATTGTATGCAGTTATTAATTTAACCATTTTAATATTTTATAATTCCCAGTCCAGGTGAAAAAACAGCTGGGGAGCGCTGGAAGCTACTGAAAAACGTAAGCAGGTTGGGATTGCAGCGCTCCATCTCCGTGACAATGGACTCCAATGGAGGCTGCCAGGCAGACGCCACCGATGGCAGTGGCTGCATATCGGTGGCCATTAGCCAGTCAAATGTGGTGGAAGAGGACGAGGAGGATGACCAAGTGTGTGCCGTAAGATATTGTACATCATCCACCTAACGTGATCTAACTATTTCCATTGGTTTCCCACCACAGTCTTATATCAACAGCAACGGCGGCTTCAATCAGCAGCGGAAGCGCTCCAGTATCTACGGCTCCCGGCACCTGATGTACGATGTTCCCCTGCCCATTGACGAGTGCCAGGGAGATGATGTCATCATGCGTCCGCGTCGCCGGCACACTCTGAGTCGTCGTGGAAGTAGGACCACCAATTCCTGGCACCGATTAAGTGGTCTGAGCACCCTGACCGCCACTTCTGCTTCGAGTTCCACCAGCGGAGACCTCCTGAACCGCAGTACCGTGGCCACCTGTGGCAGTAGCTATGCGGAAAGCAGCGTGGATGGCTGTGATTTGGGCTCCGCAGCACCTGAGCCTCGGGTTCAATCCTGGCAGCCGCCGCAGAATGTGGCCCACCAACCTCTGTCCCGGAACGCCTCCTCACCGCCAGCCATGGAGGTGACATGTCCGAAGAACACGGAGTCTGAGGAGGCCTTGAACATCAGCTCGGAGGGTCCCTTGGATGACCAGGTGCGAGGCAGTTTTCAGCAGTTCCTCCGGAGAATGTCCATGCGGCGTTCCAATAAACCCAAGAACCATCATCTTCCACTCAGCGCCACCAACTCCATTCTGTGAGTGCCAGATTATTCGACAATGTATCTTAAAGTTAGTTTATAAGCACATTTTTAAATTGCTTCTTTTATTTAACATTTTATAATTTTTAAGTATACTTAAAATCAAGTATTAGTTAAAAATTTTTTAAATTACCAGCTTAGGGAAAAACCTAAAACACTTCCACTTTTATATAATAACAAGTAAAGGATTTATTTATTTTGTTTTTTATTATATATTATAATATAGTTTGAAACACTTTTTATAATTAAGGTACTTAAGAAATAGCATAACAAATACTATTACGCTTGTTAATCAATTATACGTTTTTTAATTTATTAATATTTAATTTTATCACTATAAAAACATATTTTAAATTACTGAAATCTACAAAATCTGAACAAGTAATCAACCTCTTTTTAGAAGCATTTCGGAGGAGTCTCCCCCCATTGTTCATTTTCCTTCGACACTCTTAACGACAGATGCTGCTGAAAAAGCTAAATTGGTTCAGGATGAATTACTTTCAGAGGAAAAGCCCAAGAAAAGTAAGTTATAACACCCCAAACTCTTTATTAAATACTAACATAATATGCTACAAGGCTATGTTGCCAAGATAATTTGTAGTTTAAGTTTTTAAACGAATTAAATTTAATTGAACTTTAAGTTGGCTTGCCCCTTAAAAGTGCAACATCTGGTAATGAATATTGATTAGCAGAAATTTATTCAGCCGGGCGTGAAAACTGTAAGCAAAATATTGGCATTATACCCGGGAAAGAAAATTTCTCCTCCTTTTTTCCTTGCCAAATCACTGGGGACCCCTCCTTATAGTTTACTCCTCAATGCATGCGTGTAGCTTAAAACTTAAATCAACTTTGATTTTAAAAGTTTGAGCTCCCAAGCGGTAAGTCAAAGAGACAGTGTTCCAGGGCGCGAAAAGTTTGCAGGCAGAAACTTTGGCCCAACTTGGATGCATTGATCTATCAATATTTGGCTGATAAGTCGGCGGGTTCGCAGCGGAAACTTTCGATTAAATCAGTGCTGCGAGTGTCACTCCATTCGAAACCGGCGAATCTTTCGCTAGGCAAATCCGCAGACGGGAAGTAAACTTTTCTTTCAATTAGTTTGCCCGGGCAACTTGTTAAACGAAACGGTGGCCTGGTTTAATTGATGTTGGCCCATGTGGTTTTCCTGCGTAGTTAAAATATGTTGATCTTTTCCGACTTACTACCTCTCTTAATCAAAAGTCAATCGTATGCAGTTTGCGGAACTCTGTTTGCATCTCAAATGGATAGCAAATGGTTTATTATTAATACCAAGCAAATGAATAAAATTCAATAATTTAATTGAGAAGAGAATGTTCTCAAAAATAAAACAACATGTATTCGGTAGTTACTTAAATTATAAGTTCAGATAGTAATGTATTCGTATCAAATGTGTTATGTTTTTTATATTAAAAACAATGAGCTCAAACTGTTCTTACAGGGTTTTTGGGAATAAATGTTGTCAATTCAAGAACAACGTGCTTGGATGTCTGTATATATCTAATAGGTTAAGAAGCTAAAGAATTTAATTGAGAAGAAAATGTTCCCAAAAATAGAACAACATGTATTTGGTATTTACTTAAATTATAAGTTCAGATAGTAATGTATTCTTATCAAAAGTGTTATGTTTTTTATATTAAAAACAATGAGCTCAAACTGTTCTTACAGGGTTTTTGGGAATAAATGTTGTCAATTCAAGAACATCGTGCTTGGATGTTTCTGTGTATATAATAGATTAAGGAGCTAAATAAAGTATATTGATATAATATCATAGATAGATAATCGTAAGACAATAACCCCTTGAAAATCTCCATCACACTGAACTGACCCTTTGTCTTGCCCCAAAAAAACAGGCGTGAATATTGACTCGAAGGAAACCACAATAAATTGCGCTGACACTGGCGAATCAGCGGCCGACAAAGAATTGGGGGCAAACGTGACATCCTCGGCCGCCCAGGAGCCCGGCGAGGGACACGTGCTGCTCTCGGCAGGTGGATCCGCTCGAACTGCCATTGATACGGAACGCAAATATGGGAAAATATCGGACGACATATATCTAATGTACATACGGGCCGCCGGTCTGCCCATAATCACCGTCTTTTTTATCACCGCACTAATTTGGCAGTGTTTGCGTGTCTACACGGACGTTTGGCTGCAGCAGTGGAGCGATGTCCATGTCCAGGACCAGGCCCACGGCAGGGCCAAGGGCCAGGACGAAGCAGCGCAGGGTCCGCCGGAGGCGGAGGCCCACGAAGTCACGTACTATTTTCGCATGTACGCCGCAATTTCGTGTGTTTGTATAATAATGGCCCTGGTATCAACACCGGCCGGACAATTTGCCGGCTGTAATGCCCGTCGTAATTTGCACGATAAGCTGCTGCAAACGATTTTGCATAAAACGTTGCATTTTTTCCAAGTGACCCCGCTCGGACGCATTTTGAATCCCTTCAGCAACGATATGGCCGTCATTGATAAGGTGAGATTTGTGTATAGTATCTGGCATCCTGGCCTTGTTTAGTGGCTACGTGGGCTATGAACAGGGGGTAGATATGGATTGCTGTCACTTGCTGATCAAGATGGCACTGCGATAAGCACGTTTGACCCACTATGTGTATTTTTTATAAATCAAGTTGTATTTTTATGTATCCTAAATAACCCATAATCATACATGTATTCTTATGACCCCAGAAAATAGCCGCCACTGGCCAACGCCTGCTGCAGTTCACCTTGCTCTGCCTGTCGGCCATCCTGATCAATGTCACCATCTCCCCCTGGATCCTGGTGCTAACCCTGCCCATCTGCGGGGCCTACTACATCATACAAAAGTTCTACAGGTGCTCGGCAAGGTGGGACACATGGTTATCCTTAGTTAATTGATATTAAAATAAATTCATGGTACCCTTCAGAGAATTACAGCGTATTGAAAACACGACCAACTCCCCTGTCATATCCCATCTCTCGGAGACCATTCAAGGAGTGACCACCATAAGGGCCTTTAATCAGCAGACTAGATTTACAGAGATCCTATTCAAACGTCTCGAGGCCAATACCATTGCCTATGCGATACTGAACACCAGTCATCGATGGCTGGGGGTGTCATTGGTAAGTATGTAAAAGATATGGTTCTTAAGTATACCTATACTTACTTAAATAACTAAACCATGTTTATTATATTTTAAACATTTTTTTAAGTATCCATGTGGATATATATGAATTCAGTTTAATTTTAAAAGAAATCAACAATTTTGTAACTGAATGTTATATTGTTTTTTTATAGTGGATCAAACAGCTATCTGAGTTAGAAAAAATGTTAAAAATCAATTAAACATTCCGATAACTGTTTTTCAAAAGTCAGTGCATGTAAAAATGAAAACGAAACGTTGTTTTTAACACATAAGTGAAGTGAAAACCGGAACACTAATGTATATTTTTATTTTAATGTAAATTTAAGACTCACTAAAATGTTTTAGGTTTTATTTGTTAAGCAGATCCTTAAGACGTATACAAATTTGTATTCATTTATTACTTAGATCTTTTAGATAAAAAAATACTCAACTAATATTCATCACTAATTGTTCTCGAAATTTCTGAAATAATTAGCTGATAGTATACGCTTCGAATTTTACTTTATAGTACAAACACTGTATAATTTTTAATTCAATATAGTAGCCCAATAGCCGGCGGCTAAGTGAATTAGTCAGCAGGGTAGACACGACCTCGACCACAGACAAGCCCCCAGCCCAATCCGCTTAATCACGCCGCACATCCGAACATCCGTCGGTTTTAATGTTTGTTTTTGTCTTCCTGCAGGACTGTCTGGGTGGATGCATTGTTTTTGTGGCCACTGTGACGGCCCTGGCGACGGCGAGCGTCAGTTGCAGGAACCACGCGACGAGGCACCTCGCCACCGGGGCATCCGAAACTTATGCTGTCAATAAAGGCCCCTCGGAAGCCCCGTCCCCATCGCTGGTGGGTCTGGCCATAAACTACACGTTGTTGGTGCCGATTTACCTTAATTGGGTTGTAAAACTTTTGGCTGATATGGAGATGTATGCGGGCTCCGTGGAACGCATCGCCCACTATGCCCAGGCACAGGATGCGGATGCGGATACGGATCCGGACTTGGACTTGGAGCAGGCCCACCCAGCCACCGATGAAGAAGATGTGAGCGGCGAAGTCGATAGGTCGTCCCGGAGCCAGTCGAATGCCGGTGACAAAGTTTACCCAGGCGCAACGACAGCTGCCGGTGATGTTGATGAAGATGGAGGCCGAGGTGGAGGTGGAGAAGGAGATGGCGCAGGAGCTGGTGAAGGACATGAAAATGGGGCTGCTGCTGCTGCTGCTGCTGATAAATTAAATGCAGGCAATGCAAGCGGCGACGGCAATCACTTAAACTTCCACTTCCTCACGGCGACAGCTGGCGACAAGGTGGAGCAGGCGACGACAAAGACGTCGGTGATTAAAGATAAGCAACTGCCACCGCAGGACGAGCAGGTCGGGAAGGTCGTCCTGCCAAATGAGCCGGCCAGGAAGCTCGAGCGCTGTAAGTCTTGGGTCAGCCGGGCTGGTCGCTCTTTGGGTCACCGGGGACTCGGGGCGTTTGGCACGCATCACAGGGCCTTTTGCTTGTAATTGCATTTGAAAATATTTGAAACAAACTTTTGAGCTCGCTGTAGGCATATTTGATTACGATATGGGTTTAGTTAATTAAGAGCCGATACGAAATGGTAGTAGATAGATAGATAGATAGGTTTACTTCCTGCGACTGTTAATGTTTTCGTATCCATTCAATGTCAGGTTAACTTTTGTCTTTCTGTTTCGGGAAAGAGTTTTTCTATATCATGTTATATTTTATTTGCATAAAAACTCATAGCTAAGGCATTGTTCTAGTTAAATTTACCTGATATTCCTCATTATTATTTTTTTTGAAGGTTTACCACATTGAATTTAACATGACATTTAGAAATCGTCCTTAGTTCATATGAATATTCCCCAACGAATAAGGATCTAGAACTCAAAGAGGACATAGAGAAATCAGCCATAAGTTATTGTTAACTTTGTCCGATTGATAAAAAAGGACCTTAACATGACATTAGAAAATCCTCCAAGTTCAGTAAATTATAACATTAAGGCTAAGGGAATAAAGAGGTTGGAGGAAATTAAATATAAATACTTACCGCTTTCTACTTACAGATCAAAGCGTTCCCATTTCCTGGCCTCAAAGAGGGGATATCCATTTCGATAATGTCAGCCTGCGCTACGAAGGTCAAACACAGAATGTCATCAGCAATCTTACACTGAAAATCCCTGCTGGACAACGAGTGAGTAGTGCAAAAAATAACTACATAAATTCTATTGAATACCTAAAAGAAATGGGATACTGTAAGAAAAACATCTCTCGCCCTATAGGACAGATGTCAGCAATATTGATTTGAGTTTAAAATTAAATCATCAATGTAGAACAAAAAGCGTAACTGAGGGCAGCACCGTTTTTGTACTCAATTTATATTCGCTATAAATTAAAAAAGTGATGAGATAATAAATCAAAAACGGGGACAACGCGGAGGAGCAACGCGAATTGTGTGCTTCATAAAATCTGCCACACAGTTTAATAGGTTTTAATTGTTGGGGGCTGTCGAGAGTGTGCAGAAATGTTGATTGATGATGACAAAGGTCCCCTCTCAAATGCAAGGACTAATTTTATAAAAATGAGCTCACCTGGTTCGCCAAGCTTTTATGTGGGCTAAAACCAGGTAGTTAAAAAACTAAAAATAAAACTTAAACGAGGTGATTGTATTTCAAATTGAAATTCCCATTGATTGCATAACATTTAAAACTCGTTGAACTGCAACTATTCCATCCTCTTTTAATCGGTTTATAGATTGGCATCTGTGGTCGCACGGGCAGTGGCAAGTCGTCCCTGGGGCTGTCCCTCTTCGGGGTCCTGCAAACGACCCGGGGCCACATCTACATCGACGACGTGGACATCAAGCGAATCCGACCAGACGAGCTGCGAACCAGATTGTCGATAATTCCGCAGGATGTGCACTTGTTCAATGCAACCATACGTGAAAATCTCGATCCACACGGTTACTTCCAGGACCTGCAATTGTGGAACTGCCTCGAGCTGGCGCAGCTCAAGGAGTTCGTCAACGGGCACCTCCCCCTCGGTTTGGGTGAGTGCGATTTTGGCATCCTTTTCTAGGGGTAGACAACAGCGTTGAGGAGCTTTTGCTGTCCTTGGGCTCGGAGTTTGTCTTATGAAATAGTCATGACAGCGGAGTGATATTTTATTCCAATTTGTATGCAGCTCTAAGGTTGGGCAGAGGTTTACTATGCATCAGCTTTGGCAGAAAACCTCAAGTGCTGAGCATTTTGAGGTGATTTGTTTTCGATTGAGTTCTTTGTTAAGATGGATCGTTGTTTTGTATCTTTTATCCTTTCTTAAAAACTTAAAAAAATTAAATGCCTTCAAGTATTTAAGTGAATTTTAAGCTTATATTTAAAATCTTTATACAACCATCCAAGTGTCATAAGACTTTAAGCACGTTCACAGGAAAACTAAGTTTAAATTATGAAACCTAAGTTTCAATTATAATAATTAAGGGCATTGCTTGAAGTATATAGCTTTTGACCGAAAACATCTTAACAATATTTAATGAACTTATATTTAAATTAATGTTATATAATCCCGTTACCTTCGTATACAATCATCCAAGTGTTATAAGGCTTTACGCACGTTTACAGGAAAGTAAACTTAGGTTTTATTATTTATACCAAATTAAATTATGGGTATTTCTTGATTTATCAACCTTTTCTCAAAATAACTATATTTCATGAACTAATATTTTATTTAATGTTTAAAATGAATCCAAGGTTACCTTTTTATAAAACCATCCAAGTGCCATATGGCCTTAGGCACGTCCACAGGAAAGTAAACTAGCCATAAAATCTTTCAAGTTTCATAGGACTTTAAGCACGTTCAGAAAGGGAGTAAGAGTATGTCTTATATTTTATACCAAATTAAAATTATATTTTTACCAAATTCAAAATAATTTGCAACAGTTATTTTTACATTATAAACTAATGTTTTTATTTCCGATTGTAACTATTTTTCATATACCCTTTAGAAACGGTGATTTGTGACGGCGGGGTCAACCTGAGTGCTGGCCACCGGCAGCTCCTCTGCCTGGCGCGTGCCATACTACGGGGATCCGTGTGCCTGGTCCTGGACGAGGCCACCAGTGTCCTGGACAGCAGCACGGAGAGTGCACTCCTCAAGGCGGCGGATCTGGCCTTCCAGGGCCGCACCATCATTACCATTGCCGTGAGTTTGCAGTTAATCCCGGCACTCGAGTGCAGCTGTGATATGACAATTATATTCCGCAGCACCGCCTGACCACTATTCTGGATTACGACCGCTTAATTGTGCTGGACCAAGGGCGCATCGTGGAGGATGGCAATCCCAGGGAGCTCCAACAGCTGCCGGGCTCTGTTTTCCGTGGCTTGCTCGAGAAGGGGGCCAGCAAATGGTAGATTTTCCTGGCCAAATACTTAACCATAACTGTGTCATATAGCGATTCCTAAGTGTATGTGTAGCATCCTAACATAGCCATTAAGATACTCGAAATCCAACGACTTTTGTATGCTATTTATAAGTCCTGAATGTATTTCTCATGTATTTCCAAGTATTTGTATCTGCTAGTCATGTTTAGTTTCTAAAAATAAAGCTACGTGTATTATGCAATAATAAAAACCGACCTAAAAAGTTTCCCTTTTTGTGTACGCCTCACTCGAATATTGTTGAAATAAGTCAGGGCAACAGGAATCCGAAAGTAACAAGTTATTACGACATTATGCACCATTTTGTGGCTGCAACCTGCAACAGTAAACTCCGCACAAGGAGGTCAAGCCAATTAGGGCTTCGAATTGCCTCGAATCAGACAGGCGCTGCCTACCTCGGGGCCCTTGAGATTTGAATGAATATGCAACGAGTGCGGAAGAAAATGGCACTTGCAAACTAGCCTCCTCGGGGGCAGGGCCGAGGGCGGAGGGATAAAGGTATCGATGGGGTAGAAAACCGAAAATATTGCGAAATAAATTGATTGTTAAATGGGAACTGCTAATGTTGGGCAGCCGCAGAGTGGAGTGCCAGGCAGCGATTTCAACGATGCCCCGGCTCACTTTGTATGCACATTTCGAGTGGTTCGCCGGGGCAATTAAACTTAATTGACGATGAGGAGCGTGCATTGTTAAGTAGGTTTCGGAGGGGAGCGATTTTTTTATATTTCAGTAAGCGCCTTTGATTTCCGGGCAGAGGGGTCCAAAGAAGCCGATCGATTGCTAATTGGAACATATTATATAAGCTGAAAAGCGTACTGTACCCATGCATTTCACTCATTTTAAGAGGCCATGAGAGGGTGAAGGGTTTCTAGTTTTATCTTTTCAAATCATTCAAGGATATCAATTTCATATTCAAAATAATTGATTTCTTGGCTGAATTATTGTATAATTAATTTTAGTGTAAGTAAAGAAAGGGTAGACACAAACTTGTTGGGTAATACTTTAAATAAATATTTTTAGATACTATGAAGAGGTTAAAGATTCTTTTTAGCACAATTTGTCTAATCATTTATGGCCAACTATCTTTCTCTTAAACTTTTAAAGTAAAATAGTAACTTTTCAAAGGTTTAATTTTAATGTGAGTTAGGGAAAGGTTAAGATCCTAACTTATTGGTTAATACAACTGAAATACGTAATATATATTTTTTAATTCAAGACCAAGCATTCGGTAATCCGAACCATTGATTTCATGACTCAACTTCTTAAGTAACCCCGTTCCTGTTCGTTTGATTAATTTTTAAAGAGTTGAGTTAAGGAAAAGCCTCAGCCCCAAACTTCTAGGTTAATACTAATTTATTATGCACTTTTAATTACCAAACTAGCATAAAAGCGTGGAAGAAGCTGGCGTGCATAACTTAATAGGCACCCGTCTACTTGCAAAGTTCCGTAATCCATTTATCTGGCCCGCGTATAGAACAAATGCGCTGAACTGCATAAAAGATTTTATGACGACTTCATAGGGATTTTCAATCGCCCTGGGCCCTCTGAAGTTGTTTGTTTTTATTAAACTCCCACCGGAACCCCGGCTAGAGCGTACTTGTATGGTGTATATGGTGTACTATATGCGGTGTGTATGGGATATAGCAGGGCGCACTCGGATTTTGCACGCATGAGCGCTTGCCTGTTCCTTTGACGCTGTCTGTCGCTCTAATAAAAGAAATCTGTCAAATTCAAACGCTCGTAAATGTCTTACACATCCAGCCGGCCATAGGAGCGGCAATGTCAGCGTGGCCATGATGTTTTGCAACTGTTTACCCCGTCACTTTTTCCCCCACATCTATATAAAACTGAAGCAGCTAATCATATATATTACTTTTTTCCATTGAGATTTTACAATTGAATGCGTTTTGAAGAGTTTTTTGTAGATCCATGTTTTTGTCGACATGAAAGCCCCACTATTTGTGTGTATTGGCTTTTGTCAAGGGTGATTCGTATCACAATAGAATGACTCGTTAAATTATCAGGATATCTGTACCAATACTTCAAAGCGGGGGTTAAGTACCCTTAATAATACGTACATACATTTTGTAGTAGATTGTTTTTAATCGTTGAAAACATAAATATAATAAGGGGCAGCATTTCATTTAATCCCTACAAAGGCCTTACAACCTATAGCATACTTCCTATAAATGGTTATTCCGGATTTCATTCAACAGTATATAGTATAGAGTAAATAATGCCTAAAAAGTATTACAGGTTCAAACCTTAAATAACCAATAGTATCTGAGCAATTAATTAATATTACAAACAAATTAAATTAAAAGAAATTAACCTTTAAAAAACATTATTAAGTGATCATTGATAGTTTTCGTTTATATACATATTTATTTAGGGGACAGTATTATATGGGTTGTCCTCTTGTCATGAGCTCGCGTTTTTTCTGCATTACTGCGTAAATTTGTATTTATGGTATAAAATTTTAACAATATACAATTTTAACAATATTACTGAATTATATATATTTTCGAGTCCTGTTGGAGACTCAACCTCTTATTATTTATTTTTATTAACTTGTCTGTTTGAGTACGCAAATCTCTTTATCAGGGTGTCTTAATATCTTCCTGTTCTTAAGAATTTGCGTTTTTTCATTATTGCGTATTCGTTTCTAAGTTTTAGCATTTAAAAATAAAAAACAAAAATGTATTATAAAGTTAGGGATGTTTTCAAACCCAAACTAAACTTCTTACTCATTGGCTATTTGTAAAACCAGTACATTCTTTTATCAGGGTGTCTTAAATATTTTTTTATTTTCTTAAAAACTTGGTTTTTTGTATTATTGTATTATTTCATATATTTGTATCAAAGCTATACAATTAAATAAAATGTACCTGAAATGTAGCCATGGAACGCTCCTGGAGACTCACCTCTTTAATCAGTATTCTGAACTCATCTGTTTCCAAAGCCAATTAATCTTTTCATTAGGGTGTTCTTAATAAATGTATTTTTTTATGAAGCTAGAAAATATCTGAAAGTGAGCTACATCCTTTCCCATATTCCTGACCTCGTCTGTTTGTGGAACTCGGCTGTGTTTCTGACCTACTGAACGAGTAAGCGGCGTCCTTTCGCCAGAGAACCGCGCTGAATCTGCAGGATTTTCCCGGAGAGCGCTCAGACGAACAGCATCCATCCGAAGGATGCTCGGCATGGGTCGTCCTTCGTCGTCCTAGCTCGTCGCGCCGGAACAACCCTGTCCTGCGGATTCCAGATGCTGTTGCGCCTCCGCTCGCCAGGCGTTGCCGTCTTCCGGGCGCTGCGTTCAGTACCTTCGCGTCTGGCTGAAAGTGCGGTTATCCTCGCGGCTCGATGTCCTGGCCATCCTTCCAACTCGTCCGTGATTTCACCGCGCGTGCTACGTGATTTTCGGCGTATTTCAATTAACAAAAATGATAGTTTGGCTCGGCTGTCGGCCCCCAAAAATTAAATATGTAAATTAATCACGCCGTGTTCGAAGCCTGTAATTGAACAAACTGTGAGTTCAATCGCTGATCTAGCCATGAAAATTCAACGTATTTCCGGTTCTGACCTAACTCAAGCGTTTATGCGTTAACGCCGCTCTGAGGATTATTTTTGCCTGCCACAAAGTTCGGGCCTCCAAAAAAGTGCGCTCTATTTTATTTGCTGGTTCGTTAGTTAAATTAGTGGCCTTTGATTAGTGCAGATAAGCCATCAATCAATTATAAAAATGTATTTATTGTTTTCTAATGGCAAAATGAATGCGCCAAAAGCTTCGGTGTCGAGCAATAAATTCTATTTTCACGAACACTTTGCAAACTAATATTTCGTGGGAAGTACCAAATGGAAAAAAATAAGACTAGGCTTTTAGAAGCGAATTTGATTGTGAAAAATATTCTGGAAGCGTGAAAAGCCATCGCCTACATTGTGCAGGACGTTTTGTGGATTTTTGTTTTGTATTCATGGTGACAAATGGTTTTCATAAAAATCGATCGGAGTCGAGAGCATTTGAACCTGTGTTCGGCGGAGACAAAGCTGCTATTAAACCCCCTAATCCGCTTCTAATTAGAGCTGAGTCTTCTCCAATTAACGAACGTGAAAGATAATCGCAACTGTTTCTCCTTGTTCCGGAAATTAAAGCCATAAAACACCAGGTAGCACTCCGCTCCAAGGGGGAAGCCAAAAGAGCAAGGTGAACTACTACTCGCATTATTCAAGGAATAATGCAGCATTCACAGATGAATACACCTGCCCTGGTGTTGCTTATGCCTCGCATTAGCATAATTAAAATTCGGTAAACACTAGGCTCCATTAGCCCCCAAAGCAAACAGTCCCTAGCCCCCAGCCCCCAGCCGCCTCGACTTGACCCAAAAGGGGGCCTTGAGGCCGCCCGGCTGCCAGCCCACCAAGTTGCAAACCCTATTACTCATTTTTAAGCACACGCGAGTGTGTGGCTCTGAAACGCTGTTTGTAATACCCTTGAACTTTATTGTTTGAACATCAGCGGTTGGCCGGGCTTTCGCTTTCTCCGTGCCACCGTTCGGAGGGGGCTTTCCGTTTCCGGTTCCCATTGCCCCGCCATTTTTATGCCGCCCTGCATGTTTGTGTACGTGGCCGTGCTTTTTTATTGCAGCCTGTCAGGCGCAGCAAAACATCGGTTTACCATTGAGAGTATATGTGTGCCGGGGCATTTTTCAGACATTTCTCAACAAAAAATTCAGCAATTCATTAGTTTGGTTTATTGCACTTGCTCAGGGGGTGCTGTGGAGCAGCCTAGGGTTCATTAGAGAGGCTCCCCATACATGATACTGCCCGAATTTAACCACTTGTATACGAATGTATAATATGTAAGTTCATATATTTAATTTCCCGAAATATTGTTCATTAGGGAGATACCTTCCCCACTATATGATTTTATTACCTATCCTCAATTCGAATCAGGTTCACTTCACTTTGGGCCGTAGTTACATTACCCATAATACGACAACAGATGTACGTGCTGGCCATTTGCCCATCCATAAGGCTTAATTTCGATCTGCGGATAATGAATCAATTTTGAATTGCACCACAGGACAGTTTTATGTTTATTTTTGCACCTGATTAGCGGACAATTAATGCGAATCGGCTATTAAAGGCTGCCTTAAATGTTAAATACACACGGAGGCAAAAGTAATTAAATTAAATTCCGTGCTGGACAAAGAATAACAAGGAAGTGTCTGTACAAAGTTCAACAGTAAAAATAAAATAAAATAATATAATATGGAAACTGTGTGAGCAATCTACGTATGAAAAGCCAACGGCGGGAAAAGCGTCAGCTGCGGAAAAGTAAACATAAAGTTTTGGATTCTATCAGTGGCTGTTTGCACAGCATCCGGGACTTCATAATTCCATCCGGTTGTATTTAAATTATACTTAAGGTGCCTCCGCGAAACGGAATACCCACATGCCGGAGATACAGCCATAATGTAAGTATAATATTCGGGACAGACGTTTTTTGTACATTTCTTAAACCCTAAATAGAAAACAGACTACTGTCGACTTAACGTTAGGGCTTTAACGGTCACGAAAATAAGTTTACCCGCTTACATATCATATTTTCCGCTTCTCCCGGGCTGTTTGAAATACTTAAGGTTTTTATTTCGCCTGCCTTCCTGAAAACTTTTGTCTTGATGTAGTCGTGTTGCCATTGTTGACTCCGGTTTCAATGCGGGCTTTTCCTCAGCCATGTTATCTCTGGGCCATTGTCTTTTTGGCCGCACTCCGAAGACACTGCCACAAACTCTGTTAGTTCGGGCAAAAAAAAACTAGAATTTATATAGAATGCCTGGAAAAATACATGTAACTCGTGCAAAGCGGAAGAAAAACTTACTCAGCTACTTTGGACTTTTAAACACACTTTTGGGTCCGATTTCTCAATGTCAGGTTAATTTTTTTTGTTTTATATAGGTAAATTTGTCGCTCAAATAAACAAATCTTTTGTTTTCATGGTTTGTCAGATAAACGACTTAGCAACACTCACATCCACTTTTTAGGTCCAATTTCTCAATGCCATGTTAACTTTTTTCATTTCTGCAAATTTCCAGTTAAATTTGTTGGTCAAGAAAACAAAACTTTTCTTTTTATTCGTTTATCTAGTCGAATTTATAACCAAATCAACTAATACACTTCCTAGGGACGCCTATATAAGTCCTGTTTCTCAATGGCATGTTAACTTTTGTCATAAGGACAATGTTTTAGTTAGTTCGTCTGATTAAACACTCTTTAATATAAAAAAAGTTAAGTTTATCTGACAGATAACAAACTAGAACCTTAACCGGACATTGAAAAATCGGCGCTCGGAAGGTTTTTAAATGAAAAATAGTTCCTAAAAAGGGCAAAATGCTCAGGGAAACCAAAAACAAACACACCCCCCGGCAGCGTATAAAAATAGAATCTACTTTAAGCAAAATGAGGCAATAAAGATTTATCTCGGAAGGACGGCCGCCAAAGCCAATGCAGCAGATTTGTCAAGGATTTGCGGCTGGGAATTTATTTTGGCTCCTCGCCTCGCCTTCTGTTGACTTTTTGCCGTGCCCAGAAAGAATAAAAGCCAAACAGGGTATAGTTTGTCCATTGATTTTTGAGCAGAATTCAAATATATAGCCGGGGCTTTGTGTGCGCCACCGAACATCCGTAATCTATGATGTCGCATTCAACATGCATAAATTTTAATTAAACCGAAAATAAAACAGAGCTTGTTTGCTTATTGGTCAAAGTGAAAATGCATGTTGTTTGCTTTCGAAAGAAATGTTTATTTTTTATTGCCTACATTCGAGGGCAAATGCCTGGCCTGGCATTTATCAGCAGTTAACGCAGTGATGATTTCCCTTTCAGACCTCTAAACTGCAGCTAAGCTATAACATATGACTGGTTGGCGAAAAATGAAATATTTTACTACTCACCTAACCAACTTGGCTGCTGCACTCACAATCAGGAAAGCATTTCACAAGTTTTTTGCCAGAAAGTTACACTAGACCAATCACGAATTGCACAGGACTCTTGGCCTGCCTTTGACATCCACTTGGGGGGAAACTTGAGAACTTTGGTTACTTACTTACATTACCAATTGCATCCGCCAGATGCCCGGATGCTGGGGGCTATTAAAATCTTCCACACCGAGCTGAGCATTCTACGTGAACGCTCCGCCCGAGGACACTCGCTTTGTTCTGCTCCTGGCAACTGCCAAATCTCTTGGCCTGTCAATTATCGGTTTCCACAGCAAGATTCATTATATACTTGATGGTAAACAAGTTCCGCCCCGGCGCGCCATGCGCCATCATTTTCCTTATTTTTAAATAATCTCGACGTGAGAGGCTTGGCAAAAGAATACCAAAAAAAGGAAAATTTTTACGCGCTCGTATACATGAGTTGTTTAGTAAAAGATAAAAACGTGATTACGAAACAAAACACTCGGCTGAAGATGGGCTGCTGGGCGCAAATATTGGGGCCCCGCCATTGGGGACCATAAATCAAAAAACCACAGGCCTGCCGCTTAGGTCATGGGAAAAGTTAAACGGCGAACGTAGAGCGTTCTGGGGAAAAACTTTAGTTTTAATGGGCCAAGTCGCGTTTTGCCGCCAGTTTTCGATCACATAATGAAAACAAAGCGAATTCCCAACCGCTCCGACACCGAAAGTGCCGCAAACGCGTTGAGAATTATTGATGCCTCATTGCTGATTGCTCCGCCCCTACGCCATTTGACACACGTCCCCCAAGCAGGAATCCCCCGGAATCTCCGGGGATGGGCGAAAATATGTAATCCGTAGGCCCCAGCCCTGCGCACCCCCACACAAAGGACATAAAAATAAGTAAAGTTATTTGGTATGTCTAGCGTGTACTTGGCATTTGCCTTCTCGGGTGCCTGTGTTATTACAGTTCCCATCTCGCAAACTGACACAAAAAATCAACGCTCACATTGTCAGCATATCAAGGCTTACACCACGTCTGCACAAAATTATTGCCAACTTTGCCGTTTCGCCAAGTCGCATTCATTGCATCAAATTGTATTTTTGATGCCCGGGCAAAGTATGGTGAAACAATAAATACGGATTCGGCTGATTGTGGGGGAGGTGTTTTCCATATAGGGGGGATTGATAACACTTGTTCTTCGGGGAGCCCCGCCTTGAAATATTATTATGTTTAGGTTTTCTCCCTGCGATATTAAATATTTTATTTTTGTTGGGCTGAAACTTTATAAAACAAATTAAAGTATCAGTAGGATTAAACGGATTCAACCAAATGCGTGAGGAAAGTGTTCTCAATATAAGGCCGTTTGTGCTTTAGAAAGATAACTGTTGAATTATTTTTACTTTCTGTTTAAACATACCAGCTTTGATATTAGGTATTTATAAAATATTATTTGGATTATATGGATTTTTTTTGATTTTTAGGAAGGTGTTTTGAGAGTGTGCCTTTGAAATATTGTTGCCAACTATTCCACATAAATCAGAGTGATAACCTTTGTTCTTCTGAGAGTTTTAAGAAAGACTTAAAATATTTTTACACTTTGCTTACCTTTTTCCCCTGTGACATTAAGTATTTTATTCCTTTTCAAAGCAAAACTTTATGCAACTTATTAAAGTATCACTTGGACTTGTCAGATTATTAATATGCCTGCTCCCCCAGGCATTTTCACACGTTGACAATGTGAGAGGACGATATCGGGGTCTTTGAAAAAAACAAACAAACATTTAAATGATTTTTATGGCTACACATTTTCACTCCCAACATTAAACTTTAATGCCACGGTCCTTAGACTTTTTACGCCCGTGTGTGTGATTTTGTTTTTCGCAGTAAAAACTCATTTTGTTTATTTGCCTGGGTCTCAGCCATAGTTACGAAACAAAAACGTTGACTTAAAGACGGCTTTTGTATTTTTCAAAAATATGCAAGGCCATTTTTGGGGCAACTGACTGCTCCGTAAGTCCGATAATTCCATTAGTTCTGCTACATGTACGAATAGATGGGTCCGAAACGGAACGAATCCACAACAAAGACTCCCAACTTTTGTGGTCCATGGAACTTAAGTGATTCACGAGTATGGCCCATTGTTGGAGGACTTATTTGCATTCATGTTTTTGCGCTTTTTCCGCTTTGGTCAGCGCAATATCTCTGCTCTGTCCCCAGAAATTACTTGGGTTCTAAGATGTTTACCTAAGGAAAGTTGCAGACCAAAGTCAATGTTGGCTTGGAGATGAGTAGAAGCAATTGAGATTGCGATTTGGGTTTGCTTTTTTGCCAGATTATTCCCAGTAATCTTCTCTTTTTCTGGCCTGTTGTTAGTTGGCCAATATTGAAATGGCCAAGTGGGTAAACGCTCTTGGTGGCCAGGGGAAGTCTATCGTTTTGTTTCTAATATTTACCTGGTCGGTTTGGATTTACTTCTTTTGATTGCTATTTTAGAACTAATATTAGATTACTAAATGGTCTAGTATCCCAGCGAATAAGCCATGAAATCAATTTTCATTAGGACCTTAGATTAACTTTGATTCGTGAATACCCATGGAGATTTGGTCGTTAGACTGCATTAATTTACTTTTCTGTGCCTTTTCTGGGACGTGCCTCGGCTCAAGGGAGTCGTTAAAGACCAGAAAATCGAACATCCCAATAAAAAAACCCCGGGACATTAAGCATACACATATTCTTATGATTGCGTCTGCCAGTTGAACCTTTTTTTCGGTAAAACAATCGGTTATTTGGCACCATGATACCACTTTCAATTGCATAACCTTCGCGTATCGATGATTTGCCCTGACAGCACAAAAAACGTCAATTACAAAGGAGTTAAATCTGTGTAAAACCAATTTTTCGGTCTGCAATCAGAAATCGAGGCAAAGATTTATTGCCTTTAAGCTTACTTCACGACTGCCAGGTGAATGAAAATACCTGCGGAATAAGCGACATTCGTGGGTTTCAGGTGGGCGGTGGTGGAGTTGGGTTGGAAAACTGGTTGCTCGCCGACTTGAGTTCTTTCCATTTGCATAAGCTTTTCCGCTGAATATTCATGTGCGGGAATGAAAATTTAATAGCGGAAATTTTGCGAGAGAAAAATAAATATGATTATAGACAACACCATTCAAAATCCTAGCATAAAGTATTGTATTTGTTTTCCACTCTGTATTTGCTGCTAGTGATTAGCATATTAATCAAATATTGCGTGGAATATCTACGCTGAGCTGTGTTCTTGTTTTCTTGTATATTAGTGGAAGCTCATTTGAGTTTTGAAAAAATATCTTTAATTTTATTTGTTTATTTCATATTAGTAACACCATAGAAAGATACATTTTCAAAGTGTTTGTACCCCATAAAACTCGCGATATGATATTGAGCTTACCGATTTATGTTATGAATGACCTGGGCCTCCTGCAAGCACTTTGCAGTGAGTAGGTATCGCTGAATATGCCCCTTATCCCAGCAAATCACCAGACATCGAGTTTCCTGATCGGATATACCAAATCCCATGCAAGTTGGATACTCCTCGCCAGCGGCATCGCAGTCAATAAATTCGAGGGGCAGGAGGCGCGGTGAGCCCAGTCGCAAATTGGTCAAAAGGCAGAGCAGGACGAAGGACCGCTGCTTGAAGATTACGGCCATGTAGAGGCCCAGGGGATCCATGGCGAAGGAGTGGGGCTCACCGCAGGACCTCTGCTCCCCAGAGCAACTGGTGACCTGCTGCAGGTCCACCACCAACTCGACCCTCCACTGGGGTCTGGGGCGGAGGAAAATCGCTGATTCGCCATCGTTGGTACACGAGTAAACACGGGTGCCGCCCTCCCGCACAAAGAGCAGATATGAGCTGCAAGTGGTCCAGACAGCCGTTTGAATGCGATTCCGCATGAGGACCTGCTGCGCTTTCCACTTTGACCTACTCAGCTGGCACAGACTGGCCCCGGCATCGCAGGAGGCGCAGAAGAGCACCTGGAAATCGGGACTATATCGCAGTAGGGCAATGGGGCTCAGGCTGTTGGGAGCTGGGATCAGGCGAATCTTCTGCTGACAGTCCGGTTCCCAGAGGATTATGTGTGATGAGCTCAAAGCGGCGCTGATCAGGATGGTGCCATCTTCGTTCCACTGGAGAGAAGTAACGTAGTTGTGCCCCTCGTCCTGCAGGTGCCTCATGAGATGAGTGCCCAGCATGTGGCGAATATTGCATTTGGACCTTCCACTTTCCCTCCATAAATATATACCAGAGGCACATCCCACGGCTAAATCGCAGGCAGGTGACCAAGGACGAAAGGCCGCACAGGTGATGTCCTTTTGCTGAAAGTTCTGCAGTCTGGTGGGTGAAGTACTCCTCCCATCATGGATCAGAATGATATCTTGATTAGTGACTAAGGCCATTAAAGATGTGGTTGGGTGGAACTCTAAGCATCGAAAGGCCGCGGTTTTCCATCCCCTTGTTTGGCTAATCCTATCCAGAATCTCAGGATCTGCAGATAGCGTTAGCTTTAAGTTGCATATGGGTCGGTAGCAGAAGTTTTTCAGCTGGTCCAGTTTTCCGAGAAGCCAGTTCCAATATTCAATGGCCAAGTTGCTCAGGAAATGGTATACTTCGGTTATACTACGGTTATACCGGCCATTTATAATACATCTGGTTGGAGGGATATTCCTGTTACCGTCTGTATTCCGTTCTGGTTCCATATTTTATTTTTAAATAAGATCCTAAACTAGTTTTGGTTAGATTTGTTGTTTGGGAAATTCCAAAATGTCACATTATTTGTAGGATTGCTGAGAACAAAAATATTGTTCTCCATTATAATGTTTTTAGGGATCTGTATATCTTATCATCAGGCTAGATAATATTTTCCAAAATTACACTCCATTCTAATGTTTTTTAAAATTCGCTTCTTAGATCTTTGGTCCCATATTATCGTTTTAAATTTTATCTTTAAATTCCTCAAGGTTTTTAAGGATCTGTATTAAAATCTGTTGGTTCCTTATTCTCTTTTTATATATTTCCTTAAACTAGTTACGTTCAAATTTGTTATATTTGAGCTACAAAATGCCACATTATTTGTAAGCTTGCTGAGAACAACCATAATGCACTTCATTATAGTGTTTTTAAGGGCTGCTCCCACTTCCGATATGCCTTGTTTTGTCGAAGCTGGCTTGCCTTCTTACTTCTGATCGCTTTCCCCTTAATGGTTTTACTTTCGCCCCAACGTTTTCCACTTTTTCACGCTTTATCTAGGCGGCTATTAGTTTTGATAAATGGCTTTGGCGATGCAGTTTCTGGTCAGCGCTGTCAGCAGTTTACCTCATCCCACCATGGCGATATAAAAATATGTTTTATTTTCTTTTACCTACCTTTTCTAAAATACGAAAATGCAAAAACCGGGCTGTGCATTTATTAAACTTTAAAAATCGCTTTAGTATAAGACCCACAATAAATTTAATCTCTTCATAATAATTTCCGATTAATTTAGTATAATCGACTTTTCCAACAAAAAGGCTTTTTTCATGTTTTATAGACAGGCGGCCTTTGAATATTTGATGGGCGCCTTTCAGCGCGAAATAAAAACATATTTAATGGGTAAAATTATTTTGACAAAGCCTGCATTTAAACCAAGCAAAATGTACAACCTCTGAAAAGAACCTTAACGAATACGCGCTTTTCACATAACTCACTCATATGAACCAACAAAATCGGTGGAAAAAAATATGTGGCTCGGCGAAATAAAATGAAATTATGCGGGTGGAAAACCATAAATTGACTTTTGGACCAACAAACAGAAAACAAAATAAAAGTTTTTCCTTTTGAGCGTTTGTATGCGCGGAATAATTCGCAAGTTTTACGGTATGCTTCGCTTTGATCTACCGCATTAATATTTTATTTCTCGTGTATATGTATGTGCTCGGCCGACTTCTTATGTTACATGACTGGTATGTATCTTGCAAATTGTCTTGTCAACATAAAAAAATATATAAAAGTGAGGGGAATGCCAACAGAGAAACGAAACTTAGCACTCTATAGGGAAAAAAGCCCCGAATGAGATGTGGTATCAAATGAAGCGTAAATAAAATAAATAAAATAGTGGATGATGTGTATTTTTGCTCTTTGGATAATTTCCTCAGTTTTCCACATAGTTGATTTCTCAGTTATTAAGCTGTCCGCTTGACTTTTCAACCGTTTCCGTTTTGAAATACCCTTTATGATATATAAATAATCTTAGATATTTATTGGTTTGATTCTGTGAGTAATTAAGTAAGAAAATACAATGTTTTCTGTAATCGCTTGAGTTAAATATCGACTTACAACTTAAAAATGTTATCGAAGCAGATCTGTTAATGGACAGATTGGCATCATTGAAGAACCTGATATCGACTCCAGTGATGCCAATCTGCTCTGAATAATGAGATTCCCAGCAGAAGCATTTGGTATACACCGCCTGCTTCAAATATATTCCCTACATTAACATTTTTTTGTGAACGCTACCCGAAAATTGGAAGTCATGAATCCACAATTTAGTTATTTAACGAAATGTGGACCCAGTTTGAAATTGATTTTAAACAGGCGTCCATCTCGCCAACTCATGGACACATTATGCTGGCAGCTGTGTTGGGGTCTTGGGACAAAAGAAAATATTTTTTATTTGGCTTTTTAAAACAGCAGCCAGCATGGCGAAAATAAAAGCTCAGCAGGGCTAACAAAAGACAGGGGTTTCTATCGGCCCGCATAACATTTTTCTAGAGCCTGGCATGCCTTTGTTTACAAATGAAATGGAAGCTCCTTTTTATGGGCCAACAGCATTTTATGTGTTTATGTTTTCGACTTATGCTCTGCCAACTGCTTGACCATTTTATTGATTTAGTAGCCTGCTATCATCGGCTTTTGGCCCCCACGCTTTAACCTCATTTGAACTGGACGCTTTTATGGCGAGTGGATTTTCCATATTACATGACTTGCCGCAACTCCATTCGGCTTGCCATTCTCATTCAGCCACTTGACACTTTGCAACTGAGCATTCAATTTCATTGAATTATAGAATTCCGGCAATGTTGCGGCAAATTAATAGGCAATTAACGTCAAGGGCAGCGGACTTAGCATACCCTTTGAATTATGGCCGCCCTCTGAGATTTAATCAATAAAATATTACGTTTAACACATTACAACACACAGAATTTTAATATTATGTTAAAATGCCCCATGTTTCAATTGAGTTAATTTTTAATACAATCACTGTGTCGAACGGCGTAATAAATGCATAATTAAATTTAATTTCGACCGCATGGCACAACAAGCAAAACGTTTTGCGAAATGGCGGAAACATGTATCTCAAATGTTAATAACAAGCTCCAGGTTCGCTTGAAGTATCTTCACAATGAGCTACCAGATTCGTGCCGAGGCAATTGGCATACATTGTGTTTATGCAAAAGCAAGAATACATATTAATTGGATTAATAACCCGAAGTGCACAGCCAAACCTTGTCCAGACGAGAGCCAGCCGATTTAATCCAATTGCAGTGCCAACATTAGCCATTAAGCCAAGCCATAAATTCAACACTCTGCGCTGGACCTATAAAGTACTCAACTCGGGTAAACCGGAGCCAAAAGATCCATAAATTTCAATAAACACCCAATAAAGCGACTATGAGCTTGCAGGCGCCCAAGAAGCTCTGCCATTTCCATGCGAAAGCCAAGCTTTTAGCGGCAAATTAAGTCTTTTAATCATCGTTGTCGCCTATTAGTTACTGAAATTCAACGGGTAATAGTGTGTGAACAAATTCCAATAATTATAAATCATGTAGACATTATAGCCAAGCTCACTCCCATGTGACAGCCCGGAGACGGAGGCGTTGGGATTGCCTCGGTTTTGATTTCCGAAATAAATTTGGTCACAAAAAGGTTTCTTGTAAATGGAGATTTAATATATTTATTATATATGAGCACTTGTATTGGCATCTAGAAAAACGAGAAACATCCATTACAAATGTTCTTGATATTCTGAATATTCACTTTCCGAGAAGAAACGTTCTTGAAATCGAGCCGAAAGCACTCTTGTGCCCGTTTTTCGAGACGAAATGTTCTTAAATTAAGACTTCACTTATACTAGGAGAAACGTTCTTAAAATGTAAGCAAATATGATCTTCAGTCAGTTTTTGAAGAAAAATAATTCATAAAATAGAAATGAAAGAATTCTCGAGAAGAAAGTATTCTCGAGAAGAAAGTATTCTCGAAAAGAAAATCATTTCGTTTCGCGGTAAAGATTTAAAAAATTTAATGTTTCTCACTTTAGAAATCTAGATGATGCTTGATCAGATTTTGGTGTTAAGTGGCTTAAACCCAGCTCATTAACCTCAGGATTAAGTTTACAAACCATAAAAGTTATTTAAAAAATACGTTTTTAAAGCCAGAACATCTTGCCATAGAATATAAGTAGACATGCAATTAAGGATACTTCCCAGCAACTCCAAAGATGCGTACTGCGACCTGTTATGAATACCTCTAGACGTACAAATGAATTCAAGGGTTAAATTCACGACACAAATTTATTCATTTAAGCAGACATGGTGCTCCAATTATGCATAAAGCCCAGAAAGCTGGAGGGAAACCGGAGAAAGCGAGTTGCTTTTAAGTCAACAATTCCGATGAAAGAGGCTGCTGAAATGCGGTTTCACAAGGTATCATCTACAACAAGTACAACTTTTCGGTAGATCAAATACATAGTTCTTCTTTACTTTAAATGGCATTTTCAGAGTTGATAAAATCACCAATTATCTAAAAAGCAGCGAGAGATTCTGCTTTATGTACGCTGTGTATTTCACAGCTCAAGCATAAATTATGACTTGGAACACTCTTCGTGCATTGCGTATAAATCAGAAGGCAGAAAAATGTGCTTTTTATGCGCCCAAAGTTTGACGGGCATACAATAATTTATTAGCAAAGTCGGCGAATTGTAAAAGTCCCAGCCAGATTGCCTGGCCGAAAAATGGAAAATGTGGCTTACAAACGGCAGAAGGCAATCATATTTTTCTGCCTTGTTTCGAAATTTCAGTGGTAACTCAATTAGAAAATTTAATTACGCCGCAAGCCAGGCGCCAGGAAGCGTTTTTATACACATTTTCCTTTTCCTACAATATGAAAAGCTTGTTGAAATTAACTTTATTACACTTACGTATACGGATATGTGTGCTTGACGGCCTGCCAGAAATATCAAGGAGATTGCTTTAAAAACAGGGAAATTACTGAAACTCAAATATGAATACAAAGTTAACTTGGCCATTGTTTTTTGCAATAAATAAATACCCATGGCAGGGATATGAAATGACGGTAGCTTTAATTAAAAATCGCAGATGCCTGCCGCACAATTTGCATTGGCTAACAAAACTTTTTCCGGGGGCCTGAGGAATGCATAAAACAATCCCAACACCAATTTACCTTATCAATCAGCAGTTCACAATGGGTTTTCGGGGGGTTGTTAGGGGGTTTTGAATGGGTTTTCGGGCGGTTTTCCGGGGGTTTTTGCTTAATCAAGCGCTAAGTCCACAACAATCCCCGAGAACGACCCTTTTCTCAAGTTTGGCGCAACCGTTTACCTTCGCTTTGGCAACTTTTAACCTTTAACCTTGCTGTGTTGGTTGGTTGGTTCGTAGAACGTCGATGGCTATCTGCGAAGTTTTTCGCCTTTGTGGCGGTAATTTGTTGATACACGTGGTCGACCTGCCGTTTGCTTTTCGGTGCTTAAATGAGGCGCATCATTAGTTTGCTAGACGTTGATTTTCAGTCTCTCCTGCTCGACTCGCGATTTATTATTAATTGGCCGGGCAAAAAAGGGAACAAAGTTTTTCCGCCTATTTGTTTTTCAAGTTTTTACTTGGAAAAACTTTTGTGCTGCCTGCGCGAGAATGTTTCAATTATTAACACTTGTGCGTCCCGCTGCGTTTCCCTAAATAATTCAATATTCGGGTTTTACTGTTATTCTTTCCATAAATACTGAATAAATATTTTCTATTTAATTAAAACTTTATCCTTTTCAATTGTTCCTAGGCGTGCGTGCGACTTGAAAGCCTGTCAGGAAGTGTAGAATTCTTGGAACTCTGATGGTAGATTTTCGAGTGGTTTAGTTGGTGGAATGCCTGTGTTAGTTGGAAATGGCAAAACATATTAAATGCGCATAAGTAAATACGTGGTCACACAAAAACCTGAACAATGGATCATTAATTAGAATTTTTATTGGTAAATTAATCATAATCCAAAGCTAATAAAAAGCAAGCGCAAAAAAGGCAAATAATTAATAATGCCATTTTTAATCGAATTTAATTAATTCGCACAACCATATTGCGGAATCCATTGGTTTGTCGCCGAGGTGGCAGTCAATTTAAAGCGATTTCCATTGTGGTTTCGAATCGAGCTTAATTGCATGCTGTTTATTAAATAAGGCTAGAACACAAAAGAGCTCGCGGCGAAATTGGAATTTGTCGCTTTTAAGAGGCTTTTAGGCGTCTGCATGCGGCATTCATTACGCTTTAATTTGCTTAAAGCCAGTGCAAATGCAAATGCGAATGCAACTTTAACTGTTGCTCGCCGAGTCTGCGATGGCAAACAAAAACGCCAGAAAGGGGACACGGGCTTTTGTCGGCGACGCCGATCCTCCGAAACCCGCCCCCAGAAATAATAAACATCAATTGCCTAATGCAAACAACCGCAGGAGCTCTCCGTGCTCAGTTCAGTTCAGTTCAGTTCACCCATGCTTATATTCATAGTCGTCCCGCTGCTGTTCAGCGCCCCCCCTCACGGTTCTACACTGAGAAAAGTTGGATAAGAATGCTGGAAATCCTACTTAAATCGCTTGAGGTTTTGAATATTTTCGAAAAGTGTCCGAAAGTATGCAACGATTTTCCTTTTTTTTTGGGGATTTTAGGGATAGCACTTAGGATCTCTGACCTCAATGTAAAAATAACAAAAATGTCTACAAAATTATAGAGATCAAAATATATTAAAGGGATTGCCTAAGATTTCCATTAAAAAAAATCATTAGAAATACGTCACTTAGGTAACTAGTTGTAGTAACTCTGCGGAGTTTTTATAAGGTCGTTGAAACTGGGTCTCTTTTTTAGTGGCGTAAGAAAAAGTAAATTTAAAAACTCAAAAATTTTAAGTTTCAAGACTAATAACTGACGTTGGTACACTTAAAATAAAAATATAGTTTTTATCCTCTTATTTTATATTTGAAAGTTCATAAATGGATACTAGAGAAGCTTATATTAAAAGTATCTGGACAAGCACGGAATTTATTTATTTCTTCTTTAATAAAATACAATTCTTATTGTTTATGTGCTTAGAGTATTTTTCCCTATACCTTATAAATCCCTTATTGGTAATAGAATATGCATTTTTTCTGAGTGTAAATTTGTTTGCATTTTTGTTGCTGCCGCTTGTTGAGAGGCAGCAGCAGTAGAAACGGAAAAAGTGCTCTGTAAATACGCAACGAGACGCGTCGTATAGTATTTAGGCAGTCCTTGCTGGAGTCCTCGTCCCGAAACACCCTCCCCCTGCCATCCTTTCACCTATAATTGTGTGTTTGTGTGTGAGTGTGCCGTCTTTTTATGAACTTGTTAACAATCTAACGACCTTTTTGCCTGGCTACCTCATTGTGGCTGTAGCTTTACTCTCCCTCCGACTTCTATATTCCGCATTCCGTATGTCGAGTGGCAAGAGGTTGGCGCATCAAATGTTTGGGCTTAGCAAATATTTGCATACTTTCGGGCTGCTCAGGAAAATAACATAATTTGATTCCAGCAAGAGCACGCGGTAATGTGATTTTGTCTTGAACAAATGTAAACATATGTTTCTTCTTTGGTGATTTTTTGAAGACAACATCCAAAACTATACAGTGATTTATTGCTATTTAATAGTCTGTTCTGTGCTAAGTGCAAGCCTCAAGGATTCAAGAACGGAAGCTGCTTAAATGGCCCACAAATATTGCATGAGCCTATTGGCCTAAAAGTATGCAACGCTGGGACCATCACTTCACGATGGCGATGGAAGACAAAGCTCATTATTTATTCATAGCATTCAGCACAGAAGTGTTTATGTGGCAGGACCTCCTAACTCGGCAAGCAGCTCCACTTCGGCCACAAATTGGCCAACAGCAAGAGGCATCTCAGGAAAAAGGGACAAGTGGCTCGCAAAAAAATATATGCAAATTTAACTTTTTACCCAGCATAAAAAGAAACTTTTTGATTCAACCTCTAGTTTTAGGTCTCTGGCACCCGAAACAAAATTGTCAATATTGTAAACAGATTCTATTCCCGACCGAAGCTGATTAGATTGGATTGGCTCGGGGTGGCAGATGTGGCCTCCTGCCCCCTTATAATTGCTACTCTTGTTACAGACTTCATACGTGCTGCAGAACTTTTGTCCACATTGCCATGCGAATGGTTACATTTTAAAGCTTATTTGCCCGGGTCGCACGTACCGGAGCCCTCAGTCCCCTTGGAGGCCAGGAGAGCAGGAGGCCAGGACCAGCCATATTGGCCGGCCTTTGTGTAAATCGTTATTGAACACTCAAATCCTAATTGCACCCTGGGTGATCACTAGTAAGTGCGACGTTTGTCCATGTTTGTGAACGGAAAATGGTCAACGACTCGGTTCATTTGGGGAAATGGATGGTTTATATGGTGAAATGGTTGTGCTGATTTCTTTTGTTCCTTGCCAAAGGATGGCCCAAATGTCGAGTGTCGTTTCAAGAACGAACCAGTAATTTATAGTCCATGTTGACCTTGGAAAACTACTGTCCTACCCTTACAGTGTGTTTAGACAGGGCTGCATCATTGACTTGCGACGAGAAGTAGAGTGTTTAGACTTACTATTTGATGTGAACTCTATGAATAAAAGGATGTGTCCCCTTACATAATTGAACAAATTTACTAACATTTATGAGCAGTCTCATATTTTCCAAAATAAAGCGCAATTAACTAAATTCAAGGACTTTTTTCCGAGTGTAAACGTCCCAGTGATGCAAGTTGTCTGAACAGGCTATCAGATCCGATTTGATAAAACTTGTCAGCTTTTCAGATATCCCCCTCCAAATTGGGCAAACAAAACTTACAATACTGAAATGGGAAAATCGAGAAAAAATGTTCAAGATATTCAGGGCCTGCAGCTAGACACAAGACTGTCCCTTTCGCCAGATGCTGTGTATTAAGTAAACAATAGTTACATTGATTAGGGTCTAATTTTAGTTTAAAGCCCTGCCTTCACAAGGCTGTCGCAGAATTTGCATTTGTATGGACGGTTTGCCAAAGACTTTCATAAATACGAGCAATATAAATTTGCTCAGCAGCTGTCGACTTGTATAGCCATGCATATATTAGACTCTCCAAGCCCATTTGCGAAACCCTTGTTAAACGTGTGTATAGAAAAAGTTGATAAAACAACATCAAACAATATAAGCAGAACATGTCTATGTTTATTTACTTTCGGTAGCAACGGGTTCGGTAATTCGGTTGAATGGTAAAAGTTTCTTTAAATGGAACTCTACTTGGAATGGCTTTAAAAAATACCCATTTGGCTAGTCAAAACAGATTTAAACTCGACTGTCTGGCGCTGAAAACAAAAGACAATTCAGTCCACAATCAGCGGATATGTTCAATATGCTACCAGTAGCCAAAAATAACCCACGAAAAACACCATTGATCAGGTCGTTATGACTTCTGAAAGAAATAAGACACACGAAAAACAAAAACGCTCCCAAGGAAATGGCCACAAAGGAAAGGAAAATATAATCGTCGAAGCGAAAAAATGCCCCGCAATAATAAATGATAATTGATAATAACATTTTGCTACCTTCCTTCCGCCGGGCGAAATGGAATAAAATACTCGTAAGTGTATGTGGGGGAAATCAATAAAAGCGTTGCCGAAAAACATTTGGTCACAATTTCAATTTCGGCGGCAGCCACCAGGAACTGGGGAACATTTCAACAATTTCCGCTGCCGCCTTGGAAAAAAGTGAAAATTTTCATTTCGCAACTGTCCCCCAGAACGGAATGTGGCATTTCTTCGACACCTCTAGAATTTCTATGCGACTGCACACCGCGGCGACAAAGTTAGACGAAATGTCATCATTTCCGTTGGGAAAACGGTGCGCGCTCAACTGGCAACGGAAAAGCGGAGGAAAATTGTGAAAAGAGCGGGAAGGGGGGGGGGGGGGGGGTTTCCAGGAAAACCGCCGTCGTTTAGTTTACCCAGCAAAATGATGGCGCTGCCGACTGTCGACTGGTGGAAAAAGGTTAACTAAGAAAGCCATGCAAATGCCTTTTTATTTCCCCACAAACTTTGGGCCCGCAAAAATGAAAGAAAAAAATATTCAGAATTCCCGGGAATCAAAGAACTCTTTTCTGGTCCCAGCCAATCCCTCTTACGGTTCTTAAACGAAGCGTAAAATTGTTAAATGAGTGCGAAAGTCTACGGCGGTAAAAAGGGCCCAAGTTTCTTTCATCCATTGACCATCTCGCAGCATACTAAATTATTGATTAACCATGTTGTTCGCCATGCACGTTTGCTGCCCAGATTATTTCAGCTTCCTTATTCGTAGCTCAAATTAAATTGGGTTTTGACCTCCTTTACCGAACGGAATTTCAATTGATTTGGCTTCATAGAAGTATCTGTGCTACGAATGATTGGGCATGGTCTATAAGGTTTTAAATTAACCATGGTGTTTCCCAGACGTTTTAAATTTGCCTAACTTTGAGCAGAGCTAAGTGATTTAGTCAGTGAAGCAAAATAAATTTCTTGGGGCTTGAAACCTCTTCAATAAGTGTCTAAAAAAATGCTTTCAAAAATAAAGGATAGTTTTTCTTGTTTTTCAAAGTATTGTGTACATCAAATACTTTTGGACTATTTTAAAAAAGATTAGGTAATCAAGTATTTAACATAATATCTTTTAGTTTTGATAGATTTTGCATTTACTGATTTACGTTTAAGGAACCTAAGGAAATGTAAAGTTCTTTTGAATAGCGCCTAAAAGTATGCTTTGAAAAGTGGCATATGTGCTTCATCAATTTATCCTTAGAACTTTTGCACATCAAACATATTGTGGCATGCTTTTAGGCTTCATTTTTAGAGATTTCAATTTATAGATAAGCAACCGTCTATCACATTGTGTGGTTTGAAATTTCAATAAACGCAATATGGCGTTGTAAATTTATTGTGCGTCTCAAAAACTGCAACTTTGATAGTAATATGGAAAACAACCAGGCCATGTATGATGATGTATTCAGGACAGGCAGAACGAAGGAGCTACATTGATATTGATGGCGATGATAAAGGCTAGAACGTAGCAAAACAAGGCGGGGTCGTCACAATAAGATAGGTTGCCTAACTGAGGCACCTCCCTGTTGGAGACAAAGTGGTTTTATATTTCGCAACTTTGTGGAAATGCAATTGGCCAGCAGAGCAGGGAATGGAATAGCTAAATTGAATTTGTTTACTTACCTGTGGTGTGTGTCGGTGAAAGCAAAAGAAAACCAGTTTGCGGTTCTAATTGATGCCGCGAGTACAAATAAATCTTCGGGCCAGCTGCTCAAGCAGTCTATGTTGACTTTCAAAGCAAGTAACTTGTCAAATGTTTCAAAAGAAATGTTGGAAACGAGTCGTTTGAAAGGTTAAAGCTATGTCAATTCATTGGTAGGTACTCAAAGAACTTACCTGTATATGTCAGGGGTTCCCCCTCAAAGACCTTTTACAAATTGGTGATATAATTGTTCATGTTTAATTTACTCAATTTAAAGTGTACTTTACAACTTACCACTACAGCTCTTAGCATTAGAATAAAATATGTAACAAATGGTTAATAGAACTTACTTTCGAAGCTAGTAATTAATACGAGGTTGTTATGGCTGCTACGTGGGATGTTCCCAAAATTTAACAAGACAACTTTAACTTTAAACTAATATCCGAAATTGTACATTATTTACTGCTCAGCTTTAAAAGTCTTTATCCCAACCGCTCAGCTCCTCCGGTGGCTCATAGTCGTTTTCCACACCCGATGGCCCAAAATATTGCAGGTCCGTCCAACTTTTCAGGGGTCTCTTGATGGGGGAGGGCAATTGCTTGAGTTTCAGTCGCTGCCAATCCAGACTTTCGAACCAGCTGTGCCGCTTGATATCGGCGATTCCCTTGCGCTGGTATCCCAGCCTTTCAGCCGGAAGTTGCTTGCACAGATGCCGCACCAAGTGCTGCGCGGACTTGGGGATGCGCGATGGCATGTGGATGACGTCGATGCCACTGAGGATTTGCTGATAGATCTTGATCTGATTAACGCCCCTGAAGGGGGTTTTACCCACAAGCAGTTCGTACACAAGAATGCCCAGCGCCCAGTAGTCGACGGCTCGATCGTGTCCTCGATCCAGGATGATCTCGGGGGCCACATACTCTGGTGTGCCGGCAAATGTGTTGGTCTTCTCATTGTGCCGCACAAACTTGGCAAACCCGAAATCAACCTGGAAAAAACAAAGGATTTTGAAAGTTACTCAACATTGTCGGGAGTGGTACACAAATTTTCGGAGCTTTAGGATCTAAAATGTTTATGCTATATATTTTGAATTAATAAAAAGAAGATCTATTTCTTCCCATATTTTTTGGGCATCATCATTCAATTCCTAAAGAGGTGTCTAGAAGTATGCAATGAAAAATACCACGTTCGTACCTGACAGATGTAGTAGCCTACTTTTAGACTGGCTTTAGTGATACAAAATGTTTAAGAGATTTAAGAATTATTGATTTTAAATGACAAAAGAGGGCCGAATAAATTGGGTCTTGAAAAGTTACAAAATAGTAGTCTACTTATTGGCCATTTTTAAGCGATTTCAAACATCTACACATTTTTTGGTTACTATTTCATATTTTAATTACCAATTTGCAGTAGCCGTCCGTGCCCAGCATCAGGTTCTCGGGCTTCAAGTCCCTGTAAATGAAATTGTGCGAGTGCAAGTAATCGAAGGCCTCGACAACACAGCCCGCTATAAATTTAGCAGTCTTCTCATCGAAATACTGGCGCTTTGACATCACCGTCCATACATCACCGCCCATGCACGCCTCCATTAGGAAGTAAACGTATTTGTCATTGCGGTACGTGCGGTAGAGTCTGAAATAAAATAGCATTTAATATTGGCCGAAGTTAAGTGCCTGAGTTACGACTCACTGTACTATGAAGGGCGAATGGCGGCACTTAATCATTACGTTCTTCTCGTTGTAAACGTGCTCAATTTGATCTTGTTTGACCACCTCGATTTTCTTGATGATCTTCAGGGCCAGAGCCTGCTGTCCGTGGGCTACCAGGTCCACGCGGCCAAAGGCTCCGCAGCCCAGAGTGGCTATCTTCTTCAGCTCCGAGATGGCCACCTGGGAGTACTCGTTGTCGAACTCCAGGGATTTATTGCTGGATCGACCGCTCGTATCGCTCCGCTGGCTGCTGGGCTTCTCTCGTAGCTGTTTGATGGTTCCCAAATAGCTAATGAAGGCTCTGTAGATGGGAAAATACTATAAAACAGATTGAAGAACAAATGCTTGATTTGGAACTCACTCTCTGTCCAGCATGAGCACCTCGGTGCCCGGAGCATCGGCATAAACACTGGCCTGTCGCACATCCGCGTTCAATAGGGCCTGCTCCCCGAAGTAGTCGCCCCGCTTCCGCTTGGCCACAATCTGCTCCTTCTGCTGGTCATCCCGCTTCTTTATGGTCACAGTGCCGCACCGGATGATGTAGAACTCATTGCCCACCTCGCCTTCGCGCACAATACAGCTGTCGGTCTCGTAGAATTTCTGGAACACAAAGGAGCGAGTTATTTGGGGGTATCCATCGATAGCTCCGCTGACTTATTACCCTTTGCAGGAGATCTACGACTTTGAGCAGCAGACTCTGGTCGAACTCCTGCAAAAACGGAGCCGACCGCAGGAACTGCAGGTTCTCCTCGCGCTCCCTGGAGCCGGAGATTTGCATGATGGCCCGGAAGGTTTCGCGCGTGATTTTCCAAACGCGTGCCTCGGTGGCAGCTGGAAAAAATAAATCCCAACGGAGTTATATTTCATGTGCACAGAGAAAAAGTGGATATGATCTGATGGGAAATCTTTTGGATGCAATTCGATGTCAATTCTGTCTAGATACGGGGCGTGTAACTTTGAGAAGATTGTCATCTAACTTTTTGCTCTCTTCTTTTCTTTTTGTGTCTTTAATCTCATTTTCGGATAAAAAAATGTTCAAGAACTACCGTTTCTCAAATTTAATTTTACATTACTCAATATCAACTCTCACTATCAAGTTTACATTATTCTCATTATCACTCTAACAATATTGACTTCTCGCTCTTTCTCGCATGAATTTTTCTCTCTTTTTCTTTTTAAGAGAACTTTTAAGAACTACCATTTCTCGTTTTTCGATTTAAGAGAACTTTTAAGAACTACCGTTTCTCAATATCGAAAATTTTCAAGCACTGCGGTTTCTCAATATCGATTTAACATTACATTACCAATTCTCAATATATTGATATATCAATTTGCTTTACTCAGTTACATTTTCCAATATCACTCTTCGATGACGCAACGATAAATCCGATGTCAACTATTACAAAGATCCTTAGGTGCTTTTTTGTCAGTGTACCTACATTTTCCCCCATAAAAACCAGGGAACTTACCGCGTATGGTGGCCTGTCGCGGGGCGTTGTAGAGGATGGCCAGCTCACCAAAGACGGTGGCCGGTCCGAAGTTGGCCACCAGCTGGCCCCCCCGGATGACATCGTACTGCCCCTCGGCGGACACATATATCTCGGAGCCCTCCTCGTGCTCGTGGATGATGAGGCTGTGCTTCTGGTAGCTGGCCGGGGCCATTGCATTGATAACCATCTCTTTGCGCTCCTTGTCCATTAGATTATTGAGGAAATCATTGCGCTCAATGGCCGTTCGTATGAGATTGCGTGTGCTGTGGAGCGGATTCATGGGGAATCATTGGATGAGGATGGGGGTGTAACAACGCTAGGATTGTTTGTTTTTCTCTAATTCAGCTTGGTTGTTTCACTTACGCTTCGTCCTTTGCAATAAATTCGATTTCAATGTCGCCTTGAATGGGGAAATTGGGACGGACATAGATGAGGCCACCTTCCACGCGATGTATCTTCGGTGTTGGGGAGTCGCTGGATTTCTGTGCCTCGCCGCCCTCCTCCGGCCCTGCTATGTGATCCTGGTAGTTTTCGTGCGAAATGGCCGGAAAAAAACAGGAATAGATACTCTTAATACAGCTGATAAGGGCTGGGATTGTATTTCGTTTAAATACGATTTTTACTTAATAGTTGCTGGATAAGCCCTTGGAAATTTGTTTCTATAAAGTAAGAAACCCTACAAAATATTCGGCAAACCGGCAACAGAAGTACGTGGGCATAATCGTTAGGGAAAAACACCATATTGTCTTGAGCAGCATTATTTCGCTATATTGGACCGATTAGCCACAGACTGCCGATGGAGCCCGCCCGGAATAGCAGGGGGAAACTGCCTTTTTTGGTTGGCGGAAGTTTCGGTTCGTGTCTGTTGGCGAACAATTAACATTTAACTTGTTTTTACAAGTGTGCTGGGCGCACGGTTCAATTGCAGGCAGCTGCTCGGTGTTTCAGTTTCCCCATTTCCGCCTCAGGGCATTGGAAGGTGAGGTCGGGAGGGTTAAATGTTGACTCCCACATAAAAGTTGCATCAAATAGCAAATGGAGTGTGGCCTTCCGACAGTCACACACACTCGCAACCTGTCAGAGGAGAAAAGTTTCTGGGTTTCTGAATAAACATACATGAGGCGAAACTAGTTACTTGTTTTCAGCAAGCCTCAGTACGTACGAGAGAAGGGAACTGCAAAGTTTTGACATAAAGTCTAACAATTATGGAAAAATGGGAAAATCGTATACACTCGCTAAAAACACTCAAAAACTGACAAGACTTAAAATAAAGGAAATAATACCTTAAACTATTGCCCTCATTCACTCACTCATTGTTATATAAGAATGTAAATTATGCATAATGCTAAGATAATCTTTTGCTAAATATAAGGGCAAAGAAAGTTGCGTATATAGATACAAAAATATTTTGTTTTCTATTCCATTGACCTTTTTATAAATTTAATAATTGAGAATCATAGTGGTAATGAAATAAATTAAATAATAGAACAAAAATCCTAAAAAAGGATTTAAATTAAAGTGATATTTTCTTATAACAATTTCCTATAACAATTGTTCAAACTAAATTAAAATGTTATACTTTTTTTTAGAATATTTTTTTTATTTTCACTTCTGCTACTCTTATTATGATATTATTATTTTTAAGCTAAAAAAAAGTGTAAAGTACACTAAGTTTTTTAGAATAATTTAGTAATTTAGTATTTAGTATCTCTGAATATCATTTAACTAATTGTAACCTAATGGAAAATCCCTTTACACTTTAATCGTTACCATTTAGATCTCTTTACTTTGTTTTACATTCAAGCTCTGTAATAGCGAAAAGTGCACGTAGTAAGTTTTTTGCTTCAATGATCTGGTAAACAGTATTGAAGGATACAAAGAGGGGGTGATAGAATGTGAAGTTTGCCACCTAGAACTTGGAAAAGTTAACCATCTTTGCTCCTACTATTTGCTCCACCCACTACTAGGGTCCACCCTCTGCCACCTCCATTCACCGGAGTGAATGTTTGAAAAGCCGCAGAGTCCTGGCCATTCCGGGCCGGGCATGTCGCCTGGCGAGCCACCTCATTACTTACCCGACTATTCGAGGCATCCGGCAGAGGGTCCTGCGAGCGCTCTCCGCTCCGCTTCTTCCTCAGGTGGAGGGGCGTGCCGGGGACGAGGAGTTCCGGGGGCAGCGGCGGTGCCGGCGGTATGTTAATATCGGGCATCGTGGACACACGTCGGCGGCGCTGGCCGTCCGGCTGCAGCGGGATCTGGAGCTGGTTCTGGCTCTGGCTCTTGGCCAGATAATTGAGTGACAGGTTGCCGGAGCTCTTGGCGCGGGGCGAGGCCGGTGCCGGGAGCCCTCTGCCAGGCGGCTCCTTTTGCTCCTGCGGCAGGACGCCATTTGTCAGCTTGCCGTTAATGGCGGCTGCACTACTGCCATTGCTGTTGTTGTTGTTGGCATCGCTGCTCTGCCAGGACAAGGTGTCATCCGTCTGCCGGTCGCTTAGTTCCTGCGTGTGACCAATGAAAAACTTTACAGGACCCTCACAGCTCACAGGTGTGGTGGTGGAAGAGGGCGTGGCTGTGGCGGTGGCGACATCCTCATCGGCACCGCCCTCATCAATTATGCCATTCACATTCACTTTGAGTTTTGACTTGCCGCCATCGAGGACATCGATGGCATGTGCATTAGCACCCGGCTGCTCCTCCTCCTCGCCCTGATCCACCTCGATGCTGGGCACCTCGGAGGGCAGGGCGGTGGCCCGTCGCTCTTTGACTGGTTTTAATTTCGAGCTCGAGCGTGTGACATTAATTGCACTGCCGCCCAGCGAGGACGACTCCTGCAGTCTGTCCTTGTTGGAGCGGAACTTGCGCTCCTGCTGCCCATTGTTTGCCCCTCCATTTTCGGCCACCGACTGCAGCGCGGAGGGGGGAGAGCCGGGCGACTGCTGCCTCAGCCGCTGAAGCTTGGCCTAAAGGACCAAGGGGCAAGGAGCAAGGAGCAGGGAGCAGGGACATCCACCAAGACAAACACAGCGGTGCAAAAGTTTGGCAGTTCCGTGGAAAGTGGAGGCGTTGACGGGTGTGTATATATTTACAAGTGTTTTGTGCCGATACCATAGCATTGTGTGCCCCGAATCGTTTGAAAGTATAAGAAACATACAAGCATGTGTGCAAATATTAGTCGAGTTCCTCAAAGACAGGTGGAACAGGTGGGGAGTATATAGATACAGGTAGAGATAGGTGGGTATTGCAGTTAAGAGATTTCTGGGTGGCGGTCCTAAGTTCTGGTTTCTGGGCTGTGCTATATGGCCTCTGGGGAACTCACCTCACTGGCACTTGGCGTGACGATGGGCGAGTACAGTGGCTTCTCTTCGCGACGGATGTACAGACCAATTTGCTGGAACAAAGGTGAACTCACATTAATCACATTTTCTGAATAGGATTTGTAAGCCCGACTGATAAGCACTTGCCTCAACCAACTGTCTGTGCATGCCCCTAATTGGCTTAAATAAATATTGACTTAAAAAAATAGTACTATAAGTATGAACAATAAAAGCCGCAAAATCATCAACGGAAGCCTTTTTTATTAGACCACTTATGACTAATATTTACTTTGCATGATTTATTACCCTATTCCGCTGACGCATAGGTACTTTTTAAATCAAATTCTACTCGTATTTGAACGAAATAAATACTATTTTAATTAGATAACATCAGATTACTATTTTCAAAAGTGTATCTTGATTGAAGTTCATAGTTAGGATAATAAAACTAAATACGATAATAATTTCGATATTTAAAATAAACTTTGATACTAGAAATTACCTTGGTACATTTATAAAAATTAATATTATTTTATAAAAATAAAATATTCTATAATTAACAATCTTTATTGGTATTTGTTAGCTCTGCTATGTACTGCATTGCTTCAAAACAAAATATTTTATTTATTTTGAACTTTTTTCGTAGTATCTGGAAAAGCAATTCGATGTTGAATATCTCCTTCTACACATTTTTAATCCCCCATTAGCCGTATAGCAACCAATTTCCATTGCCATTCTCTACTTTAAATACAGGGCTTTTCTGTACATAAGGCCCTATCCGCTTAAGTTAACCAACTGTGTCCCTTTTTTGACCCCTCAACATGTCAGTTGAGGATTCACCGCAAAGGTTGCCAGATTGATTGGCTTAAATTGGTGATGAACGAAAGGCTTTAAACAAATCTCACAAATTACCATAGGCATTGTTGACTTAAAATCGTATTATTCCATACCAACTTTATGACTTGCAACCTCTTCAAAAGCGAAAAAGTTTTGACACGGGCGGTGTCATGTCTCGTAAAAGTATCTTAAGTTATGTTTTTCTGCCGTTGCGCAAAAATGTTTTAAAAATAGCTGAGGCAGTTATGACTGGTGCCTGACATAAGTCATAATTTAGTTTGAATTTATTACAGCTTTTAGTTGAAATACTAATAATGAGTCGACTAAAAACCTGTGTAAGCTGAAGGTACTTTTGCCTTTTAAAGTTTCAGCTTGGCACACACATGCTTTGAGTTCACTCGGGCGAAAAACATCTTATCGCATAGATAGCAAGGGGTCTAATGAAATATGCAAACCTGCTTTGGGGGCCTAGTGCAGGCATAAATAAACACGTGTCAATTTGCGAGTCGCCTGGATGGATCTGCTTTGATATGCTAATCGAGCTAAACGACGGCGTTTTGACAGGTTTTCCGTTTTCCCACGGAAGCGCCAAATTCTGTTTTTGGCCGATAAAGTCGCCGATAACGCTGACGCTCAGCCTGCAGTTGGAGGAGAAGTTTTTTCTTGGGGGTACGAGGGTTTTTCGAGCCCTTCATTCCCAGTCTACGTCATCTCACGTATTCCTCCCGGGGCCCTTTGCCCTTCTGAGCGCTTTGGCCCCCAAACTCCCGCAGTTATTTAGAATTACGGCGACGTGTAAGTTGTGCGTGCAATCACGTTCGTTTCGGTTCCCGCCGCCCGGAACCATGTCATTCGTGATCCTATTCCTAGTCCTAGAGAAGACAGCTACAGATGTTTCTATAGATAGCCCAGACATCCGACGGATTCTGCATATTTATACGTCATTTGGAGCGCCGGCTGCAAGCTGCTCTCCACTCGCACATTTCGGTTTTAGATTTATGCATGAGCCGAAGCCACTCCCTCTTGAGTGGGATTTTTCTTACGATTCCGGCTTCTTCCCACACCTATTTATATGCATGCTTATCATATTTTTGCATACCTAATACCAACTCGTCGCAGAGTGTTTGTTATTGATGAAACGCCAGGATTGCAGAGACTCAAGTGCCGTGCAGATTGGAGTATTCTCCGAAGTCGGTTCTTGTGTGACAATTTGTCAAAGTATTCCAGGAAAATGTACAAATGTTTCTTTTATTAAATAGCCAGTTCTGGATACTGCCAAAACAATAGGCAAACCTTCTAAATATATTTTGTTCCCTCATTTATAACAGTATTTTCCCAAACAAAAGTTAAAGGGAAATAACCCATTGGCACTCGTGTTTTCCCCTGCTTTTTTTTGGCTCCAAGATAAGCCTGTTAAAAAGTGAGCGTCATGGACAAAAATTAGTGATAAGAGAAACTAGGTTTCGCTCCAAACAAATTTTGACGGGATCCCTATACCCTATATAACAGTATTACAAGGTTATGCCACCCTTAAAAATAGACAGAAAACTTTTAGATAATACCCAACACCAGAGACAAAAGTGATATATTACTATCCTTAGTTTTGATAAGAACTTTTGGATTTATTTGATGTTTTAGGTATCTTAAGTACAGAGATCAAAGGTTTATGATATTTAAATACTTTTTAATAAATTTTGGACAGGTAAATGTTATTTTAGTATTTTTATCAAATTTAGTATATGGTGGATTTTTGGGTCTACACCACCCTAGTTTATTTGATGCTTTAATATTGTATTATTTGATGTTTTAGGTAACTTCAAGAAGAGATTAAATGTGTATGGTATTTAAGTATTTTTCATTATATTTAGCACAAGTACATGATGTTCTAGTATTTTTTTGAATTGAGTAAATTACACCCAGTTAATATAATGTGATATTATTGTATTAAGCATTTTATGTTCAGGAATCAAAGGTATACTACATTATAGTATTTTTAATTTAAATATCACAGGTATACGATCTTCTAGTATTTGTTATTAAATTGAGTATATTGGTATCTATGAGCCTACACCTCCCCACTTTATTCGCCGCTTCGCTACACATTATTTATGGTTTGCTCTCGCCGCCCCGATTAACTTAATTAAGCACTTGATGAACTTATCAGTCGAGTTATCAGACAAGTGCAATACCACTAAGGCGTGATCTGTGGCACGCGGAACTCACCACGGGACTATCTTGCGTGTTGAGTATCGTATCGGTGTTCTCATCTTGGGCGGGGGTGAATTTGTTTTTGCTGCGGTGATGGAAAAGTCGGGGAAAGCAGGCCATATTGTCGCTGCTTCGGTTTCGGGCAATGTATCTCTATCTCTAACTGTATCTGTATCTGCAGCTGGCCACTCTTTTATTAGCCGTGGTTAGTCGCTCGCTCTTTTATCTCAAATCGGTTGCTGCGGTTGCTGCGTGTGGGTTAAACACTTTGATTACCCCGGCCATATTCCCTGATTTATGGTCAAGGATTTAATTGCGGCCATAAATTGGTTGTGTTCGGTTGCAATTGTCGCGGATTATGTATGCTTCGATTGTGATTGGGCTACAATTCGAATTACTTCGTACATTAATTGATAAGCTTCGGTCTCTATGTATTTAAAGTCTCAGTATTTTAGTTTTTAAAAGTTCTTATCATATTTACTTAGCAATAAATATAATACGTGTGGCTTGACACATCAAGATTATTGTTTTGACAGTTTTGGGGGATTCCGGAAACTTATTTTCATTTTGATTATTTGTATTTATACACCAAAAAAAAGCAAAATAATTAGCTTTGCTTTGGCAATAGTTGATATATATTTTGTATATTTGTATATTTTTCGATAAATATTATTGTATATATATATACTTTAATATCAATCTTATTTAGATGGCAAAAATCAAATATTTAAAATGGCTTCTAGATAGTTAGTGATTTTTAAAAATAAAAGTCCCCGAATTTATTTAAAAACCAATTTAGTTTCCAGTGTGCTAGAAGAGCCACTAAAGTCGGTATCTGGGAAGCTATAACCGGAATCTGAGGAAACTAGAAGTACGCACTCAAAGACAACGAGCCAGATATTGTGCCGGCCATCATCCGCTTTCAGTTGGCCATCAAAAGCAAAGGATTCCAAGGGCACCACTAATTCCAAGGGGTTGACCACATCGGTCTATCAACTGTCCCCCTGAAAAGCGGGAGCAGCATTTGCTTTGCATCTGATAAATTTGTTTGTGGAACAAAAGTTTCAAAGTTCAAAAATTATGCGCATCGTCAACCGGCTGCCTCTCTGATTTCTGCGCTTTAATTGCCGCTGCGAGCGGCAAGTGCTACCAATTTCTCGGGTTTTGTTTCTGGCCGCGATGAGTCAGTATGCTTGCTGGCTTTTATCATCCGTTTGGCTCTTATCGTCTCGAATGCCTAATTGTTTTCTATTTATGCGGGGGATTTCATTGTTTGGCCAAAAGCTCTAAGGCAAATGCCTGGAACGGGGGGCGAATTAAGACCCCAAACTTGCAGTGTTTACTGGCCCCACAAATCAGATACTCGCAGATATAGCTGGGCCTTATCAACCACGTATTGTATTGTATGATTTCCCTATACCATCGACAACGCCAGTGTGCATTTCACATTGCAAAGGCAAAGAAGCGATGATTTTTGGCCATAAAAAATGTAAAAAGGCGAGTAAGTAATGGCAAACACAGCGGCTATATCAACATCAACAATATCGACAAGAGAAAGGCCGGAGTGATTGGGAGCCGCCAGTCACGAGTCACTCATTTATATTAATTTATTGACATTTCGTTTGCAGTTATCAGCACACTTTTCTGCTTCTTTATTTGCTGTGCCGCAGCTCGCAGCTCGCTTTTTCATTGCATTTCATAATGAAGTTATGGCTCGATTTGCTCCGGCTCTTTATATTGTTTTTAGGTTTTGATTTCGTTTATAGCATAATCACGTTCACAATGACTTTTATCGTCCAAGGAAACATTGGCCTGCGATAAGATTTTCTTTATGGCCAAAAGGTAAAGTTCACGCATGTTTTTACAGTTTTACAAGGCAATTGGTTGTATTATATACTGAAAAAACTACCAAATTGGTGAATATTTTAAACTGTATACCAAGTTCTGACGCACAGTTTCGAGCACTTGAATGTTTTCACCAAGTTGTCGCAGAATATGTCAGCCATATCTTTTGATTAGATATCAATATCACGAACTTCAAGATGATTGATATACGCTTTGACTTTCCATTTGTCAAATGAAATGAAGTATGAATTGGAGAGGTGTATTCGAGACACAACACTTTTATTCACCAAAAGAACTCATAGCTTTTCACTTTTCAACAAACCACTTGAGCGGGACACGCAAAGCGGGCATGTCAAGACCGAAAATGACCGTATCTCGAGCGGGGGAAACACATTCGTGGCTTCTCACTTCCCAAAAAACTGCAAATCCGCAGCCAAACAGGTCATTTTACACCTTCGCACGTAACAACTTCCGCTCCACGAGGGCCATTCATAGGCTGAATCACTGGGCTTTGGGGGGGCTACGAGTGCGAGGGCACTCTATATGGAGAGCACTACCGATCCGATCCAAGCCGAAAACCTTCCGCACACCTGCCGCCGTGGAGGCTGATAACTCGACTAATTTAACGCGGCCAATTTAAATTGGCAATTTGCTCGGCGCGGCTACGGCGACGCCAGCCTCGACCGCGACTGCGACTGGCTTTATGTTTATCGGTATCAGTTGAAGTGCCCGCCTAGAGCCTTATCTGTGGAGAAGTGTTGGGCATGCCAGGCGTCACTGTTAACGCGAGACGGTCTTTTGGCCCCAGAAAGCCCATGGGTGTCGCCTCCAAGGGGGTTTGGGCACTCAGAGTAATGGGAGCGCGCAAATAGGAGCAGCTTATCTTGGCCAAGCTCGCGCTTCCCATCTGCCACATGGCGAAAGTCAAATATGGGTATTTGTTATTCGCGCTGGAAATCTGTTTAGCCAGAATTGACTCAGGTAAACTTTAATTTATACTCGGTACACCCCGAAAACCTACCTTAAGTGAAGGAGTTATTACCTGCGACAGTTAAGTAATAAAATGTAGGTATTACCAGTTTACTTAGTGTTGGCATTAACTTATTCAATTCATTGACTCAAAAGTATATTTGTTTGATTAAAATGTCTTCAAACTATGCAATTTTTAAATTAGTAGGCTTTTAAAACGGTTAGGTGTCTAAAAGTATGCAGCATTTTATGATTTTAGACTGAAAATTAAACCATACATTTTCTTATTTTTAGTTTTCGAATTTGAATATTACTCAACATTTTTTTTAATTTTAAATACTTTGTATATATTTATTTAATTCAGTTTGTTTTTTACTTGAATATTTTTTTACCTGCTCAAATTTTCACCTGTCTTGAGAAAGCTGTTTCATTGATGTTTTATTTTTACTTTGGTAATACATTTTTAAGGGAATATATATTACAACATTAAAACCTTATAATATATTATTCAGCAATGCAAATTAAAATGCCATTCGCAAATCAAAAATGTTATTACCCCTGCCAATCTTAAGTGGAGAGCATGTAGAATGGATATGCCACCCGCCCATTATGTAAATCAAATGTGTTGACAAATGGCAAGACCTGGCGTCACAAATTAGAATTCTTCAGGCGTTCAAGATAGGCGAAGTTTTTATTCATTATGCCCCTAAATGCGTAACTAAAGCAATTTGAAAGTAGAACTCATTTTCACTCTCGACTTGGGTCCCCAGTCGTGCGCCTTTCCCGCGACTCCCGACTCTACGTGCCCATATGCCCAAAAGTATGCACGTATCTGCCGACATTGTCGTTTGATTAAACTTGTTAACACACATTCTCCGCGACATTTTCGCCACCAGCGGATGCGGAGGCGGATGCCAAAGTTTGTCAGCCAGGACCAAGAGCAAGGCCGTAACCATCCCAGTCCCATCCCATCCCAACCAATCTCTTTAAAGTCAAGCGGTGCAAGCTCATTTGGTCCAAGGAGCCAAAGAGCCAACGAAACTCGGGCATAAATTCTAAAATATATATCTGACTGGGTGTTTCCTGTCCCGGCAGGAAGTTCTATTGCATAATCTTATTAACCACAAGCACACACAGCCTGGCACAACCGCCACACACATCCACGTCCACACACAACTCAGGCAGGCCCTCTATGAATGCTGAATAATTTATGCATCCAATTCCCAGGCAGCGGCATTTGGCCAGAATTGTTGACAACTTGCCTGTGGGGGCCTGTGGCAATCCGTATTTTGATTTGGTTTGCCAAGTTTTTACTTTATCCGATTAGCCCATCCTAATTACCACCGGCTGTGTTTGCATAGCAGTGGCACATCTCTATTTGAATTTGATTAGATTTGATTGCATTTCTCTATGGCTTTTGTCAAGCCAAGTCCAGTTGGTGAATGTATTTATTAACCCGAGCTTGGGTGCCGGCTGATTTTTGGGATTTTAGCATGACAAAAGTAGTCAATACATACAGAGAAAAACCATATCTGTCAAATCAATACAGATACTACGAAAAAGAAAACTTTATTTCACCTGTATAATTTCATTAAATGTCTAAGAAAAATGTTTCCCTAATAATGAAATGTCTTAAAAATATGACGGGCAAATTATAAGGCCTCTAAAATGACTTCTAAATGTTTTTTATGAGTCTAAAAGTGTGCAACAATATATTTAAAGCTCAGAATCACAAACACAGAACTCTAACATCATAGAAAAAAGACTATCCCTTATTTATTGCCTAGTTTTTGACAACTACCACTATATTTTAAAGTGAGTTCTTAAACCTTGTTAATTAATAACAACATGATTTTTTACTATTTTAAATTGTTGTATTTTGAACGCCATTAAGGGTGTCTAAAAGTAGCAACAATTTTTTTTTTTTTTTTTTTTTTTTTTTTTTTTAATTAACATCTTTATTTAATATAATCCAGGAACAGATCTAATTAAAGCCTTTAACCTAAATGTTTTCTTAAGTAAATAATCTCTTAATTATAAATTATAATTAGTTTTCAACTTGGTATATAGGAGTAGATCAAATTACGACTAGTTTCAAGTAAATAATATATTCATATTAGTCTCTTAGGAGCAGCCCAAAATGTCTTCTTTTGAGCCTGCGAATTGGGATAGCCCCCTGTAATCTCCGGGCTAGACGATTACGGTGGGCAGTTAGACGGTCGTTGTACCTGCTTGAGAAGAACGATATTTGGTCTTCAACAAGACTCAGGTTTAGGTCATTGTGAAGCGTTTGGCCGCTAACGAACCACTCACAGCCAGTGATTTGTCTTAATGTTTTGTTCTGGACGGTTTGGAAACGTTTTCGGTGGGACGCAGCCGCCACTCCCCAAATTTGGATTCCATATCTCCAAGTTGGTGCGATGATTTGTTGATAAATGTGCCGCTTGCATCTTAGAGATAGTTTGCTTTTCTTGTTTAGCATCCAGAATAATTGGTTCCGCTTTAGGTTGCACATTTTGACGACTCTGGCAATATGTTCTCGGAAGGTTAGGCGTTTGTCCAGTGTGAGGCCTAGGTATTTCGCCTTAGTCGCTTGCTCTATGTCCACATTATTAATGTGGACCACCGGAGTTGTTTTTCGGCGTAACGTAAAGCAAACGTTTACGCATTTGCTTTCGTTGATTTTGATATTGTTCGCCGTGGCCCATTTCTCGAATTCGTTGAGGTAGGTTTGCAGCGTTTGTGAAGACTCGGTCTCACTGTTCGAGGAGCTGAGAAAGCAGACGTCGTCAGCGAAGCTGGCCAGCAGCATTTTGCTGTTGTCGTAGGTCATTTCTTCATAGCTTGGCTTGGGGATGTCTGCTGTAAAGATGGAGTACAGTAGCGGTCCTAAGACGCTTCCTTGGGGAACGCCAGCTGTAATGGCAACATTTGCATTTGTGTATCTTAAATGACGACTAATATTCTTAATGTATACTGTGTGTGTGGCAGTACGACAAACCTTTTCAATGAACGAAAATATAACAATGTGTACTGTGTGTGGCAGCAAAAAAATATGTGTTTCATGCTGTTTTGCTGATTGAAATCCAAACAAATAACTAAAACAATAACTTGGGTCACTTAAAATCATTTTACATAACATATGTTCACAACCTTTTTTTGGGTTGTACAGATGAGATTAAATTGACCTTAAATTTGACTCATCGACAGCTTTTCGTAAGGTTGAGCTGGGCGAAAAAAAGCCAGGACATTTCGCTGCAGCTCCGGCACTAAACCTTCTTCATTTCAATGAAACGAGCTTTGCATTTTTTACGAATCGTCGAAAATCACCTGCAGCTGGTTTTTGGGCGTGTGTTTGCAAGTTTTGGTTTTATTTTTTCGCTTTTCTTTATTTTTCTCCTTTTTTTTTGCATAATTCTGTGTATTTTGCGACATGTGCACTTCGAAAGATTTTTTTACACAAAAAGGTATTTGGCACACCGAGTTTTATTTTCCCTTTATTTGTGCCTGCCGCTGCCGGGCCTTTGTTTTAAATAAAAATTAAATGTGCCGCGCATACGGCATGTGCTGCGATTCGCTGGTGATTCGGTGGTGAGCAGATAGATTTTGAACGGATCCCGGGGGAAAGGCATTGTTTTGACTGCTCTTGGCAATCCAGTTTTGCGCATTTTAAATTCATTCAGATTTGTAAGGCCGAACAATTAAAAGCGCTTGCCAAAAATCTGCAGCAACTTTATGGCCCTGCCACTGCACTCAAAAACTGCTGACAACGCTGGCGAGATGCTTGACTGCATTTGGAATATGGAATGCGGAATATGGCTATAGATATGGATATGGATATGACGATATGCGAATAGCTTCAATGGCTAACCCAAAATACACATATGGCTGCCATGAATATGTCATGTGAGTCGCCAGCATTGTTACTTAGTTGCGAGACTCTGGCCAGAAATTTTGGCAGATTTTTGACAAAAAGCCAAAGTGCATTGAGAAAGATGAAGAAGCGAATAGTTATACAGTTACACAGGCATTCAAACATGCGCATCCCGTAATGGGCCAGCAAAAACTTTAATGTGAAGCTCGGAAAACTTGATATGATTTGGGCAATTTCAAGTTTTGCAGTAAAGGTTCATTCAATGGTATATAAGCTCTTTTATAAAAATTTCCTAATCTTTTTAATCTCTTAAAAAGGTATCCAAAAGTATGCAGTAAAAAAGAATGAACATATTTAACTTCCGCATTCAAATAAACTGTTGCATACTTTTAGACATGTTTTCAAGAGAATTTATAAGTCGTAGTAACTTTTTTGGCATATATATCATTTGTTAGGTACTGTTATAAATAACAACTTAATAAAATCAAACCCACTGAAGGTGTGCAGTAAAAAGAGAATATCGTCTTCCAAGGTTATTAATTATTGATACGACTCAACCATGGCTTTTAAAGTGCATTTGAAAGACCTGATTAGGGTATTACCAATTGATATGTCACTCCTAGGATATTCTCCGAATTAAGTGCTTTTATTATAAATAAAAAAGGTGTCACCAAATATGCAACAAACGTAAAAGCTTTTTTCGGAGTCATTACATCGTACTTCCGGTTTCAAAATACATTGTAGCAAACTTTTTCACGCCCTTTAAAGTGACTTTAAAGGACCTAGTGACTCCTTACATGTACTCCTCCGAGTTCCCCCGAATTAATTGCTTTCATTACAAATAATCAATAATTAAAACATCCCGGAACCGAATCCAGGCCTGTCGAATTTGTGCTCCTCCATTTAATTCCACTTTAAATGACGGCCGTATCCGAATGTGCCATCGAATGACTGCTCACCTGGGCATCCTGCGATGAAAACGCAATGAAATTACAACAAATTGCTTTTTTCTTGCCGGTGGCACGTGTAACCGTAAAAAGGAAGCGGTTGAACAAAAAAAAAAAAGAAAGAAAGGCTGAAATGTTGGCAATTACTTTTTCACCCATTCGCCTAATGCAATAAAATTTAATTTGATGGTCGTATGTGAAAAGGTGACTGCGCGGGCGGCAAGAAAATAGGGATTGTGAAGTGGTTTGTGGCGGCCATTTTACCGCTTCGCAGTCGTAAAAAACAAAAGGATGCTTAATATGAAAAATATGTGTGTGCTTTATTCTATTTGCATTTTAATGGTTTTGTTTTTTGCATTAAAAACATTATTTTTAGTTTTCCGAAGGGCTGATTGTGATGTCTCCCTTTTAATTTTCACACAAATGGGGACTTTTCGCACATAACGTAATAATCTGATTCAATTAGAATAAACAATAGATAAATACACAACGTAAGTTTTAGTCTTGGTGCTGTAAAAAGTATTTTAAAAAATATAACATCGGCAAAATGGAAATTAAAGCTTAAATTCTAGACTTTCATAATTTCTATATTAAAATGTTTGAAATTCATTTTATTTTAAAATATTTTTTTTAATACTCATCTAACTGACAAACAATGATACTTTAGTTGCTTTTCTAAGACTATTTCGTTCGGTGTACTTGTAAAGAGTTAAAAATACCACATTTGTCCCTTGACTGCAGAAAGTTTTTAATATTTTCCCTACCACCTGCCTTACTTTTGGGAAACTTTCGAAATAAGTAATAACATCTCTCGCTCAAGCGAGGAGCCCAATTTGCGGTGAAGGTGCCTGTGCCTCAACGTCAGGGCACGACAGGAAAATTAAAAGCACCGAATTGCCACAATATTGGAGGCAAAAAGTTTTAATTGAGCGGCACATGCAGGCGGGCTGCAGGCTTCCAGGCGCCCAATGTGCGAATTCCCGAGCCAAACAAAACTTAATTGCAATATGCAAAGCTCGGACTCCGCTCGGTGACCCAAACCCAGAAAGCCAACTGCTTCCCTGGGCTTCCCTGGGCTTCCCCGGTCGTCGACTTTGGATAAATGACAATGTTTGACATGGCAAACAATGCACCGAGGCCCAGGCAGGCGAATCGGAATGACACTGACACACTTGCTGGCCCACTGGCATGTGCATCGGCCACCAGGATGCACCTCCATATATATGGGCTCCTTTATGTGCCGCCCCCGCCACCCGGGCCTGATCTCATTTGGTGCTGACATTCTGTTTGCTCAGCACCAGCCTCGCTTTTTGTTATTAAGGCAGAAACGGACGCAGATATCCACATGTTCACATATCCACAGCCAATGGCCACGCATATTCATTGCCGAGCGTGCTCATCGGCACCCACCTCTGTTTTCATAGGCCGCATCCAGAATCCGGGGAGGCTTTTCCAAAATATTGAAATGGGTTTTCAATTTTTCGTGCCCCTTTGTTCAAACTTAATTTCTTGACTTTAAAGTGGTGGAAAGTTTTTAAGCAGCTAATTTATATGCACACCTATTTATTACAATTTAAGCCTTAAATAGAAATTCATTCATTTTAAAATGATGGTAACCATTTTGTAAAATTAGTTATTACTCACTCCCATAGATTATAATTACACAAAGAAGCTGTAATACATTTTTTTAATTAGTCAGTTAGTCTTACTTCTAAAAAAAACATTATGTAACTATATGAAAAACTAAAGGAAAATTGTTGATAATTGATAAATGATTAGATCATTTATATTTTATATTTACTGGGAAATATCAGAAAATTACTACAGTAAATGTATCTTTTAGATACATAAATATTTATTAAATGCCAACGTCGTATTTAAAACATCAAGACTCTCACTGTAAATTTGTTCATCCCTAAGGCAAGTTTAAAAAAGAATTTGAAGACTTTAATTAGTAGAGAATCCTTGAAAAGTTGATAGCTAAAAAGTATTTTAATTCATCTACAAAGGCTCTTTGTCGAAAGAAACAATAACTTTTCTTTTTAATAGAAAGTGAATTTTTTAAAACTTGGTTATAAAACAAACTCTAGATAAGATCGGGTAGTTTGGAGTCAGCAATAGCCCCGAAACCGCCACTGTTCCGAGACCCGAGGAACCCCATTCTGGGGCCCTCGCCACCTTCCCCCCGAAATGTGGCCTAATTCCGAGCCGATGTCATTGGCGTGGTGCAGTTTCTTCCGTTTGCCCACCGACGGCCTCGCAAAAAGGTTGCCAATCAGTCGGTCGGGGATTGGGTTTTACAGCCTCTTTTACATTTTCGGGCACTCAAAGATACAATGTTGTGTTTAGAGCGAAAGTCTGGCGGCAGACGGGGCTAACAAGTTCGAAATATATGCGTAATGCGATGGATTTTTTCCCCGTTTTCCTCAGCTCATCAACAGTGAATACATACTGCCACTTTTCCGCTGTGTTGCCAACTTGAAGGGAAAAATAGATTAAATTACCGAATCGGTTCGATGGAGGAGAAGGACTGGGCCTGAACCCTCTGCCGACCCTCAAAGCGAAAAAGTTTTTCAATTAAGCGTTTGTTAATGAAAATATAGAGATGTGCCGAAAAGGAAGGGAAAGGAAAACAAAAGTAAGGGCTTAAAAACGAAAAAGTATTTAAAAATATAAATTGGTTACTGCTCTGTTGAGTTTTGCGGTGAAGTGCAACAGATTTTCACTGGCCAGCGGCGAATTGATGAACGTGAGCGGCAGGAACCCCGAAAAATAAATGCATAAAAGTGTATCTGTATCTGCAACCCGAAACGCACTCAGTCAGTCGAAATAAATGCAGGACCCAGCAAAGGAAAAAAATAGGAAAAGGAAACAAGGATTCGAAATGGAAACCAACGGCTTCTGGCTGCGACAGCAACTCCTTCCTGGCTTTTGGCCAATTGTTTATGGCTTATTGTTTCTGCCCTCTGCATTCCGCCGGGCAACTTGGAGTCCGAATCGCTTTTGCAAAGTTCCTGCCAGCAGTTCGCAGCTCAACAGCGTTTTGAATATTTTATACAAAGTTTATTGGCAATCAAATGGGGTTAGTGGTCGCCTCGACTCGCCATTAATGAGCTGGGTCAACTTTTGGGGGAATTACCAAAAACCAAAAAGGCCAAGTGCCACTGATAAATTTTGGCCAGTAAATTGCACATATATTTCACTGCCTTTCAATGAAACAGAAAAAACAATTAATTTTAAATCGAGCTTAAATTAAGCCCGCTTTGCACTTTAACAGCATTTCATTAGCTTTAAGCTGCGCAACACTTGACACTTTTGCCTCGCTCGTTTCAAAGCGCTTATTAAAAATGGTAAAACACTGGAAAACACCAGAGGTGAAAATAGTAGTTTAGCAATTGTTCTTATAAGTATTATTTTAATTTAAAAAAAATATTAAAAAGGTATTCTAAATATTATTGGCATATAAACTGTATATAATTGTAAAATTATGGTATATAGTTTATTATGTAGTAAAAATTAATAAAGTATCCTTCAGAGAATTGTATAGTTTTAAAAAAATATTTCATAATAGTCAAACAATCCTAGACTAGCGCCTTTGAATGAACTATTTTTTTGATCGTAGCTGTGCATATACTCGTATAGTACCAGTGTACCAGTACCATATGCAAAGTCGACGAGGAACACAACGCAGGCGGCAAAAAATTAATAAGCGGGGGGACTGAGCGACGCGCACTGGGTGCCACATAAAGATTCCCGGTTTTATCCATCTATTTAGCATTAAGCACTTCTATAGACTTCCCCCCTCTACCGGACCTCAATGAATCTGATTCACCCAGATGGCAAAAAATCCAGAGCCAGAAGAGGAAGGGGTCATCGAACTCACCAATAAGTCAACGAAAACGTGCCGATATTAGAAATTTAGAACCCAGTGACCCTGTGTCAGCAAACAGGTTCGAAACACTATCAGTTGATGACGATGAGATGGACTGCAATAGTGTGGACGAACCATCGACTAGCGCTGCAGCAGCGGCTTACCGTTCTCACACCGCTTCTAAGGCTAAAGACAGCAATGCACATAACAAGAACGCAAACGTACAAAGTAAAACTGATTCATCTACGGTAAAATCTGCTTCTACTGGTAGTCCAAAACCACCACCAATCGTTCTTATGGACGTGACAAACGTGAACGAACTTCTTATCGCTATCGAGGAAGTTACAAATCTTGAAAATGTTGAAATCAAATCCTCTGTGGGCTCCACTCACAGAATCTACACCAAAGACGCAAACACCTACAGGGCTGTAGTACGACAACTAAATTCCCTGAAAATTGAATTCCATTGCTATCAATTGAAAGACGAGAAACCATTCAGAGTTGTTGTGCGAGGATTACACCATTCACAGCTCCATCATAAAATCAAAGAGGAATTACTCAGACAGGGGCATAAAGTTCTATCAATATATAACCCAAAAAGCAACAAGAGCGGTGAACAGATGAACCTCTTCTTCATTAATGTAGAAAAGAATCTAAATAACAAAGATATACTCCAACTACGATCTCTATGTCGCCAACGCGTCCGTTTTGAAGTAGCCAGAAAAGCACAAGACATAGTGCAATGTAGGAGATGCCAATCGTTTGGTCATACTGCAAGATATTGCTACAGACCTTTTATCTGTGTCTCTTGCGGTGACTACCAGTAGCAACAATAACTTTAAAACTCAGAAAAGGAATTAAATCATTTGGATAAACGGCTATGCCAAATACATTGCATACTTTTGGGCACCTAAAATGACATTTACAAAACCTGGTGATTTTAGTAAATAGTAAAATCACAGTTTATCTACGTAGATTTCACCTAGTTTTTTTCTGTGCCTAGGACGAGCTGCAAAAAGTGGGGCACAAAAAAGCTAACACTCGAAATATAGGAAAACAATTTGAGGGCTCAAAAGAAAAGCGGGCCGGGCTCTTTGTGTGTTTTTTGTTTTATGACCAGCCACGCTCGGCGACACCCATGAAGGCTATGATTGATGCGCTCCTCGAGCTCCTTCGCGTTTTAGTGGATTTCCAAATTGCTTTTTCACGCTGACAGTATACAGTCGGCGGCACAGTGAATGCCGTGAAAGGCCAACGGCAGTTATTCAAATGCAAACGACAGCTGTCAAAATGGTTTTAACTAAAAATTCGACTTTATCTTTCCCTTTTTTTCTCCACTCTCCTTGCAGCCGGTGCAGATCCCCAAAAAAAAGCAAAAAATGGGCCAAATGTCAATGAGTGACTGGTCGGTGGCAGGCGACAGGAAAGCAATTCACGTTCTCGCCGAACGATAAGCTAGCTGCTGGCCAAAAAACAGAAGAGAGAGATACACAAGTGCGATCCCCAAAGCCAAGTCAATGACCCTCGTCCGGCTATCAACGACCAGATGGCTGCTATGGCTGCTCTGGACGCTCCTGCCGGCGGCGGTCCTGCCCCTCCAAACAGATGCCGCCCACGCCCATGCCGCCTTTTCGCTGCCCGCCGTACCGCTTCCGCCGCCTCCCCCCTTCTCGCCCGGCCAGAATCAGTTTGCGTTTAACGCCTTCGCCGGCGAGCATGCCTCAGGGGGCGGGGGCCACGCCCCAGCCAGCTCGCCAGGATGCGGGGGCGTGCTGAAGGAGCGACATGGCATCGTCCAGACGCCCAATTTCCCGCATCGATTCGGCACGCCCATCGAATGCGTCTGGGTTATCGACGCCTCCGATATGCCGCCCCAGGGTCAGGGCAACGTGTCCATCGTGGTGTACCTCACCCAGCTCTACGTGCTCAGCGGTCTGAAGTTCACGGAGTACATGTACTACTCGGACGACTTCAAGGTGCCCGCCCACCGGGTCTTCACGCTTACCGAGGACGACGTGACCCAGGTCACCTGGGTGCAGTTCCACAGCCAGTACCTGGAGATACGGTTCACCATGGCCACGCTGGACGGAACCCATCTGAGGGCCCTGGACCGCCTGCTGGACGTCTACGGGTTCAACATCACCTACGAGGTGCAGAACGAGGTGAAGGCGGCCCAGTGCAACGCGCTGCAGTGCCGCTTCCTGGGCGATTGCTTCGCCAGCTCCGACTTCAGGTGAGTCCTTTGATAATCCCTAACGATTAATAATTATAAATAGTTAAAGTATTTTATTCAAATATTAACCTACTCAATAAAGGTAAATATCAGGCACATAGCCAACATGGCGTATGAGTTATTTTTTCCACGTATTTTAAAATTTGTATGAGTATGATTGCTAGAACAGGAATTTAACTATATTTATTATTATTATTATTTTATTTTATTTTACGAAATATACCCATAGACACACCCAGAATGTACTTATTCTTAAACTGTTCACAGCAGTCACATATCCAACATGGCGGATGAGTAATTTGTTAATATTTATTTTTTGATATTTTAATATATAGGAGATTGTTTTTCAATGTAAGTTTACAAAATGATACAAAAATATTTGGAGAATAAAAAAGATTGATTAGAACTTTAAAATCCTATTATTTCATGCTAGAAACTTCCATATTTTCAGTGGTTTTTAGAATGGGAACCCAAAACTACAATTATAAATTTCCAAAACTTAAGTTATAGGAACCCTATTTGAAAGTGGAATATCCCCTTGAGTTTGTAGTTAAATTCTTCAGTATTTTACATTAAAATTCTTATATACAAAGGGGTCCAAATTTTAACCTTTTTTATGTTCGACTTTTGCGTATTTCCTATGGGGCCCATACGGGAACCCAAGACTGCACTTCCAGATACCATAACTTAAGTAATTTAAATCCGATTTAGAAGGATGATGTCTTCATGATTTTGTTTTTGAATTCCCTAATGATCTACATTAAAATGACTTTGTTAGGCGATGGTCCATATTTTAACACGTTTTCATGTTCCATTCCTTTGTATTTCCAATGGGGTCCAAGGGAAATACCAAAAATTCACTTTAAGACACCATAGTTTAAGTAATTTTAATCCGATTTTCAAGGTTGATATCTTTATGAATTTGTTTTTGAATTCCCTAATGATCTACATTAAAATAAGTTTATTAGGCGTTGGTCATAATTTTAGCCCATTTTCATGTTCGATTTGTTCGTATTTCCAATGGGGCCCCAAAAACTGCACTTCTAGATACCATAACTTAAGTAATTTAAGTCCGATTTTCAAGGTTGATATCTTTATGATCTTGTTGTTAAATTCCCTAATGATCTTGATCAAAATAATTTTATTAGACGTTGGTCATAATTTTAACCCATTTTCATGTTAGATTTTTTTGTATTTCCAAAGGGGTCCAAGGAATATCCCAAAGATGCACTTCTGATACCATAACTTAAGTAAATTAAATCCGATTTACAAGGTTGATATCTTCATGATTTTGTTTTTGAATTCCCTATTAATCTACATTAAAATAACTTTATTAGGCGATGGTCCATATTTTAACCCATTTTCATGTTCCATTCTTTCGTATTTCCAGCGGGGTCCAAGGGAAATCCCAAAACTGCACTTCTAGATACCATAACTTAAGTAATTTAAGTCCGATTTTCAAGGTTGATATCTTTATGATCTTGTTGTTAAATTCCCTAATGATCTTGATCAAAATAACTTTATTAGGCGATGGTCCATATTTTAACACGTTTTCATGTTCCATTCCTTCGTATTTCCAATGGGGTCGAAGGGAAATCCCAAAACTGCACTTCTAGATACCATAACTTAAGTAATTTAAATCCGATTTACAAGGTTGATATCTTCATGATTTTGTTTTTGAATTCCCTATTAATCTACATTAAAATAACTTTATTAGGCGATGGTCCATATTTTAACACGTTTTCATGTTCCATTCCTTCGTATTTCCAATGGGGTCGAAGGGAAATCCCAAAACTGCACTTCTAGATACCATAACTTAAGTAATTTAAATCTGATTTACAAGGTTGATATCTTCATGATTTTGTTTTTGATTTCCCTAATAATCTACATTAAACTAACTTTGTTAGGCGATGGTCCATATTTTAACCCGTTTTCATGTTCCATTCCTTTGTATTTCCAATGGGGTCCAAGGGAAATCCCAAAACTGCACTTCTAGATACCATAACTTAAGTAATTTAAGTCAGATTTTCAAGGTTGATATCTTTATGATCTTGTTCTTGAATTCCCTAATGATCTACATTAAAATAATTTTATTAGGCGTAGGTCATAATTTTAGCCCATTTTCATGTTCGATTTGTTCGTATTTCCAATGGGGTCCCAAAAACTGCACTTCTAGATACCATAACTTAAGTAATTTAAGTCAGATTTTCAAGGTTGATATCTTTATGATCTTGTTGTTGAATTCCCTAATGATCTTGATCAAAATAATTTTATTAGACGTTGGTCATAATTTTAACCCATTTTCATGTTCGATTTTTTTGTATTTCCAAAGGGGTCCAAGGGAAATCCCAAAGATGCACTTCTAGATACCATAACTTAAGTAATTTAAATCCGATTTACAATGTTGATACCTTTATGAACATGTTGTTGAATTCCCTAATGATCTACATTAAAATGACTTTGTTAGGCGATGGTCCATATTTTAACCCGTTTTCATGTTTCACTCCTTCGTATTTCCAACGGGGTCCAAGGGAAATCCCAAAAACTGCACTTCTAGATACCATAACCTTAGTAATTTAAGTCCGATTTTCAAGGTTGATATCTTCATGATCTTGTTGTTGAATTCCCTAATGATCTTGATCAAAATAATTTTATTAGACGTTGGTCATAATTTTAACCCATTTTCATGTTAGATTTTTTTGTATTTCCAAAGGGGTCCAAGGGAAATCCCAAAACTGCACTTCTAGATACCATAAGTTAAGTAATTTAAATCCGATTTACAAGGTTGATATCTTCATGATTTTGTTTTTGAATTCCCTAATAATCTACATTAAAATAACTTTATTAGGCGATGGTCGACATTTTAACCCATTTTCATGTTCCATTCTTTCGTATTTCCAGCGGGGTCCCAAAGGGATAGTAAAACTAGAAGTGCATAATACCATAACTTGAGTTATTGATATCCGATTTACAGGTGTGATACCTTGATGAATTTATTCTTCAATTCTCTAATGATTTACATTAAAATAACTTTATTAGGCGGTGGTCCAAGTTTTAACCCATTTCATGTTGTATTTTTAATGATCCAGTATGGGAATCCTTTGTCCTTTGTTACCTTTATAAATTTGTTTCCGAATTTCACTAAAGTTCTAACTAAAAACCAACCAAAATTCAGTTCGGACGGGCGGAGTGATTGACGCAGCTGAAATATATGAGTACCGACGTACTGCCCGAGCAATCCGACACGGTTTCCCCGTGGACAAGAGCACCTGCTTCCGGAACATGTAGCATATTTAAGCGCAGGCAAAACTTTCCATCTCCCGCCATCTCCGGAGTCCGGACATTCAAAATTTGGCGGGGGAAAGTGAGAATGAAAATGGCAGCGGGCAGACCCGAGATTCAACTGGGTTTACAATTCCGCTTCCCCGCCGTACGGACAGAAATCCAACATATGGCACACGTATAGTGCAATCGCAGGTAGCCGATGAAAATGTTAACTGCTCGCACATCAATCTCCTGGTTTTGGTTTCGCTTTTGGGTTCGGAATCGGTTCAAGGCCCTCCACCTAAACCAAGTGGGAGCCATACATTTGTAATGTTTCAATAAGTGGAGCTCGAAAACATGGATTTCCCCGGCGGAAAAGCGGAGGAGCCGAAACAAAGGACGGCAACCCATGTCAGTGAAAGGAAAATTCGTTTGCCAAAAGTCAAAAGAAAAGCGCGATGCATTTTCCTCTGACACAATCCAGGTGGGTAGTGGGTTTTATGAATAAGCTCCGCAATTGAGTTTGACGTGAGCGCTTGTGGTAACACAATGCCTTGACAAGTCGGGGAAAGGCTGATTAATTGAAGAGCTTCTGCTCGCGAATATTCCCCCGAAACAGTGGCAAATAATATTATATTTTCCATTGCAAAACAGTTTGAAATTCTAATGGCGACAAATAGACAATTTGAAGGCAATTAACATGTAAATAGCCCCACGCACAATGACCCCAGAGAACGTTAAACAAATCAAATTAATTGCTCGATTTGTTGTTGGTTCAGGCAGGAGGCAGGACTTTTCCTATTTATGAGGGCGAATTTATTTCGAAAAACTTCTGGCCTACTTAACATAATTATAATTAATTGGACTGGCCCAAGGCCGCGCATCCGGGCAGCTAATTGAATATTAATATCAATGTCGAAGAGCGAGTGCCCGAGTCTGCGGGCCAAAAATTAATATAAAAGTGACAGCTGAACGAAGTTGCAGTCTTTTGCTCATTAGACGACGAGTCCTGGAGCTGGGAAATATAATTTCGCGCCTGCCACGTAGCATCCCGTAACTTAATTACCAGCCAAGGCAGAATGGTGGACCCCTACGTGCCGCAGATAAGGAACTTTCCCCCCCGAAATATCTCTCAGTGCACGATGAGGCGAAATGTGCGAAAGTGAAGTGATGGTATGGGGCTCTGTCAAGTGACTTGTGTCAGGAGCAAGGCATCGCAGATGCTGCGCACTCGTATAAACAACGAAACAGTCATGCTCATGTTGTCAACTCTCCTGCCACAAGGACATGTCAGGATGTTTAGTATAAAGGATAGGGGGGAGTGTTCAGACCCCCTTTAATGCTCCCCACATTGCAGCCCCGTTTATGGCCCTCGTTTTCAGCATCTCTTTGTTGGGTTAATGTGCGAAAATGCATGCCATCGGAGAATGCTAAATAGATGGATAAAACCGGGAATCTTTATGTGGCACCCAGTGCGCGTCGCTCAGTCCCCCCGCTTATTAATTTTTTGCCGCCTGCGTTGTGTTCCTCGTCGACTTTGCATATGGTACTGGTACACTGGTACTATACGAGTATATGCACAGCTACGATCAAAAAAATAGTTCATTCAAAGGCGCTAGTCTAGGATTGTTTGACTATTATGAAATATTTTTTTAAAACTATACAATTCTCTGAAGGATACTTTATTAATTTTTACTACATAATAAACTATATACCATAATTTTACAATTATATACAGTTTATATGCCAATAATATTTAGAATACCTTTTTAATATTTTTTTTAAATTAAAATAATACTTATAAGAACAATTGCTAAACTACTATTTTCACCTCTGGTGTTTTCCAGTGTTTTACCATTTTTAATAAGCGCTTTGAAACGAGCGAGGCAAAAGTGTCAAGTGTTGCGCAGCTTAAAGCTAATGAAATGCTGTTAAAGTGCAAAGCGGGCTTAATTTAAGCTCGATTTAAAATTAATTGTTTTTTCTGTTTCATTGAAAGGCAGTGAAATATATGTGCAATTTACTGGCCAAAATTTATCAGTGGCACTTGGCCTTTTTGGTTTTTGGTAATTCCCCCAAAAGTTGACCCAGCTCATTAATGGCGAGTCGAGGCGACCACTAACCCCATTTGATTGCCAATAAACTTTGTATAAAATATTCAAAACGCTGTTGAGCTGCGAACTGCTGGCAGGAACTTTGCAAAAGCGATTCGGACTCCAAGTTGCCCGGCGGAATGCAGAGGGCAGAAACAATAAGCCATAAACAATTGGCCAAAAGCCAGGAAGGAGTTGCTGTCGCAGCCAGAAGCCGTTGGTTTCCATTTCGAATCCTTGTTTCCTTTTCCTATTTTTTTCCTTTGCTGGGTCCTGCATTTATTTCGACTGACTGAGTGCGTTTCGGGTTGCAGATACAGATACACTTTTATGCATTTATTTTTCGGGGTTCCTGCCGCTCACGTTCATCAATTCGCCGCTGGCCAGTGAAAATCTGTTGCACTTCACCGCAAAACTCAACAGAGCAGTAACCAATTTATATTTTTAAATACTTTTTCGTTTTTAAGCCCTTACTTTTGTTTTCCTTTCCCTTCCTTTTCGGCACATCTCTATATTTTCATTAACAAACGCTTAATTGAAAAACTTTTTCGCTTTGAGGGTCGGCAGAGGGTTCAGGCCCAGTCCTTCTCCTCCATCGAACCGATTCGGTAATTTAATCTATTTTTCCCTTCAAGTTGGCAACACAGCGGAAAAGTGGCAGTATGTATTCACTGTTGATGAGCTGAGGAAAACGGGGAAAAAATCCATCGCATTACGCATATATTTCGAACTTGTTAGCCCCGTCTGCCGCCAGACTTTCGCTCTAAACACAACATTGTATCTTTGAGTGCCCGAAAATGTAAAAGAGGCTGTAAAACCCAATCCCCGACCGACTGATTGGCAACCTTTTTGCGAGGCCGTCGGTGGGCAAACGGAAGAAACTGCACCACGCCAATGACATCGGCTCGGAATTAGGCCACATTTCGGGGGGAAGGTGGCGAGGGCCCCAGAATGGGGTTCCTCGGGTCTCGGAACAGTGGCGGTTTCGGGGCTATTGCTGACTCCAAACTACCCGATCTTATCTAGAGTTTGTTTTATAACCAAGTTTTAAAAAATTCACTTTCTATTAAAAAGAAAAGTTATTGTTTCTTTCGACAAAGAGCCTTTGTAGATGAATTAAAATACTTTTTAGCTATCAACTTTTCAAGGATTCTCTACTAATTAAAGTCTTCAAATTCTTTTTTAAACTTGCCTTAGGGATGAACAAATTTACAGTGAGAGTCTTGATGTTTTAAATACGACGTTGGCATTTAATAAATATTTATGTATCTAAAAGATACATTTACTGTAGTAATTTTCTGATATTTCCCAGTAAATATAAAATATAAATGATCTAATCATTTATCAATTATCAACAATTTTCCTTTAGTTTTTCATATAGTTACATAATGTTTTTTTTAGAAGTAAGACTAACTGACTAATTAAAAAAATGTATTACAGCTTCTTTGTGTAATTATAATCTATGGGAGTGAGTAATAACTAATTTTACAAAATGGTTACCATCATTTTAAAATGAATGAATTTCTATTTAAGGCTTAAATTGTAATAAATAGGTGTGCATATAAATTAGCTGCTTAAAAACTTTCCACCACTTTAAAGTCAAGAAATTAAGTTTGAACAAAGGGGCACGAAAAATTGAAAACCCATTTCAATATTTTGGAAAAGCCTCCCCGGATTCTGGATGCGGCCTATGAAAACAGAGGTGGGTGCCGATGAGCACGCTCGGCAATGAATATGCGTGGCCATTGGCTGTGGATATGTGAACATGTGGATATCTGCGTCCGTTTCTGCCTTAATAACAAAAAGCGAGGCTGGTGCTGAGCAAACAGAATGTCAGCACCAAATGAGATCAGGCCCGGGTGGCGGGGGCGGCACATAAAGGAGCCCATATATATGGAGGTGCATCCTGGTGGCCGATGCACATGCCAGTGGGCCAGCAAGTGTGTCAGTGTCATTCCGATTCGCCTGCCTGGGCCTCGGTGCATTGTTTGCCATGTCAAACATTGTCATTTATCCAAAGTCGACGACCGGGGAAGCCCAGGGAAGCCCAGGGAAGCAGTTGGCTTTCTGGGTTTGGGTCACCGAGCGGAGTCCGAGCTTTGCATATTGCAATTAAGTTTTGTTTGGCTCGGGAATTCGCACATTGGGCGCCTGGAAGCCTGCAGCCCGCCTGCATGTGCCGCTCAATTAAAACTTTTTGCCTCCAATATTGTGGCAATTCGGTGCTTTTAATTTTCCTGTCGTGCCCTGACGTTGAGGCACAGGCACCTTCACCGCAAATTGGGCTCCTCGCTTGAGCGAGAGATGTTATTACTTATTTCGAAAGTTTCCCAAAAGTAAGGCAGGTGGTAGGGAAAATATTAAAAACTTTCTGCAGTCAAGGGACAAATGTGGTATTTTTAACTCTTTACAAGTACACCGAACGAAATAGTCTTAGAAAAGCAACTAAAGTATCATTGTTTGTCAGTTAGATGAGTATTAAAAAAAATATTTTAAAATAAAATGAATTTCAAACATTTTAATATAGAAATTATGAAAGTCTAGAATTTAAGCTTTAATTTCCATTTTGCCGATGTTATATTTTTTAAAATACTTTTTACAGCACCAAGACTAAAACTTACGTTGTGTATTTATCTATTGTTTATTCTAATTGAATCAGATTATTACGTTATGTGCGAAAAGTCCCCATTTGTGTGAAAATTAAAAGGGAGACATCACAATCAGCCCTTCGGAAAACTAAAAATAATGTTTTTAATGCAAAAAACAAAACCATTAAAATGCAAATAGAATAAAGCACACACATATTTTTCATATTAAGCATCCTTTTGTTTTTTACGACTGCGAAGCGGTAAAATGGCCGCCACAAACCACTTCACAATCCCTATTTTCTTGCCGCCCGCGCAGTCACCTTTTCACATACGACCATCAAATTAAATTTTATTGCATTAGGCGAATGGGTGAAAAAGTAATTGCCAACATTTCAGCCTTTCTTTCTTTTTTTTTTTTGTTCAACCGCTTCCTTTTTACGGTTACACGTGCCACCGGCAAGAAAAAAGCAATTTGTTGTAATTTCATTGCGTTTTCATCGCAGGATGCCCAGGTGAGCAGTCATTCGATGGCACATTCGGATACGGCCGTCATTTAAAGTGGAATTAAATGGAGGAGCACAAATTCGACAGGCCTGGATTCGGTTCCGGGATGTTTTAATTATTGATTATTTGTAATGAAAGCAATTAATTCGGGGGAACTCGGAGGAGTACATGTAAGGAGTCACTAGGTCCTTTAAAGTCACTTTAAAGGGCGTGAAAAAGTTTGCTACAATGTATTTTGAAACCGGAAGTACGATGTAATGACTCCGAAAAAAGCTTTTACGTTTGTTGCATATTTGGTGACACCTTTTTTATTTATAATAAAAGCACTTAATTCGGAGAATATCCTAGGAGTGACATATCAATTGGTAATACCCTAATCAGGTCTTTCAAATGCACTTTAAAAGCCATGGTTGAGTCGTATCAATAATTAATAACCTTGGAAGACGATATTCTCTTTTTACTGCACACCTTCAGTGGGTTTGATTTTATTAAGTTGTTATTTATAACAGTACCTAACAAATGATATATATGCCAAAAAAGTTACTACGACTTATAAATTCTCTTGAAAACATGTCTAAAAGTATGCAACAGTTTATTTGAATGCGGAAGTTAAATATGTTCATTCTTTTTTACTGCATACTTTTGGATACCTTTTTAAGAGATTAAAAAGATTAGGAAATTTTTATAAAAGAGCTTATATACCATTGAATGAACCTTTACTGCAAAACTTGAAATTGCCCAAATCATATCAAGTTTTCCGAGCTTCACATTAAAGTTTTTGCTGGCCCATTACGGGATGCGCATGTTTGAATGCCTGTGTAACTGTATAACTATTCGCTTCTTCATCTTTCTCAATGCACTTTGGCTTTTTGTCAAAAATCTGCCAAAATTTCTGGCCAGAGTCTCGCAACTAAGTAACAATGCTGGCGACTCACATGACATATTCATGGCAGCCATATGTGTATTTTGGGTTAGCCATTGAAGCTATTCGCATATCGTCATATCCATATCCATATCTATAGCCATATTCCGCATTCCATATTCCAAATGCAGTCAAGCATCTCGCCAGCGTTGTCAGCAGTTTTTGAGTGCAGTGGCAGGGCCATAAAGTTGCTGCAGATTTTTGGCAAGCGCTTTTAATTGTTCGGCCTTACAAATCTGAATGAATTTAAAATGCGCAAAACTGGATTGCCAAGAGCAGTCAAAACAATGCCTTTCCCCCGGGATCCGTTCAAAATCTATCTGCTCACCACCGAATCACCAGCGAATCGCAGCACATGCCGTATGCGCGGCACATTTAATTTTTATTTAAAACAAAGGCCCGGCAGCGGCAGGCACAAATAAAGGGAAAATAAAACTCGGTGTGCCAAATACCTTTTTGTGTAAAAAAATCTTTCGAAGTGCACATGTCGCAAAATACACAGAATTATGCAAAAAAAAAGGAGAAAAATAAAGAAAAGCGAAAAAATAAAACCAAAACTTGCAAACACACGCCCAAAAACCAGCTGCAGGTGATTTTCGACGATTCGTAAAAAATGCAAAGCTCGTTTCATTGAAATGAAGAAGGTTTAGTGCCGGAGCTGCAGCGAAATGTCCTGGCTTTTTTTCGCCCAGCTCAACCTTACGAAAAGCTGTCGATGAGTCAAATTTAAGGTCAATTTAATCTCATCTGTACAACCCAAAAAAAGGTTGTGAACATATGTTATGTAAAATGATTTTAAGTGACCCAAGTTATTGTTTTAGTTATTTGTTTGGATTTCAATCAGCAAAACAGCATGAAACACATATTTTTTTGCTGCCACACACAGTACACATTGTTATATTTTCGTTCATTGAAAAGGTTTGTCGTACTGCCACACACACAGTATACATTAAGAATATTAGTCGTCATTTAAGATACACAAATGCAAATGTTGCCATTACAGCTGGCGTTCCCCAAGGAAGCGTCTTAGGACCGCTACTGTACTCCATCTTTACAGCAGACATCCCCAAGCCAAGCTATGAAGAAATGACCTACGACAACAGCAAAATGCTGCTGGCCAGCTTCGCTGACGACGTCTGCTTTCTCAGCTCCTCGAACAGTGAGACCGAGTCTTCACAAACGCTGCAAACCTACCTCAACGAATTCGAGAAATGGGCCACGGCGAACAATATCAAAATCAACGAAAGCAAATGCGTAAACGTTTGCTTTACGTTACGCCGAAAAACAACTCCGGTGGTCCACATTAATAATGTGGACATAGAGCAAGCGACTAAGGCGAAATACCTAGGCCTCACACTGGACAAACGCCTAACCTTCCGAGAACATATTGCCAGAGTCGTCAAAATGTGCAACCTAAAGCGGAACCAATTATTCTGGATGCTAAACAAGAAAAGCAAACTATCTCTAAGATGCAAGCGGCACATTTATCAACAAATCATCGCACCAACTTGGAGATATGGAATCCAAATTTGGGGAGTGGCGGCTGCGTCCCACCGAAAACGTTTCCAAACCGTCCAGAACAAAACATTAAGACAAATCACTGGCTGTGAGTGGTTCGTTAGCGGCCAAACGCTTCACAATGACCTAAACCTGAGTCTTGTTGAAGACCAAATATCGTTCTTCTCAAGCAGGTACAACGACCGTCTAACTGCCCACCGTAATCGTCTAGCCCGGAGATTACAGGGGGCTATCCCAATTCGCAGGCTCAAAAGAAGACATTTTGGGCTGCTCCTAAGAGACTAATATGAATATATTATTTACTTGAAACTAGTCGTAATTTGATCTACTCCTATATACCAAGTTGAAAACTAATTATAATTTATAATTAAGAGATTATTTACTTAAGAAAACATTTAGGTTAAAGGCTTTAATTAGATCTGTTCCTGGATTATATTTAATAAAGATGTTAATTAAATAAAAAAAAAAATAAAAAAAAAATAAGATACACATTCTCTTTGCTGCCGTTCAGCCACACACACAGTATACAAGGTATAATGAAGATGTTGGGCATCCTGAGATACTTATTATTTCTGCCACACACACAGTGTACTATTTTAAGCACCATACTTTTTTGCGGTAGAGATGCTCGTCGCCGCTTTGCCACACACACAGTGTACTTTATTTCTGGCAATTAATAAGCGTAAAGAGAGAGGTCTTCCTACAAAGTAAATTGCTCACTAAGCTGATCTGCTTCCGTATTAAACTTTGTAAAATAAGCTTGGCTTGTCCCCGAAAAACGCTTCCGTCACAGAAGGCGAAACAAGGATAAGGGCGATAAGTGCCGCTCCAAGGACTTGTAGGCACCGCAGATGTCAGGACACAGGGCAATTAATTTCCGCTGTACAATGGCAGGCATACAAGACCACAAAATTCTTGTGTACCCAGCCACTGGGTCAGTGTGTAAGTTGAACAAAGGGGCGGCTTCCCCTAAGTCCTGGCCTACTTGAACATATATCCAGGCTCGAATGATAAACTGCTTTATTTTCCAAACATATAGTGGTCAAAATATGGCTGCAGAATGGGCCAGACAACAAGCACTTGAACAAAGTCTTACCAGGAATTTTGTCTCAAGTGGAGGCTGAAACAAAATAAGAATGTTTTGCATAATTGCTGTCGCTTGTTTTGACGCCCAGCTCAAAAATGATTTCTTATTTCAGCCAGCGAAGACAAAGATTTCGCATAAAAGTAAAACTTTTATGGGCTTCAAAACTTTTCTGGTCACTTTTTGTTTTGTCCTTTTTTTGGACTAGAGGGGTAGAACTTTTTCTTATAGGTTGCGATACACCAAATGTGATTTGAGTTTGATAAGCTGCAGATGGCTCTAATAGATCGATTAGAATTTTTGTTTCATTCAAAAACCCATTAGGCTTAAGTTTCTGAAGAGTGTCAAAGAAAGAGGGCTGTATTCACGCTTTTAAGACCCAAAGCTCAACCTTTTTTTGAATGAAAGGACCAAATGGCAAATTAATTTCGGTTGGCGTGTGTCAAGAACGCATGACCTACGAACAACTGGGGTAAGCAAAACAATTGTTCCTCCGGTTGAAAAACGAGCGACATGGGGCGAAACAAATGGCAAAGGATGCCCAATTACTTTGAACAAATGGTTACACATTTTTTTTTCATCGCGTCCCCTGGAAAAATTCGGAAGCCCAATTAAATTGTCAAAAACGCTGCGAGCGTAAATTATGCTCCGAGATTTTAAATGTCGGTCATTTTCCGGCGAAAGTTACGATTAAAACGGTTTTCAAAAGGGGAGTTTTTTATAAAAATCTGCTAATGAAGGTCGGATAAATTCTGTTTTAACAACTGGTTGGGCATTATAAAGTGTTTGATTTTATTGAATATATACATATGTACGTCATTCTTTTTGAAGGATGTTGGAAAGGAGTTTCACATAAATCTCTTCGGTCGAAACTCGTTGGAAGTGCTTTAATAAAAGATATTTCAGTGAAACCCCTTATTAAAAACAGATTAATAGCTTTTTACAATATTTTTTTTAATTGGCCTACCTTTCCGAAATCCCTTCGAAACTTTTAAAGTCCCTTAACGAGCTCTCTCAATCCGTGATAAAATCTTTTTCCAGAGATTTTTCGCCGGCGACAGGACCATTTTTCACGATTCCCTGACCTTGGCTTCCGGCTTACACATTTAAATTATTGTCCGAGGCCAAGAGCTTGACCCGAGTGACTGTATCTGATGATGTCGCCTGGTCCTCACTGCCAGGCAGGAATGCCAAATAACTACAAATTCAGCTTAGGCACGTACTTAAAAAAGTCCCCATCAAGTGGGTCCAATAAAAGTTTTATGAGTCAGCCGCAATCTCGGGTGCAGATAAAGGCGCGTTCTGCGACCGGCGCTGTGATAACTTGTCCACTTTGACCCCTTTGCAGTGGCCACGGTCGCAGCTCGACAAACAACTTCTTCATATCCTCCGATTGCAAACAGAACTCGAAACGTGCTCACATCTTATTCTTTGTGTTCTCCTTGCAGCTCCTACGGATGCTCCTGTTTTCCCGGCTTCAGCGGCAGTGACTGTGGTCAAGGTCCACTGTGCGAGGACCTGCACACCAACGTGTGCCAGAACGGCGGCACTTGCAAGTAAGTAGAGCCAAAGATGAAAGAAATCGTAAATTTACATTGGAAATCTAAGATCAATGCTTCTATAGTACTTCATAAATTTGTATACGTTGTATAAATAATTATATCTTTCTGGCCATAGCTTTAATCTTAATTATGTTTATCATTAAAAGCACATGCCATGTTTCTGTACAATATACCATGTTTTCTATATTATTTAAAGTCTTTAATTATACTTTTTTAAAAAGAAAATTGGATTTATATAAAGAGATGGATGTTTCAGTAGGATCCTCATCATTTGAAAAATATTTTTAGAATGTTCTTAAAAATATGAAGTACTATGTTATAAACATCACAGGGTGAAATATTTATGGGGGCTTTTCAGAACCCACTGACGCACATATATTTAAGGCTCCTCGCATGTTATAGCCCCGGCAGCTCCGCTTTCGCTGTTCCCATATACTTATTGTCGGATCATCATTTGCAGGCACATCGGCGACGCCGCCATAACTTGCCACTGTCCGAAGGGCTTCAAGGGGACCAGATGCGAAATACCCGAAATAAACGAGACGACGCAGGGTGAGTGCAGTAATAAATGTTATTTCCGAGATATATCTACGTGCATACACTCACGAAGTCTGGTGTTTTGGGATGTATGCAGGCTAATAGGCGCCAGGACCCAGGGAGGATGGCATAAAGGGCTGGCAGAGGGAGTGGAAGAAGGCGGAACAAAGGGCGCGGCTGTTAAAGTGAAAATGTAATTAAGGAAATAATTAGCATTAAAAATGCACTCATTGCCAGCTGAGGTACCCACGCAGACACTGTGCAGACTGAAATTGAAAGGAAAGACACTTTTCCTCTTCCCTTTTCCTAGCCTTTACCGGTTTTCCCGCCTTTCCCCCACCCCATCTGAATATTCTCTCGCCCCATTTAATCGGCAAGTGCGTGCAAAAACAATAAAAATGTATAACAACTGCAATGGAGAGCATTAAAAGGGAAGCAGGCGACGCAGTGGAAAACCTCAGGTTGTCACTGTCCGGGATCCGTGCCAATTTCCATACGGCTCCTGTTTTCCGCGATGGGAGAGCCACGAGGCCGGGACAGGAAAAACAACCAACATGTCACCAGCCGCCAACAATGTTTGAGCTTTAAGTTGTGCAGTTCATTGAATCGCAAAGTGCCTGCAATGGTAATGAGAACGGGGAAAACAGGACCTGAATGCTGCAAGCCGATTGCGAGATGTTCTGGTATTCCAGGAAATAAAGGAAACCGTGAGCGGAGCTATTTGCATTCGTGAAAAAACTCGTAAAAAATCTATTGAACTTAACAGTACAGTAAAATTTGCCTAGATGAAATCTTAGTTGCTTAAATGGAAGATTCGCCATAATTTATTTTAAGATGATGTATGCAACAATAAATAAAAGGGTTTGAAGAACATTGATTTTATATATTGCATACTTTTGGAATTCTTTCATTTTATTTTAGAGTAATTTCCAAAGCTTTCTAAATTTTGATATCTTAGTTTTTAAAGGGGAAAAATGCGGGAATTCGCCTTAATGTAGTTTTTTTGGTGTCTAAAAGTATGCAATAATAAATTAATAGCTTAAGGGAACAATAAATTGATTCAATGCATACTTTTAGGCATAATAAATTACATTTTAAAGGGATTTCAAAAGCTTTCTATATTTTGAGAAACATCTTCTTCAAGATACAGACCCTTAAGTTATTTTTCATAAAAAATTTCAATGAAATAACTCAACTTTACAGTGATAGTTGAAAATGGTTCATCAAAAGGAAGTCGCCCCAAGAAATTCCAATTTCTTCGAATCGGCCACTCCATTCCCTTTTAGCTATGTTAAAGAAAAATGCATACGGATAATGGGATGGGTGCAAACCAAACCGAGAGATTATCCAAACGAATGCCTGGCACATGCTTCGCATATTTGCCACATGATGTTATGTCTTTTATTCAGCTTGGTGCCCCAAGGCGATTTGAAGGTCTCTTGTGGGAATTGCAACGGACACTTCGCTTAGACCAGTGGGTTTTTAATGTTGCCACAGGTGTTGCTCCACCCACACACACTTTCCTTCGCTCGAAGATATTTCCCATGAACGGGCCTTTTATGTAGCAATTACCAAATGTTTTTCCTTCTTTCAGGCTGCACCAGCAACACCAGCTCCATCGAATGCCATCAGGCCTGCGATTTTGACAATTTCCGGAGTTCTGGTTCTGCGTCTGGTTCCACCTCTGCCCAGAGTTATTCCGCCTTGAAGAGCAACCGGAATTCGGCTCGCAGTGGCAAAACCCGATACGAGGTGACCATGCGACTTGGTGCCAATCTCACGGGATACTATCGACATGCCGACCGGGAGCAGTTGTCGGGCGTTATGGAGAGACAGGTAAGCACGATGGGCTCTTCCACTTTTAATTGCCCTTAAAATAAGGTATAGGGGTGTATACTTTTTAACGCTTTTTATTGAAGGGTAGAACATATAACAACATATAATATTTCTTCAAGTCTAAAAAATATATTAACCCACATAGTTGTGGGTCAAGTTTAGCTGATCCTCGGGCTCCGCTGAGCCGTGGAGCACGTTTCGCACGGCTCCCGGAGTGGCGTCCAAGGAGGCGTTCCACATGGGCGGATGACCCGCCTGCTGCTGGGCATTGTTGGGCGTGGGTGTTGGGCTCACGGGGCTGCCGGCACTGCTCTCCATGATCGTGGGCATGTTGGGCGGATGCTGGGCGGACGTGGCCGGCGGATCGACGCGCTCCATCAGCTGGGTGAAGCTGCCGCCGATGAGGTCGCTGCTCTCGTGACGCTTGTAGCTGTGGGCGGAGCGGGAGAGGGGGCGCCAGCGGTTCAGCTTCTTGGAGGCCATCCGCTGCAGGGGCGGAGTGCGGGTGCCCGTTTCCGGCTTGAAGGAGGCGGCGACTCCCTTTGCTCCGGAAGTGTGCTGCTCCAGCAGAGTGCTCACCAGCTTGTCCAGCACCTTTAGGTCCACGTTCAGCTGGGAGTTGGGAATGGAGTTCATCCGGCTGCCGGACAGGCTGCCCGAGCTCGTCTGCCCAGGGTCACCATCCGTCTTGAGGCGGTTGAGTCCGGCTATCTTGGCCAGGCGTTCGGTTAACTGGAATGGGAAATAAAGAATGTGGCATTAATTAGGAAACTATTAATCATTTGTGTGTATAAATCAACTTTTTTTAATAAATAGGAAAAATATAAAGTTATTTAGTTTTTCATTTTTTTATAGATAATTAATTTTTAACTAACTAAATTAGGCTAAATTTGGTATTTCATCTGATATAATTTATACATAAATATCTTTTGAATAGGCTAAGGTACAAGATACTTTTACCTCATACCTTTATACAGATATATAAAGTATATACGAACATCGTTTACACTCTAGCAAATTCGAAAAGATCATGCTTACGTGCTACATAGTTTTTGGAATTCTAAAAGTTCCCTAAATATCCCACAACTTTGGAATAAAAGAATCAGAATCTTTGTTTTCTCTCTGCCCAATTAGATTGCAATTGTGGTTCTCCTCCTGCCAACTCCCTCCCAATAAATCGCCTTTGAGGCGCTGGGAGACTGATGCTTCAGCGCAGCCAATTAAACTTTCCGTTTCCCATATGCGAAATTACAATTAAGCAATAAAAACTAACGAAATATGCCCTTAGGCCTTGTGGCAACCGAACAAGTGCTCCGGCAGCTCTTCAGAGCAGAGTTTCCAAGTTGCCAAGGACGAGGGCAATGTGTTTTTTGGGCGAAGAGGAGGCTGTCGGGACACCAGGGCTGCCAGGCCTTCATTCTCCCAGGCTCCCAGGCTGCTCCTTCGACGGATCCGCTGGCGTGGAGCTGCTCGGTGTGCGACTTTAATTGATGTTTCATTTCCGTTGCAAAGTGCTTCCGTTTTCCTGAGCTCCGCATCCGCATCCGCCGTTTGTTTTGTCCAAGTTGCGGGGCGGGAAAATCGAGTGCCGACCTGGTAATTGAGTATCAATGCGGTTTTAAGTGAAAAATGCTGCCAGCCCCTGGCAGTCCTGGCAGCCCTGGCAACCCTATCCACCATATCCGCCCACCGAACCACCCTACTCAATGGCCAACCATTTTCGCTTTTAATCTTTCGCCTTCGCTCCATTTTCGTTTTCTATTTCGCTTTCATTCCATGTTTCTGTGTTTTTTCAATTGCCTCGTACTCCATTCAAATGGGGTTAATTGAGTTTTAGTGGCCAGGACTCACTTTAAACTGATTACAGAGGCCGGCCGAGGGCGTGGTCGTAGGCTTTGCAAGTTTGTTTTGCATGGCACTCGGCTATTCGGCGGCTGTCTCTCGAAATATTTGGAGCATGTCAGTCTGCCAGCCTCTCGAGTTGCCCGACTCACTCCCCACCGACCACCAAAGAACCACCCCCAACGCCTGGAAATTAATGCAAAAGTTGATTTGTGGCAATCGACGCTTGGATGGCTTTTGAATGCCTCTCGCTCTTGCCGGCGAGTTTTAATTGAGGCTGCTCGTCTGCTCCTTAAACAGGAAATTAAGAAAGTTCTTCACCGGGCCCTATGATTAAGCGTCATTAGCGGATTCAGCTACACAGAAAAAAAGCAAATAAACGGATCTATCTTTATTACCGCAGAATATAAAATCAACTATCCGAAAAAAAGAAAAAGCAAGATAACGTACATTTCAAAGCGATTAATTCCAAATGGAACTTATATTCGTTTCCATCAAAATGATCATATCATACCTTGATATTGAGAAAAGATATTCCTTGGAAAGTCTCTTAAATCGAAAAAGAGAGATACTCTGAGCGAGAGAGCTATGTTCGAAACTCTCTGACATAAGAGAATCTCTCCGAAAAGAGAATAGCAGGATGACGTATATTTCAAAACGATTAATTTCAATTAGAACTTTAAAAAATCAGATATTGAGAAATGATATTCCTAGAAAATTATCTTAAATTTAAAAAGAGAGTTTGAGCAAAAGATCAGTTTTTCTCTGTGTACCAGATGACATGCTATCTTGGATAAGTAGATTTTTCCTGCTCAAAAGCCACGACCCAAAACCAACCACACTGAACTGCAAACTCAATGACAAGGTCTAAAGCCCAGTTCCTGCAAGGTTCTTTCTTCTTCAAAGTGACAGATATTGCCCAGTGGGTCTACTTTCATCTAGCGCATAAAAACCGACAGGAGTTTATTTTCGTCTTGGTCCTTTGCTGGGACTCCTCTTGCAACAGGTTCAGCCGGCTTAACTATAAATCTTACATGATTTCAAGTACTCAGTTGTTGCTTTCTTGCAGCTGCCCCCAAGTGACCCCTTTGCTTTTTCCCCACTTTGCTGCATGTTGCCTTGATTTATGATCTCCCCAACTTGGTTTATTGTCGCATCGTTTGGCCCTCTTTTTTTGCCTTTTCCCCGGAAAATGCCTTGCATTTTCTTGTCCGCCTCGCAGGGCTTATCAACTAATGATTGAGGTCAGTTGGCCAACGTCTGCTTTCTGCCCGGTTCTCCGCCAAATAATTGCTGGTAATTAAGCTTAAATGCTGTTTCCCGAGGACCTCCATGCTGCGGGTCATGAAAAATGCACTTTCAAGATACTTCCTGGACCCGAAACTTGTATTGCGGCATTGGCAGAAGTTTGGTGGCTCAAAATGTGATAGAAAACTAGTTTATTAAAGTAAATATACGTTGGCGTTCTTTGTTACTGCCGAAAAGAAAAAGAGAAGCAGGTGTGCTTGGCATTTTAATTTGCGAAAATCGATGGTTTGTGTTGTATCAACTGAGTAAATATATGATATTTGATAAAGGCATTTGCCCATCGAACCATTGATGAATGAAACTTGTCAAATATATTGGTAAAATCTAGTTAGGCCCATTCTTTGATTGTCAAATACTCAAAGATTGCTCTAAACAGCTGTGCAAACTTGCGATTTTGTATCAATCGGAGATGGAAAGTGGGTATATAAGCAGGGGATCTGCTAGCCAGAGATTATCATTCGCCGTCTGCCAATCTCCAGCTAAATATGAAGAAATCTTCCGTGACCCTTGGCTTCCTCCTGGTGACCATCTTCTTGGCCCATTTCCCAGTTGGCCAGGCTGTCACCTGTGCTGAGGATCCCACAGATACCGCCTGTATTGACTGTACTGATGCTGCGAATGCTGACAATGCCGAGTGTGCCACTACCACCACTGTGGCTCCAGATACCACCACTGTAGCCGACGAGGCCACCACTGCAGCCAGTGCCGCTGCAGGAACAACAACCACTGCTGCCTCAGTGTCTGCCGACACAGCTACAGCGTCCACTGCATCCACCGTGTCCAAGAAAAGAGTCAAGAGAACCTATACCCGGACCATAAGCCGGCCCAGAAAGGTCAAGAAGACCAGGCGCATCATACGGAGGGGCAACAGGAGTAGGAAGACTTCTGTTTAGGGCGCACCTTTCCATACAAGGATTGAGCAAACAATGACACGCAAAAGACCATTCTTATATTCCTTAACCACTTGATATTATCTAAACTAAATACACTGCAAATTGGGTCCACATGCTAAAGTTTTTACCTCTCTCAACATTTAAAAAAACATATTTTTTTTAACAAAAAAAATTATCTTAAAATCAAGTAATCTCCTCTCAAAAGAAGCATGATATAAAACAAATGTGCTTGCACAAATAATCAGTTAAATGTTAGGTTTCCAATGTGGAAAAAGGTGAAAATGTTTTACGCTTATAAGTATTTTAAAAAACTTAGTTTCGAATAAGTACTATTTCTGGTATTTTCTTAAGTTTGAAATAATACAAATACTAATAATAAAAGAAATAAGTGCTGTGACAACTTTTGCTTTAAAAATTGTTAATTAGTAAAATGATAATAAATGCATCATTATTATCATTTTACTAATTTACAATTATTGAAGATTTGTTTTTTAATTATCTATCTTTTTTAACAATTAATATATTGTCCCCAAAAGAGTGTTTTTTTTATGATAATTTAAAATACTATATACCAATAGATGTATTTCTTTATGAGGTCATGACAGTCTTGGATTTTTCTGATATTATTGTTTATAATAATCTATAAAAAATGTTCTTATTAAAATAATTACTGATGAAATAAATATTAGTACTGTTTAGCGTTAGAGAACTACTTTCTGCTCACCTCGCCGGCCGCGTTGCTCGAGTAGCTCATCCGCTTGACCTTCTTGAAAGTGGCGTCGTTCTCGGCCTGGGCCAGAGCCCTTTCGAGGGCAGTGTCCATCTGGGCGTCCCGCTCGTCCAGTCCGTGATAGGGGGAGCCCCTGGGGGCAGAATCCTAGTGTTAATTTTATGCAACAATGCCGCGAGCTTTGGATGACGCGTCGGGGTCGAAACGAATTGGCCTCCACCGAAAACATTTATGCTTTTTTGTTAGTTTCGTGTAAACAAATGGTGCCGGCATTTTGTGCTAAATTAAAAAGCTTACAGCTGTGTGTTAATTTGTTGCATGAATTTGCATTGTTATAATGTCCATCACAATGTGCAGTTTGTTCTTTTTTCCGCTCGGCATTTTCAGGTATTAAAATGTTTATTTAAGAGTCATTTACAGAGAATGCTCGTTTTCAATTTGCCTTTGGGGCCACCTAAATTAGAGATAGCGTGGGTACACATATCGATTCGTTAGCTGTTAATTTATTTACAATCAAACTTTTTACTCAAAAGTAGAAAAAATATACTTGTATAGTCATTTACAGTGGATTTTTTTGGACTTCGCTTTTTGGGCTTGTGCCAACTTTATTTTTGTGCGATTTTTTCCATATTTTATAGGCATTTGTTTCTTTTTTCGCTTTGGCTTTTTGGTAAGACCGCCATAAATACTTGGCAATGATTTCAATTATGCGATAAATATTTCACAGAAAGTGCTGCACCGCATTTATTTATGGACTAGGCGGTACACTGGCACTCTGACGACATAAATACCTTCATTATTTACCTTTTCAGATTGCGCTCGAGCATTTGGCCAGACAAATGTTGGGAGTAAATTGACTTGCCCCCAGGACGTGTTCAAGGGAATGAAAATAAGAATGGGATTGTGAATGGGCATGGGTTCGGGGCCACGCACACAAGGCCGGGCTCAATTATTCAACAAAACGGAATTGTAAAGGATATGGGAAATATGAGAATTGGTTCAGGGGCGGACGGTCTCGAAAGGCCACCCCCTACCCGTCATATAGACACATGTGCCCTCCACTCACCCGCTGAACTTGTCCCTGACGGTCCCCATCCCTCCAGCTCCTCCGGCCATGGAGATCCGGTTGCGAGGATGCCGCATTGTTGAGCGATTCGTTTTGCGAACGGTGCGAAGATCTGTTTCCCAAAATCTGCGTAAGGGGGGAAATTTAAAAACATCGTTATAGCTGCGTGCATAGAAAAAGCTGAGGAAAATCGATGAACCCCTGACCCAGATATAATTTAAATAGTACTGCAGTGATTTTCCTTTAAAAGCTTTTCATTCTAAGTGATTGTGAGTTGAACCATTTAAAATCTATGCTCTTCAAATACTAAAAATAAAGGTGTTGATCCTTTAAAAATCTTAAATTTAAAGTATTACTTTAATGAAAATGTATTATTAATCAAATAGTACTTATAAATATTTAACACAAGTAATAACCAGGTTATTCCGAAATAAGTAAAAAGCTTAATTATAAAATCTGCCTGACTTCATAGGTCTGACTTTGTACTATATCTCCTAAGTGCTTTTTCAAAATGACGTAGTTCTGCTTGATTTCCTTTAACACTGGCCTTCCTCCACCTATAAAGCTGCACTGTAAAAGAGCTGTAAAATTATATTTTGAATGATTGGCTACGCACGACTTTTTTGCAAAAGTTTTAGTTCAATTTTACTCGTTGCCTCCCTATCGAGAAAGTTTTTCTATTATAGGAAATAACCTTCGGGCCATCGGTGTGCTCGACTGTCCCCATTTTTGTTGGCATAAGAGTCGCTCTCGTCTGACAGAAATGCCATAAAAATCATTTTGAATTGGCGTAGACAAGGAGTTCGCAGCCATAAACCGCTGTCAAAAGAAAAACCGCAGCAATGAAAACAAAACCAATTCGCCAGAGTCGTCGAGCGAGCAAACTGGGTCCGGGCAGCAACAAATAAATATGAAATCATGCACTTTATGCGTAATGCAACAGCCTGCGGAAACTGCCCGGCCAAGGGAGTCCCTATTTGGGCCTCCCAGTTTTGCCAGCTTTCCTCTTGGATTCTCGATTCTGCTTGCCAGCAAGTTAGCTCTTGCAAATTCACACAGATTGCCCATCTTTCTAACGGCCAGCTTGAATCTGAAATCTGATCTGATTGGCTTTGTTTTTCCACTCTTGGTCAATATCTGATTCCAAGTTCTGACTCAAACTGAGGGCACCCCTGGCGAGGGTATTCGCAGAGCACACACAATTTCTAAATGCTACACAAACAAGTCAAACAAGCGGGCAGGCGTTCGTGAGCGTGCTTAAATAAACGTTGAAGCACTCGCAGGACATTCGCATACATGTGTACACTACAATAATAATAAAAATGATGCCGCAAACAGCGGCAGCGAAATAAAATTGTAGCACACTTTCGCGGGCCGTTTATGCGGGCAATGTGGCTGTTGACAACTGGGATGGACGAAGGCTTAGTCCTCGCTTAAAGCAATTTGATGCGCCACTTTGGGGAAATTAAAGTCACACGTCTGGGGCAGACTGTCAGACTGAGACTGAGACAGAGCCCGAGAGCCAGACTGGAGCTTAGAACCCCATTTGTCATTCGAGCCCGCCTTGGAGGGCATTTATTTTCATCCAGATTGCCTCGGCCACTCGCAGAGTGGGCAGAAAACCAAATAAAAAACACGAAATCAGTCAGTTAATTACGCGATATATCATATTTTGAGCGAAGCCCTTGCGCAGACGGGCTGATAGCTGCCAAATATAAGATACACAGGGAAAAACATTTATGAAATATGCAGACTATTTAGAGAGATCGCCATCTTGCTTTTTGCTCTCTCCTCTAATTTTAGATATTCGCCATCCTACTTTTTACTCTCCTTTTCTCTTTTTAAGAGTTCCGCCATCTTGCTTTTTGCTCACATTTCCGTTTCGGACAGATCGCCATCTTGCTTCTTGCTCTCTTTTTCTATTTTGGAGAGAGACGCCATCTTGCTTTTGCTCTCTTCTCTCATTTGGGATATTCGCCATCTTGATTTTTGCTCTCTCTTCCATTTTGGAAAGATCGCCAACTTGCGTTTCGCTCTCTTTTAAGATAAGATTTAAGATTTATGACTCTTGCATTGTGCTTTCTTTTTCTATTTCGAAGAGTTTCGAATATAGCTGCTGCGGTTTTTTCTTGCCGTTTCGATTTGAGAAACTTTTAGGGAGATATACATTATAAGGGATATTTCATTCCCTTATGAAAATTTTCATTTCTCAAATGCAAAAATTAAATTAATAAATTTACTCATAATTGATCCTCATATATTTTGTCTGTGCATAATTTTCGAGGGTTCTGCGAACTTAAGTGAAGTCAGACGGGCATTGGTAACAAATCGCCTGGCCTAAAAGGCTTTTGGGGCCGAAAGCGACCAATCTTTTCCCAGAATCAGAAACAACACATCAACATAGTCCGAAATACGGCGGGCTCTACTGATGTATCTAGAATCCCCCAGAGGACTTGGCTCCCTTATTGATTTAAATGTGTCACGCAATATGGATTAATTTCCCACGTGTCATTTGCTGGGTTCGGTATTTACTCATCGTTCGACCGGATAACTGGCTCCAGCTTAATCTTAGATGGTATAAACAAACAAACAGGCAGACAAGATCTGATTTATTTACCCATTCCCCGATTAAGGCAATGACAATGTTGATGTAATATACAATTCGCCTGCTAATAGATGTGCATTTTAAGTGTGTATTAACAGGGAATTCCCGCAGAAGGCCGTTCGAAGCCAATGCAATCGAATGAAACCGGACAACCCATTGTGATTTTGCCTGTTTGTTGTTGTCTCTGCTCGTTATTAATTACACTTACTAATGGGCAACTGACCAAGCGAACATAACGGAAATGATAAGCTTAAAAGCACTTGCTCCGCCGTCATTAAACACACTCCAGTAGTTCTCGCTGTGCGGGTTTTTAATTCCCAGCTATTCATACTTATCATGTTGTCTAGGGTGGACCTTCTCATCTCATTTTAATGAACAACTTAAGGGAAGGATGTGTGAGTGCAAAGTCTTGATCTTCTCTGTTTGCCCAACGTATCAGCTTACCAATTACAATTGTTTTACAAGGGGATTGCACTTTACTTCTGAAATTCACATGCGAACTCTTGACTAAAGATGGAATTTTGCGTAATTATGTAAATATTTAAAGTACTATAAGAACTGATTTTAGAATTCGAGTGTCGAATAACCAATTAAGTAAATTACTATTAATAATGGCCTACATTTGGTCAACACATTAAAAATATTTGAAAACTGAGCTATTACCTTTTATTGAGTACTGACAATAAATAGCAATAAGGAAAATAAAGGAAAGATTTAAATATCAGTCTTTAAGTATTACATTTCCATACTATACTAGTTCCTGCAGAAATTATAATATGTATTTTAAGCCAGGGTCCACTTTAACGAGCTCCCCCATGCACATAGACTACATGTCGTCACTGCAGAGTGGTCTACTCACCGCTTTAAGTCCGGACTAGCCGTATATGGCGCCGAGACCTCTTTAATTTTCAGTACGATTATGGCCGTGATAAATATGCAAATCACATTCACGATGGTCAGACAGGCGGATACGATGCCATTGATGAGGAACTCGGTGGGCAAGTAGTTCGTGTAGAGGAACGGATACGCGCTGGTCGAGTTCATCGCCTCGTTCTTCAAGTGGGGAATCCGCTTCTCCGGGTAGATGAGCCAAATGCAGGCCAGTGACCAGAAGAGACCCTGCAAAACAACAGGAAAAGCGGGGGGTGGTCAGTCCCCCTGTGACTTTGAAGTTTCCATGGTCATATGTGTGGCTCAGCTCAGTTCGGTTCGGTTTGGTTCGGTTCGAGGTCATAAGGTCGCCGCGCGCTTAGTTCCGGTTAGATGGCGCTGCCGTTGGCATACCAAGTAGTGGCACTGGCTGAGGTCCCCGGCCTTGAATTGTTGTAACTTTGCAGCATGTGTGGGCGCCACACAACCGCCCCCAACCCCAACGCCCTAGCCTTCCTTATGTGTAGTAGATAGAACTCCATTGTCGCATTTTCAGTTCGTTCTCCTTTGCTGCCATTCGCTCTTATTTTTTCATTCCTGGTTTCGCTTTGTGTCCTCCCCTCTGCTATTATAAATTATAATGACTCAGCACATTGCTCAGCAAGTCCGGAAGTGCGTGCCTGCCCTCTATGTACCGGAAGACTATGGAGGTCATTATGATAGAACCTTTTATCTATGCACAGCATCATTTTAAAGTGTCTATTTTGATCAAAATAATGGTATTACAAATATAATCCTACAGTTGTGTTTTTAATGATTATTTAAAATAGAACCATTGTTTTAAGAACTTTTTTTTGAAGATACTTTATCTGATCTTTTATTTATTAGTGTTTATAAGCCCTTCCATTTGGAAATATTTATTCTAATCAAATTAATGGAACCTAAGCCTTTTGTATTTCTATATAATTATACAATAAAATTAGGTATAGAATTTTTCACTCTGTTTCTAATATTTTTTATTAAATGAACCCGTATTTTAAGATATTTTTTATAGACTATTATTTATTTGTTTTAATAAGCCCTGGGAAAGGTACCTTTTGCAATTAACTATCCTTAACTTGACCCATTTTCAGTTTTTTATGCAATCTTATACCCTTGTTTCAAATATTAAAAGCAAGAATATTCTTTACAACATTATTTTTAAGAAACTCGTACTTTATCTTTAAACCTATTATCTCAACCTCCACTGTGCAATCCACAAATCTGGTGGAGTGTGTTTGTTTTTCCATTTGTGTGCGAGCTCATGACTTTTCTTTTCCCCGACTTACTTTCTATTTTCGCTATTATTCGAATTTACGACCGTTTCTGGGTAAATTATTGCGTGCACGGATTTGAAAGTAAAGGCGTTGCAGACCGTTTTCGAATTGGAGTTCATGTTTGCCGGGCCACATAAATAAGCTGGCTGGGCTGCCCGGCAATTTAATAAGCTGAAATTAAGAGTTGCAATTGCAGTTCACTTTCATATGGGAAAGTACGTGGCACGAAAGCGAGGGGCAGGGCACCTTGGGAGAAAGGCGAGCAGCCGGCGACTGCTCGAAATTACTCATACGCTCCGTTGGCCGTGGCAATTGCCTTAGGGCCAGACACATCGCAATTAATTGTAACGCGCTCTTTGCCAGGGGAGCAGGAAAAAATAGCCAGCAACATGGACAAAGGTTGCCTCCACTTCAGCCTCAGTGCGTGCCACTGATTTATGCAGCTCATATGTATACGTATACTTAATTTTTCGGGGGATGAGGACGCGAAGTTGGAGCGACACTGGCACACATGCTCGACCGCAGCTCGGCCGCCGTGATTAAGCGATTTCAGCGCCATTGTTTTGGCCCGCTGGAGTTGGGTGTGGCTGGTGGGGATGCCTCGCATCCAGCATCCAGCGTCCATAATTCGCCCCTTGCATCATTTTGTCATGCTCGTGGAACACGCCTCCCGGCGGCGCCTTTGTCCCTCTGTCAGCATTGATAAATGTCAGCCAGCCGGGCTGTTTGTTCTCCAGTTTGCCAGTTTTGTGTGGCACTTGGCCTGCCGGTTCCTGTGTTCTTCCCCAAGTTTTTGTATGCACTTCCCTTCGCAGGCTCGCTCACACTTGCCTTATAATTTTACGCAACATCCGCATCTGCAGTTCGGGGGCCACTCGCATTCGTACTCGCAATTTGCACTTGAAAATTGGGTCGAAATTTATGCACTCGTTGCGGTTGGCCCACAGAAAGTGGGAAAACAGCTGAGAATCCGGAGATCCTGGAGACCCTTTTTCATCCTCCTGCCTGCAGGACAGATTTATGGCCGAAAGTTTTTGGCCAATGCACTTCAGATTAATCAGCAAATTGTATTTCGGGCCTAATTTATGGCGAATTTCACTTCAAGGGCCCCCCAAAAAATATTAGCCAGGCTCAAAGTTCTAGAGCCGTTTTGCATTTGGCCGGCTCTTTAAGTGCCCGACACTCGAAAGTTTCGACCATTTCTGGAGCACTCCAAGTATACGTATATATGCGGTCATCGATGGGAGAAAAGACTGGAGTGAAGTCAAAACTTAAGAGCATATAACATAAATGGGAATTGCGTAATTTTCCATTTGGCTGGCCAGAGTGGATATTTGATTGGAATGTTAGGATCCTGTTTTATTCACATTTTGAGGAATGCTTTTGGGCCGCTGGCTGGCCATAAATACTGCTCGGCAAAGTCATTTCCGGCACCTGCTCACTCATGATGAAATACTTATCAACTGCGCAATCGTCGGATCGAAGGTCGTCGGGGCCTTTGTTAATAGCATGCTAATGGGGGGAAAATTGCCACGAAGAAGCCGTTTAAGTGGGCTTCTTCGGGGACATTTCAAATACGATGTGGGTTGTAGAACTGCTTTGTTAGCTGGGAGTATCGGATTATCAATTAAGCTGAATTGAAACGCGTAATTTAAGTACGTCAATCCCAAGTTTCTGCCTACGCACTAATGTAGATAATTTTAATAGCGTGAGTAACTGTTTACCAATAAATTGTTATTTAGAAATTTAGTCACTAAGTAAAATTTAAATAAACTAAGACATTTTAGGCAAACCAAACCAAAGGATTGAACAAACATTAATTGTGTGTCAAAGAATATCACTCATACGTAGTGTTGCCCTTGATCAAAATTTAATTTTAATTTACGTTCTGCATTTTTTAAAAACACATTTTTTAATTGCCCTTTATAATAAAAAAATTACTTTAACGAAATTAATAAATTCACATGGTTTAAAGCTAAAAAAATTTACTGGCTTACGTGTCGTATGAGTAATTTATTAGGAAACTTTAAAATTTTTTTAATCTTGTAGTTTTGCAATGAATAGATCACCCTTATGTTTATATTTGACTTTTATAGAAAAATCCCTAGAAAATGATTAAAATAAAACTGCCTAAAATTTAGTGGCACTTTGGACTTACAAATGATTTATGCCTCGCACCGAAATGGCCTTTCAAGACAATAAGTTCGTCCCCAAAAATGTATTCCTCAATTTGCCATAATTGGGCCACTCTGCGGGGTACTTACACAGTTGACGACGGGTGGCAGCAGGGAGGCGGAGATGGCGACCCCGATCAGGGGGCCGGCGGAGCCCTGGAGCAAGGCCACGGCCACGCCAGTGCCAGATGTCAAGGCCCACAGCACGCCCATCCAGAGGGCGCGCACATTGCCCCTGCGAATCGAAAGGGAAATTATTGAAAAATCAACTGGAAAGCGGCCATCGAAGGAGGGCGCGGCTGCAAAAAGTAAAAATTAATTAAAAATACAACAGCCGGCGGATGACAAATGCCGAGCCCGCCAGCTAAACGCCAACATCCGTTGGTCATTGTTCGGAAAGAGGCGCCAAATTAAGTCACACTAAGATGAATGTTTGGCCAGCCGGAAGACTGAAACTGTCGCAGACACCGCTTATCTGCCGTTTTGTGTCAGGGTCAGCAGGTGGGCCGGGTACTTCACTTCGCAGCCAGGATTTTTTCCAAGCCACACCCTGGCATGCCACACCATGCCATGGCGTGGCATAGTCCCTCCATTTCGCGGAGATTTTTTGACACTCGCGCAAGTTTGTCAAGTGTCAGCGGCTTTGTTATCGCTTCCGCCAACCAGCCCGGTCGCCCAGGGCTCGTTCGGGCCAGGAGTCAGAGTCATTTAATGGTGAGAAATGTGGGCAAACTTTTCATTGCGCCCCGGATTTTATACCCTTCTTAGGGGTATTATGACTTCAATTTTAATACCCCTGCTAAGCACACTGGGGTGAGGCAAAACTAAGCCTGAACTTGACTTTAATTTTGGGTGGAAAGACGGTTCTTAAGGTTATCACTCATACAACACCTTGACCTTAACCTATTAAATTCAGTTTGCTTTGAAAACTGAGCTTAAGTGCCTAGGGGAATAATTATAAGGCTCATTATTTGGCCGCCATGAACTGACCTCAGCTTTATTGATGACAAGCCAGTATCGAAAATGGTTGAACATTTAGTGTTTAGTCAGAAGATTATTGATAAATATATATGAATAATGGGATTGACTTGATTGCACGATATTTATTGTTCCGTCATGTCTATGCTAGGAATAGAATAAAATAAAATTTAACTTAGAAATGCGTTTAATAATTTTGGATATTTTATGAATTGAAATCAAATATCTTATAAATAAATTTAAATAGGTTGAATCTTTTATAAGACAAAAGGTTACTAAAAAAAGATAAAAAAATGTGGATGATATATATATTTCCCTTAATGATAAAAAAAGCTTTGTATATTCAATGTTAAAAAAATATATTATTCTTAACCTCTGCAATAAATATGAACTTTCTTCGTTTAACTTGTGCTATAGGTATGCCAAATTACACAAATCCCGGCAGGGTACAAAGTGTATCTTAGAGTTTGGCCATCCCAAGTTGCGTAACTCGCTCGTTTTTGATTCATGCGCCTCATTTGTGACCCCGCCTTTCGCCTATGGAAAATTCGGGATTTTTACCTGGGACCAACTTTTTACTGATTAATGGCGCTTTTACTTTGCCTTTGGTGGGTTTTTGCGCTACCGAAAGTGTGAGTTTTATTTATGAACGACGCAGTTTGAGTTATACAAGTATTTAACTTTTGTGTATAAAACAACTTTATTATACGCCGGCAATTTACGCTCAATTATAGCCCAAACATTAGGCAAGTCGTATAAATTTGTAGCTGCAAATTGTTTATGGTGCAGACTTCGTGGATTGAAAACAATGCAAATGGGGGCCAGAACAGCATCGCGATTGGTTTGATGTGGCTCAGGGCGGGGCGAGATTATAGCGCTGGATAAAAAATCGTTTAAAAACCCCTTTCCTCTACTCCTGCCCCAAAAACGAATCCCTGCCGCTTTCTGTCCATATCAAGGGTAATGGGAAACGCCCAGAACAGACGCTCTGCTTTTAATTGCGATTTATTTAGCTAAGCTGACCATGGGAATTTGGTTTAGTGTGCATTTAACATGTAATAATCAACACAGCTTGGCACAACCTCAATGCTGCTATAAAACATACACAGCTCTGCGAGTATTTATTTTAGAAATCCTGGCTGCTGAAAACCAGACAACTCTACCTTTTTGTTTGGCAGGATGGGGATTCCCGTAACTCAGCGACATTTGCACTGATTATTTTCGCCAGTTTGCATGTGGCATTTGCCGACAGTTGCAAGTTGCAACTATGTGGGCGTGTCAACACGCCCCCGCAGTAAAGTAGCATAAATTTAATTTGGCTCAGTGCTGTAATTTATGGCGAACAGAGTGGGCCAAATGTCTGTGGGAAAGGTGGGCAGCCGGCTGTCTAGTTAAAATAACATAACTCTATGTGGATTGGTGTATCAATTTGAATGTAATTAAGTCTTTCATCAGTGAATTAAAATGGTTTGGTGATGGGTATGGAAGCCAATGTTTATAGTACCTCAATATTAACTTTACCGCCTAAAGCTTAAAGAAGGATTTTAATTTCATTGTGTAGAACCAGTTGGGAATGATAAGTACTCCCAATGCAGGCGAATGTTAGTTCACATTTGTACAGTAACTTTGCACGACTAACAGTTTTTAAGCAGGTGTTAACAAGCTGCTACATAAAAGCAAGGGCTGTTTTTGTTTGTTTGATCTTTAAAACTATGTCTATTGAAGAGTTTAACTTAAAGTTTACATTCAAGTATATTGGACTAGAACCAGTTGGGAATTTTAACGCTTCGTTAGAAAAACAAACCTAGAAAAATGTTAGCTAACATTTGTGCAGTAACTGTACAGGTTTACCAGCTGCTTAACACCAGCCGTTATAAGATGCTACATAGAAGCAAGATATTTATTTTGTTTGTTTGACCTTAACTTAAGTTAACTTTCAAGCTTAAATATATTCTTTAAGTTTATTGTAATAGAAGCAGTTGGGAATTTTAACTTCGAGCTTGGGTATTGTAATTCCAATTAAATGTTTTGCCCTCACTGATTATTATTGAATATTAATTTAATAATGGCCCAGAGCATTGTTTAATTAACCACATACATAACCTTCCCACCCAGAAGTAGCATCTAAAAGGCCCGATCACTTGGACATCTCGAGTCCAATGGACCGAATGACAAGGCTCTATTTTCACGCGCCACGTGACACAATTATTGAGTCCAGTGAGCAACGACAACGGGTGGCATTGTGGGCTGCCCGATGGAGTTGGAATGACCGTTGGAAACTCACGTTGATTGCATGACCGGTGATAGGCACACGCAATCTGAGGGAATTCATTATGTGCGCCTATTATTATGATGGAGACGGAGATTAAGACGGAGGTGCGGATTCAGATGTCCAGAGCCACTTGACTGGTCTCGACTGGCCAACAATAAAGCACCAAAATGGACCCAAGGCACTTAATTATAGAGATAGCCCAGATATATACGTACATTTAGATGTCAGGAGCGAGCGAACTGGCCGCATTGTGTACTGTGTATTATTATTTTAACAATTTATTTTGTGCAATTAACACAATTGCCGACACACATTCATTTCACGCAACTTCCGGCAAATTCTGTGGCTGAGCTTAATTTATTGTGCTGCCGCTTTTTCTGCCGCCCGCGGGCGTGTTTTCGTCCTCCCCTAAGCCAGCCCCATTGCCATCCCCTTCCCACGCCCATCCCTATACCATCTATCCTCGCCGAGCCCCATTGTGGAGCCAGTTGCTGGAAGAGATTTGCACAGACGGCGCGTGGCGACTTAAAGATTTGTTCGGCAAAAAACGATGCCGTAATAAATGTGTGCCCATATATATAGACTCAAGTGACTGGGTTGTTTTGGGGACTGTCCCAGAAAGAGCCTTGCAGCGGGCCCTCTAATGAGCACACGCCTCACATTACTGCGGGGCCCTGGATTATTTGAATTATTTGCAAGTAATTTGTTACATTCGCACTCATAGATTCAGCCACCTACTCCCTAGGCAAGGGTGGGGCTGCGCGAGAGACTGGATAATTAACATACTTAATGGATTTTGGATTCTCGGCAAAGTCCTAATTCACTTTTGAAAGTCTAGGGATTTTAGAGTGTCTCACTTTGAGGATAGGGGAAATGAATGACTTTCGATGTAATGCGTCTTAATTAAAATCAGCGAATGGATATCGTCTAGCGTTATTGATTCGCGCGTCACTCTCTTCCAGCATCAATCAAATTTTTAAGAGTTAACTGCAATCATTTTTCATTTGCATATTCGTCAGGGTTTTTAAGTGGAATTTTTTTTTAACGATGGTTGGTGTACTGTCAATAGCATAATTCGATGAATTTGAATGAATAAACAGCTGTCTTTCAGCCTCGTAATGGGTTCAAAGAACTACGGGCTATGCAAATTATAAATATCTCTTGATTAAATTCTACATCAAATTGCAAATTGGAATTGCTCCGGACACCGCAACTACTGCAATGTTATTCATATTTGATTACGTTCAGCTGGCCGATGACTGAATAAGGGAATTAATTTATTGTTCTTGGTGGTTTAGCTGTGTGATTTGGACGTGTGGCATTTTGCGCAATCTAACCCAATTGTTCGGGCTGATTGACATTGATTTGGGGCCTTTTCAGGCGCTGCCTAGGGTCCTTTCACCAGTCGCTTGCCAATTGCTTACCCTCTGGCTTACCTCCTCATTATGTCCTGATTTTCCCAACTGCTTGACCTTCTAAGATCTGGCTTACATCATGCTTACTTCATTGCTTACCGCCTACTTACTCCCTGCTTGCCACATGATCACTGCTCACATTTTATCTGCTCACCCTCACTTACCTGCCGCGCATCTCCTCCGTGGGCCAGTCGGAGTTTTGGCCCCAGGGCATCTCGGTGGTGCCCAGAATCAGGCCGAAGATGAAGCCGAAGAGCAGGGAGATGAACATGCCCAGGCCGAGGCAGAGGAAGCCAACGCGCTGGAAGTAGAGATGGGAGAATGGAGAGTCGAAATTAGGGGCGAGACAGCGAGTTAAATGCCAAAGGACGCAGGACCAAAGGATCCCAGCCAGCGACACTTTAAACGATAATGCCGCATACTTTGAAGCGCCAAGGAACTGCGAGTAGATTCGTGACATGTTAACCCAAATTTGCAGCCACGCACTGCAAACTGTTGTTGGCAGCTGCACACACAAAAGAAAAATGCTCTAATGTCAGCCGCATGGTGTCGTCTTGTGGGTGGTTTTCCCCCACTTTCCCCACACTCCCGCCTCATTTCGCCAGTCAAACACAACTGCGTCGCATATAAAGTAACTTGTCTCGAGGCTTAAAGCATTTCGGCTAACAAGTTGGGGGAAAATATGTGAAAGTTTGCACTTTCTGGCTGCAAAACTGCACTTTAAAGAGTTTGCACAAGCATTTCGAGTGGGCTGTGAGAACTTTTGCTAATTTCTTGTTTATTATTTGCTCTTCTATTTGTAGGTATTTATCAGCGAACACACTGCGTATGCGTAATGCGCAAACAAATTACATTCGTGTCCGAAACAACTTTAAATGGCGTGCAAATATTTGCAAAAATCGCTATTCAATAACATTCAACTAGCCAACTCGGCCGCCAATATGTGTAAAGCCAACTCGTTTTCACTATATTATGGGGGCTTCCGGTGCAGTTTTTTGCCTGCCAATTATTTTTAATAGTTGGCCATCAATTTCGACTGGGCCCCCAGTTGGCGATGTTGCCATTTTTGTCATCGTTTGTAATTGGCATTTTTGTGTGAAATTGTTTAAACACTGTTGCATATGAATTTTGTCCGCAAATATTTGCCCTGAATGGTTGGCACTTTTTTTCCAAACTATTTTCCCGCTCTGCGAGTTGGCCATTTTCTGTTTTATTTCATAGAGATAGTCAAAAATTATGTAATGAAATCAAAACACCCCAAAGGTGTGGAGTTTTACCAGTTAGCGGTGGGCCTGGGCTATTTTCCCATATAGTTTTATCAGCTTAAAATTAAATAAATTCAACTGACATGTGCCTTTAAGTTGGATTATTTGCGATGTCGTAGCAAATTTAATGTTGCTGCTCTGGCAACCATTCCCAAAGAGACCGGAAATGATGAAATGCAGCCAGGGACTAGCTCGAGATTTAGTTGCAGGACTGAGGTCTTTTTGTGACCGCAATCTTTGCCAAATGCTCCCCGGCTTTATCAAAGATTATGATGACGCAGCTGGAGCCACTTCACAAAGGGAAGGCGAGGCGACAAAAAAGCTGCACACGAATATATTCATTTCAATTAAAATTTAATTGAAGTACACGACGCAGGAGGTGTCAACAGCCGGCAAGACACCTGGCATCCAGAGTCCTGAGTCCTGGGTCCCGGGCCCTGAATCCAGTATCCTGCCAGTTTTGTGGGCCCGAGTGCGGTGGAAATTGTGTCAGCAGACAACAAGTTGCCTCTGGGGCGGAACGCCACCGCCCAGGACAGGACAGGAGAGCCGTCTCTTCATTAGAAATGGCAGCAGACGATTATATTTACCTTATTTTTATTGCACTCGGCTTTATTTTGTGTGTATTTGTTGTGGCTTTTTTGTGCTGCCACAACTTTTGTATGTACCCGGGCATGGTGTGGTGTATATACTGTGTGTAGACACCTTTCTGCCTCAACATTGAGCCCTGTCTGTGGGTTTCCTGAAGTGCAAGGCACCGCCTTTGATCCAGCTGCCAGCAAAACTATAGGCACACTGATGGAAAAGTATAATAAATATTGCCAGCTTTAAATATTGATTTATGCTGTTCTAGCAAAATTTTTATAATTGATTTCAATACAACTTTCTCTTTTTTATTGACATAATAAAGTTCGATTTCTCAATGGAAGGTAAAGGTTCTAGTTTGTTATCCATTAGATGAAGTTACCATGACCTTAAATTACGGAAGACAAAGCTTAACAGAGTCTGTAAATATACAACTTAGTATAACATTTAGCTTGAAATCTTCTTATTGTCAGTTACGGCTTATCAGCTGTCAAATTAACCAAGGACATAACCTCTAGTTAAGAATTTTTTGTGAAAAAAAGACAAAATAACCTATCTGTCAATTTTAACAGGGTAATAACCTTTAGCTTAGAGATTTTAGTCCTTTAAAATTAAACATGATAATGAGAAACAACCTTTTTCCATCACAGGTATTTAACTCAAAGATTAAGTTAACATGACATTAAGAATATCATTCTTTTTTATCAGTGCACTGACGTTCTTATCGCGGTGCCTGGGCTTTGGCACTCTTCTACTTGGCGGTGACAATTATGACACTTTGGAAAGCAGCTTCCCTCTGCCTGCAGTTAAAGTTCAGTTTTATTGGCTCGTCGCTGAATGCGGCCCTAAGTGCTGCGTCCTTTAATTCTAAGTAGCTTAGCTTGGTCTTCCGTCTGGCAGGAAAATGAAGAAAATTACTGCGGTTTTAATCCGGCGCTACTTCGGGCAAACTACCAGGTAATCGCAGGAGAAGGCTTTGTCTTTACCGCGGTTTTCAGACTTTTAATAAAGGCACAAAGAAATAACTACCAAATAGATTTTCCTATTTATTTTCGTTGATCAAAACCTATTCAGTAATTCATCAGGCCTCTAACAGAATTTGCCAGGTATTTATTTATATCGATTTGCATAGACTCACAAACACACGCGTCACAGCTCGCGTTTCGGCGCCGTCCAATTTTTGGAAAAACATTTAAATATTTCATAGGGCCTCTCAGGCTCCACCCCTCCAAGCCAACACTGTCAATAAACAATTCAGCAACTTTGCCATTTACCACAAAAGCGATGCAAATTTGCAAAACATCAGCGCTACATCGCTATGCATTTGACTGGAATACCCCAAAAAAATGGGGGGAACTCCCCATATTTCTCGTGCTGGCCGAATGCGAATTTTGACAGCTGGCATAAAGGACGCTGGTGCGGACGGACTGGCATGGCAATTTTCGGTGCAATTTTTATTATTTTCCAAATGTCATTTGCTCATAAATCACTCAAAAGTACCACATAGAGAACCAGTCGCGGAGGAGAGTGTTGACGATTTCATTTAACGCGCAGCGAAATGGATTTTGGGCTGCGACTCCCAGTGGCCTCCTGACAACTATTTCCACTAGCCATTTTTCACTGCATCTACAGTGTTGTTTCACCCTTTTTGTGAATGGCTTTTCACAGAGCCACACAATTTGTTGTTCCTGCGAAAAAAGCCACAACCATAAGGGAAAGCTGCACTTACCATTAGTTCTTTGTCGGAGATAATTGCGCCGAATGTTATCGACATTACGGGGCCCATAAGCGGCGAAACCAACATGGCAGCCACTATGTTCGGGGCATTATTCTCCACCAGGCCCAGGGCCGCCAGCGAGCTGAGGGATACAAGAGTGGGGCATCCTTTAGTGCTTACTTCTTATTTCTAGCGCTGACCAGCTGGCCAGCTGTTGGACGCCATTGCATCCTGTTTTGGGAGCCCCTTTCATTTCAAAACTCACTCGGCAGTAACGATTAGCAGCAGATAGTCGAAGGACAGGGATCCCCCGGCTCGCACTCCGTCCACCACCTGTTTGACCGTCAATTTCGATTTAATTGATTCCACAAAACTGTTCCATTTCGAGGCATCCTCGGCTTCCTCGCTGTTTTGTAGGGAAAAAAACACACACAGTGGGCTAAGTAGGTAAACACCGCCATAAAATGGAATGGCAAGCCATTCGAAGAGCACTTCAAACGGTTTCCAGCTGTGTAGTTGGCCTACACTTATTGAAAATTTATTTTGGCTTCGTTTGGTGCTGTGCAAATATTAATACAATTAATTTAACAATTAAACAAGCAGCACGATAGTCCCTTGTTCACATTGAGAATGCAAATAAACGTTTTTTTTAGCACCCGTAAAGAAAACGCAGCTTGGCTTCATCTAGGAAAATATGCTTGAGAGCAATTTCTTCTTGATTTTAAGAGTTTTTTGTCTTGAATGTGCAAGAATACAAAACTGTAAATTAAAAACATTTTATTTGATTTGAACTTCTATCTTTTTTAAGGAAAAGTCTATTCTGGAAAAACATACTGCTCAAGAGCATTTTCTTTTTGATTTTAAGAAATTTTTGTCTTGAATATGCTAGAAGACAAAGCTGCACATTAAAAACATTTAATTTGAATTGAATTTCTATCTCTTTTAAGGAAAAGCTTTATCCCGAATATCATACTTAAGAGCACTTATATCTTGATTTCAAGAATATTTCTTCTCAAAACTGAGATCAGAAAAACTTGTATATAAAGTACTGTTGAACCTGGCTTTTTTCGGTTCTCCATTTGATTGACATCACCGCCTCTTTCCTCTTGCTGATTACAGTGCGGCCCTAATTACTCAACCATAACACCGCCTCAAGCATCACCCAAAAATAAACCACAAGCTAACCTCAATTACGAGCTCATCAGGTATGCACATAGGTGTCTCGGCCCTGCGACAATTGCTTGCCAAGAAGTCATCGGGTGTATATTTACTGTCTTACTGGCTTTGCCGTTTTGGCTGCTCTCAGCCACATAAATTGTGCGCACACACACACACTCTAGATGCATTTAACCCCAGGAACCCCTAGAACCCGTGGAGCCCCTGGAACCCCGGAGATCCTAAACCCATAACCCCGGCTTGACTATGCAAATTTTGCCGTTTTCACTTTCCCATCCCGACAATACTCTCGCTCCAAGTAGCTCGTAAGTCTACTGGCCCAAGGAGGTAATAAACTTGGGCCTGGGCCAAGGGCCAACCCCCGTGGGCCTCCCGATTTTTTGGCCAGACTAGTCGTAAAGGGAGAGAAGCCAAATAGCGATCCCGCGCCAAGGGCCAAATGTCACGTTTTCCACGCCCGGGCGGGCAAAGAAAGTAAAAGAATAGTGCGAGTGCGAATCTAGTGGCACTGGGCGACTGAAAGTGAAAGCTAATGAAATGACTGACGCCTTTGACACGTAGCAGGGAACAGCAGAAATTAGTTTTTAACAAAGCGACAGCTGCGCCATCCTGACAAAAGGTACTTCTCCGCTTACCGGTCCGCACAAAGCCAGCCAAATACAATGCTGCCGGAACACAATGCCCCAGCTCACGCATCTATATCTATACCTGTGTGGCAGACTCACCTGTAGTCGTCTCGCATGTTGGCCGCATCTGTGATGGCATCATAACTAACGCTGCATGGCAGCACGCTGCGGGGTGAATGCACAGAGAGAAAATACCCGTTAACACCTTCATAATAATTTGGGTTTAATAAATATGTTCATATTTTCTACATGATTACTTCCTTATAAGTGAAACGGATATTACCATCGCATAAATATTTTTGGATGCTCAGAATATTAGATTTTATGATGATGATGAAGGGGTCACAATACTTAAGATCATTTAAATATTTATGTGAGGGGTGTACAAACAGTTGATATACAATACTATAAAAATCTCGCATACTTTTAAGTCTTTAGAAAATTTTGGATTCTATTCAGTTTTTAGGAAATTTGCTTTGGTACAAAACTTAAAATAGATATTTTGAGTTTTTAGGAAATGTTTTCTTCAGTTCCTTTAAATTGAAAAGTAGTGTAAAATATTTGGAAGGCTTTTATGTATACTCATATATTGGAATAACTATAATTAATGATATAAAAAACTATAAAATTAAAAAAAAAACCTAGTATTAATTTCTCTCTATGTAGATACGTTTGAAATTGATATATGCAAGCGCATATCTGTAGAACAAGTCATGCGCATTTCGTGGAAATGTCAAAGGGCGCCGTGCAGCATGGAACATGACTGCTGGCTGCTGACTGCTGACATCGAGATCTTGAGATGGGCAGGGCATGAATTATAGATTACACGAGTGGCACTCAATCAACGCAAGGATGCATTCTTGCAGCTCCTTTCTTAATTGAATTTCAGCGCATATTAATCAGCTCAAGTCGTACTTTGTCTGGCTACTCAAATACCCGGCTCCATGGGGGGCAGGAAAACATCTGCCCTCTGGCCTTCGACCGCCTTGAGGGACTGTGGCTGGGACTGGGGCTCCCCTTCACCTGGTCACACCTTCGACTGCACTTTAATCCCCCTGCTTAATGCCATTAAATGATTATCACACCTACTTGTTCTTCCTGCACCCAGACCACTCCATTTTACGGGTAATTCTGCAGTTGTTCTTGCCCTTTTGCCTGTTCATCTTTAATTTACTTGCAGCCCTACTTAGTCGAGTTCATTGTTCGGCTCCATTGTATTTTGTTAAATTTAATTACCGGGAAATTTCACTCGAAGGCAGATTATAAGTATACTTGGCTGGGAGAACGGCAGCTGGTTGTTTATTTTTTGTTTGCAAATTGATTTTAATTGGCTTCTTGTTGGGGTGTTGTACACAGAAAAAAATAATGTAGAAGATATATGATCATTTTTAAAAATTTTACTAACTTTTTAATCTAGATATGGGGCAAATCTCTTTAAAGCGTTCGCCATCTTGCTTATTGCTCTCTTGTTCTATTTTTGAGAGTAATCCGATCTTGATTTGGCTCTCTTCTCTACTTTGAGAGCACCGCCATCTTGTTTCTTGCTCTCTTTTTCTACTTTGGAGAGTTTCGAAAATTGCTGTCCCGCTCTTACCCAACGCATTTTAAGGCGCCATCTCCTTCTGTTCTATCTTTTTCGATTTGGGAGAATTGTTAAGAACTACCACTTCTCAATATCAACTTAACATTCTTCAGAGGTACGTGGTTTTTCCTGTGTAGTAGCTCTAAAATTGCATTTACATTATCGAAACGCATTCGGAATTCGGCATAGCCCAGCTGTTGCCAAGGATAACCGAGCGTTTCCGCCTACAAGCAATCAAAATTCGCCACCTTAGCAGCCCGGCAACCGATCCCTCCGGTCAGCCAGGAGACCTCATCTTTCTGCATTTTTATTGCATTTTTATTGAAACCCGGGGGAAGGAATAGAAACAGGGACGGGGACACCAGATAAGTCCGACCAGCTGTTGCTGGACTCCTTGACTTTCCCAACACGTTCGGTGTCCGCCGTTTGGCGGAGCTGCCCCCAATGTCTCAACTTACCTGACGCAGGAATTCAATTTAGTGCCAATCCCCAGCTCCGTGAGGCAGTGCAGGGTGGTCTCACAGGCGGCACCGGCCTGCAGCGGGAAAACGACGTGGTGGAAGTATCCTTTCTTGCTCGTCGTCCAAGTAACGTGCTCAATTTCCAGCTTGACAAGCAGCTCCTCCAGCACCTAGGGCATTGAAAAGTAGGGATCTTAGGGTGGCATTTTCGCCGGCTTATGGCTTATGGCTTATGGCTTTTGCATTTAATTGGAATCGTTTCGGACCGAATGTGATTATGGGGTACTGCTGACGACCGACGATTTGTCCAAGTGGTGCATCCATCAATCTTCGCCACAACCCGCCCGGCTAAGCCACCTCATTCATCAGTATAATCTCCCGCAAGATACAATTTGGGTAGCCTTTTACGCAGCGCAGCGCTCGAGTCACGTTCTCGCCCGTTAAGTGCATCCTAACAAACGGGGCAACAGTCGTCGTGTCGCAGTGCCAATCGCCACCGCAATCGCAGGAGTGCACTGGGAAAAACTGGCTTTGCTAGCGAAATTGCTAGCAATTGCTGACCAAATTGTATCTTTTTTGGTGTATCTGTATCTTGAATATTGAATGGGCTTGCCTTAATATTTAAGGATTAAGGTTACACTTTAATGAAAGCAAAGTATCTTTAAGATGAAGTTTTAAAATATATCCCATAGGTTGATATGATGATGTAAGAACTTTTAAGGTTTAAAAATTACTAGAAATCGAGCTAACAAACTAACTTTATTGAAAATAGTTTTTTGAATCCAAAACACTTTTGGATGCTACAAAATCCTGAATTTAACCTTTTACCTAAACTAAACAACTGAAATATCTTGCCGTAATTTTCACGAAAATAGAAAATTACTTTTATAACCCAACTCCCCTTTAAAATGCTATAAAATCCTTCTTTAAAGCTTTTACTTAATCAGGAAACTGAAATATCTCAGCCAACCTTTTTCCCTCTGTATAAATCGCACTGAAAGCCGGCATCGAACCCTTGTCCTGGTGGCCAACGCACACGAAAATCAACTTTAAGTGCTTGGGGGAGCATAAAGCTCTGCCCACTTGACCGGACCTTCTCCTGGTGATTCTCCTTCCGATTCGGGCTCTGATTCTCCCTACTCTTAACTGACCGTTCGACGACTTACCTTCTCGAGCGGCACCACTAAATTACGTCTGTCCAGCGGAGCACCCACCGTGGAGGTGTCAGCTGGCCCAATCGGTACTGCTGTTCCTGTTCCTCCGCCTGCGGTTCGCTTGGGTCCACCTGCTCCTCCACCGCCGCCGCCGCCCACTTGTCCAATGCCCGGACCACCGCCCACTCCTCGTCGGTACTTGGGCACATTCTTGTCACGTAATTCAACTTCGAGTCGTAGTATTGCGTTGTTATTCTCCGGAAGATTGATGTTCAGATTATTGTTGCCACCTCCATGGGCGGCGGCAGCGACCACAGGATGGCCATGGCCGAGGTGTCCTGGATGGCCTGCCATGGCCATGCCAGACGTCTCCACCAGGGCATTATTTGAAGTGCCTGGTAGGGGTTAATGAAAAGGTGATATGGCCGTGTAGGTACATAAACGTAAGCTGATTTGCCGGACTCTGTGGATCCAAGGGGAGATGCGGATGTGGGTGGATGCCAGGAGTTCACTTTCAGGTGATTAGTATCCCTAGAAACTCGGGATGCTAAATTAAATTCAAACCAGTCTGCCATTGCTTTGAAACCTTGGCTTAATTCCCAGCTGATTAGTTAATTCACGGCAATCGCACTATTTATATTGCAATTAGCGCAAATTGAAGTGATATTTTGGTATCCAGTTAAGCGTTTAGCAAATATTTGGTTTGGTCCATGTACATACATATGCCTTTCCAACCGCTAAGCTCATTTTTGCTGCAAATTACTCTAATTAAATGTTCTGGCTATCGTTTACAAATAATGGCTGCTGTTATGCAATTACATGGGATAACTTACGCTGGGAACGATAAAAAATGCAAACACTAAGCTCCACTTGGGCCAAATAAATAAGTAAATAAAGTGGCTGGCGAGAAATCAAATCAAAGTCTACATAAAAACCACACAAAGGATCACAATTTATTATGCCAACGAGCGGGGGGAAGCCAGACAGACATCGAAATGTAATATAAATCCCGCCACATTGACAAATGCCAAAATAAGGCTTAAATGCGCTTAGGGCAGAAGCCAGGTCCCAGGACTTTGGCACTCGGGACTGGGGACCCTTCGCTTGGCCGAATGTGTGTAAGTGTCAGAGTTTCTTTCGCATAGTTTCTCAGTGGCAAAAGTTCCCAAAGTCAGCACATTCCCACCACCTGACCATCCAGATGCTTTGCCTATTTAATTCCGTCTCGGTTGCCGCCATTGAACATCTCTGTTTCAGGTCGCCATGGAATTGAGGGATCCGTGATTTATGTCTGACACCTATGAGCCGGGCTCCCCAGCCCTCACCCAAAGTTCATGTCAATTTTTTGTGTGTTGTTCTTCTCAAGTCTTTTTGTTTGCTTAAGTATTTTGCACTCTTTAAGCTGTTGCCAAGGCCACTTTTTCCTGCCTGCTTTCATCAACTCACATTAAAAATGGGAGGAGATATGTGAGAGATAGAATACCCTGTAAGCTACTGTAGGTACTCCTGACTACCTACTATTATTGGCCTGAAATACTTTTTTAATACTAAACCATTTGGATAAGATATGCCTTTAATAAAATGTTCTGAAGAATTCTCGTTTTTCCCCCTTGCATATTTTTCTAGTGGATCTGAGGAATTCGCGCTTTTTTTGTTGCATAATTTTAGGATCTCAGTTTTCCAATAAGAATGTTCTAAAGAATTCGCGTTTTAACTTTGCATATTTTTATTTAGGAGTTCTATAGGTTCTGAGTTCTGTAGAATTCGCGGCTTTTTAGTTGCCTCGTTTTGTATAGGATCAGAGTTTCTCAAATAAGTTCTGAAGAATTCGCTTTTTTTTCTAAGCATACTTTTTTATAGGATTAAGTACCGCGCTTTTTTATAAGTGTTACAAGTTTTTCCATTTTTTGAGGAACTGAGAAACTCTCTTAAATTTTTATTGAACATTTTCTACGATTACCAGGACCTAATTGTCTAAATATAATATTACTTGATATATTTCCTGTGTAGTTCAGGATATTATTTATTTTTTTTTAGCCATCAATGGTTCGCTTTTTTATTAGGAATTTTACTTTAAAATACCTCTGACCAGGGTAGCAAGGTGATTTATTCTTTCCCCGGCCTCGAGTAACTTTGTTCACGCCCCACTTGGAGGCCCCAGCCCCCCTTGGAGGCTAAGTCCCCCGTTCATGAGGCCTGGTTCTGCTCCATTGTCATTATCAGACCGGGCGATGCCATGGTGACAAACTAAATTAATGATGATTCTCTTTGATGGCTTTTGCCATCGCCTTGTTTTGTATTTAAATAAATATTTGATTAATGCTTCTGCGCTGAAAACGACTCCTACATGCCTGTTTTTGTCGCCGTATTGCACAAGATGCCATATTTCCCTGATGCCGTTTATTTCATAAATTATATTGTTTTATGGGTTTTTATTGTGGGCTTTTTATCGCCCTTGATTGTGATAAATGATGGCTATGTGGGCAAGTGGCGAAAGTTGATCTCCTGCAATTAATACGCTGGCATCTTCCCATAGATTCTCAAGGTCTGAACTTTGTCTGCCACAAGATACACACTGGCTTAGCGTCTGCCCTCGCCCACTAAGGACTCCTCTATGCGCTCAACCTATGCGCTCCACATTCCTTCGACCAATCTCATCGTGGCTAATTAAATTTTAATATTAAATTTTCAAGCTGCGAAATGTGCTTCGTACGCTCGGCATCCGCTTGTAAAATTATCTTGGCAAAGTTTTCCCGAATTTTCCGCAAATGGTGGGTTAGGTTAGGCGCTCCGAGGAGGCGAAACAAAAAATCAACTCCCACGTGTGTTTCGGGTGTTCAGGCTCCGGTTCTGTCCGCCGGGGCTCATGCAACATTTATGGCGAGCTCTTAGGCCCGGAGAACACTTTTACGATGTCATAAAATAATTAATAACGCCACTAAACAACGTAATTACGCGCCTAAGCCCAATGCAAACAGGTAAATGTATGTATGTATGGGGATGTATGTAGGTAGGTACACTGGTTATTTGGCCAGTGGAGTGGGCCAGATTATGTGGTTGCCGACGCCTAGATAAATGCTACAGTTTCGTGTTAACAGAATTGCAACTTTGTTTTAATTAGGCACGGGCGCTTATTCAATTTGCCGCCCCGCTTCTGGCCCTCACCTGGCCTCACCTGGACTTACCGTAAATCAGCTCACGTTCAAAATTCGCCGTCGGCACAACGATTAGGAAGACCACGCCCGGCATCCTGATGAGCCTGCGAAAGGATGAGCACGAAAAAGTGGCCGTTTAGTGTGCAAATTGTGCAGCGAGCCCTGAGGCCATGTGACACTAGCTTGGAATTCGACTAGATTTGGAGATTAGGTTTCAAAAGTCATGTCTCGTTGGACAAAAGTGGTTACTAAACTGAATTTGTATAATAAAAATCGATTTTAAGTAAGGTGGTACAGTGAGTTAGTAGAAAATCAAGCCACTGTCATTAGGCCTTTCAAAGAATTTTAGGAAAATACTTTTTGAGTAAAAAACGCAATGAATTTTTGATTTTTAAAATAAGTTCCTGAAGAATTCGAGTTTTTGGGGTGCTTTTTTCATAGACACTTCCATCAATCTAAAAATTTTAATCAAGTTACTGAAGAATTACCTTTTTTCGGTTGCTCTTTTCTATTTTCAGTCAAAACCTCATAAGCCTAAGATGCTTTTTTGCTATTGGAAAATATGAAAGCGGAGCGTTTAACTTATTTCAATAAAAACACCATAAATTTGAGATTTTAAACAAGTTTCTGAAGAATTCGCGTATTTTAGGGTGCTTTTGCTATATGAAAAATATAATAAATCCCAATAAATTTGAGATTTTTAAATAAAGATCCTGAAGAATTCGCGGTTTCTGTAGTTCCTTTAGCTTGCTTATGAATGACCTTTGATAACCAAAATGATTTTTGTCTCATCTGAAGATATAATATATAAATATTATGTAGAAAAATTTAAATCCAGTGTCAGTAGGTCTTAAGAAATCTATTTAAATGTAGTTTTCTAAGGACTTGGCAGACAAACTTCTCTGACTCGAGACAGGCCATCGCCCAGATATGTGCATCCAGAACAGAGAGCAGAGCCGTCTTTCAGACAACAACTCCAGCTCCCCACCATTATACCGACTTTTAGAGCCAGTCATCTGCATCTGCATTAGCATCTCTGTCCGGTTTCATTTTCGCCCCTCGTGCTAACTTTTCGAGTCGGAGCAACTTGCCGCGTTAATGGGCTCTGAAGGTTGTGCTATAAGTAGTTTGCGTTTTGTTTGCATTTTTCTAGGAGTACTTCTAGAAGTTTTGGCATGCTGATGGCTTGCAGATTATCGCAACAATTTCTTAATCAAAGTGCGAGCCAACTCTTTCGCCCGGCGTAATGCTCTCCAGTATCAATAAAAGGTAAAATGCTGAAAGCGGAGGCTTCGAGGGTGTTTGCACACCCAGTGTTCCGACTGCTCGAAATTAAAATGCCATTAGCAGCGAGTTGGGATAAGAACGATGCGAGTGCGATTAAACAGAGGAGCAGACAAGGAGGCCGGGCCGGGGATATTACTGCCTCTGGAGTGCCGATGCCGAGGGTTAACATTAACCCGCCGTGCCAGAAGGAACGCGCACACAAGCGAATAAGAACCGAGAACCTGAGATTTAATGGAGCTGCGATTTTTACTCTCCAATGGAATCACTGCGGTTCTCGGGGCACGCCAGCAAGCTGGAAATGCATTTCCCCAGCCGAGATTCACTCAAGAGCAGGCCAACGAGGATGCTCCTGGCCTCACATGATGTTGTGCAACCTGGCAGAGTGCCTTAAAGGGGCAGGAAAAGTTTTAAGATTCGAGAAAAAATGGGAAGAAAGGTAAAAAGTGTTTTGGATTCCTTACCTATATTATGCACAAATCCTATGAAAATAACCCATAGTATCAAAGCTTTTTAAAGACAATGGTTGTCTTAAAAATCAATCTCTATATATGTTCTAATTTTTTAAAAAATATAACTTATATAGTTCTAAAAACCTTTGAGTTCTGGCACATTTCCCAATTATTTCCCTGTTTAACTACGATTTTCTGAGTGCACACTGCCTGGGCGAAGAGGAGTCAACAATAAAGAGGTTCTCGGGAGAATCAATATTTGAATACACCTTATGAGCAGCCAGTTCTGCGCCCAGTTGACATTTTCCGGGTTCCCCAACTCCAACTCTGGGCCGAGAAACTTTCCACAAACTGTTGGGTTTTTTGTTGTGTGCAACACTTTACTTAAAAACTTTTCACAGCAGTCCCAAACAAACGGCCTACCCATACTCATTTTTATGCTTTTTTCTCGGCGCGGGGAAAGGGACAGATCCCAGGGCCCGGAGCCCGATTCCCCTGTCCTGTTCCGGTTTTTGGTCGGACCCATTCACCCGGTTTCCACAAGCCTCTTAGGAACTTTCAAGCCAAACAACCGAAGCCACTTTGCAGCACGTTCACTGTTGCACTTTTATTTTTTCCTTACCACTTGCCATCTTTCATTTTGCGGCATATTTATTAAAAAGCAAGAAGCGCAAAAAATTACCCCAGACCAGGGAAAATCATGGCTCTGCTTCGGCTGTGGGTGGGGGTGGGGGGGAGGCGTATAAATTCTTTTATATTAACCGAAAATATTTGTTTTCCTGCTTGCTGCCTTCGTTTTTGTGCGCACTTTTCTGATTAATTCCATAACTATATATTTGCACAACTCGGGTGAAGTTTTTCGCCGCGACCACTTGTGAAGAGTGCCAAGCCGGAGACTCCGGCCCATTCGAGCTTTACTTTCCACTTCTCGGCAAGGATTTTCCGGGGCCCTGGCATTCGGCATTCGGCATTCTCGATCCGAGTGTTTGTGTGCCCCCAACAATGGAGCCTGCCAGTAATTTGTGTGAGTACCTGATGCCCAGCCACTAATTAGGGCACGAGAATTGCATTAGTTTGGCATTCGGCGAAAATAATTACAAACTGCCGGGGGGAAAAAAGCCAAGAAAACCAAGAAAACAGAGAAAAAACCCCACCGAACCATCAAAAAGCCAATTGAAGAGCTGCAAGGTTTTTAAACGGCGCGAAGGGGGCCCATAATTACTTCCAATAAGTTTTTGGCCACACAAACCATAGTGACCCGCGGAGACTTTCCCTGTCAGCTTTGATTTCATGCTTTGCCACATTTTCCCGGGAGTTCTCTAGAATTTCCAACCCCTCCCCAACTATTGTGAGGGTCTAATGCCATCTTAATTAAAAGCGCTAATTGGTTATGTCTGGAGAAAGTAGAAAAAGCACAGCCCTGGCAAGCCATCACCCCTTAAATAATTTAAAAGGTAATGTAAACTTAGAATTCACCAGAATCACTACTTCAACTTATTAAGGAAGACATTCGTGTACCTTGTGGCTTTTGTTCTGCTGAAGGAAAAACCCTTGTGGCATTAAACCAGATATGACTCAATAGTATGAATATTTAAGCTGGCAACAAAGAAATGGAGGGAAAACACAGAAAAAGTGGGCTAAAACTTTTAGACAACAAAACTAACCGCCGTATTAGGACTCGGGCTTGCTTGGGTGGCAGAGCCAAGCGGCTTTGGCATAATGCATAATCATTTAAACAAGGATAAGCCTCCAGTGGAGTCCTGCAGCCGGGCATTATGACACACCGTGGTGCACCGAGGTCCGGAAAAATTCCTTTTATGACCAATTTGAGCGGGGGAAAGCCGGGCCCGCAGCTTAAAGCCAAGGCGATAGGGAAAAGGTGAACATCCAGGCAGCTTAAAGAATGCCAGGTGAACCTTTTTTTTTTCACCGAAACTTGCTATGTGAACGAGGTTTTAGCTGTGTTCCCAATGCCCACTGGTGCTATTTGCAGGAATATATTATCATTAATTTCGAATTATGAAAAAGTGGCGAAGCAGCAAGCGGACAGGGGCTAAGCTGCTACAGTGATAAAAAATATGATAGCTTTACTAAGATACCTGCTTATGACTTTATAAATTCTCATTGTCATATAATAAACTTAAGATCTGTGCAAGCCAATTCTAGTTAGATGATTTAATTCTAAATATTTTAAGTAAGTTTAAAAATAACATACTAAGTTTAAGAACTTATAAATCAAGAGATATAATACTGAAGTTACTCATTTAATTATTGCCATTTACAAAATGTATATGAATCTTTGTAGTAGAATGACTGAAGAGTAAAGCAAGAATATATTAAACTGATTTTGAAAAAATAGATTCTATACCCTTTTTATCAGTGTAGAAACAGGTAGTGCTTCTCATTGTTACCCTATGACAATATCCTTAAACTAACTGCAGATTTGCATTTATTTATTACCATTTCTAATAAGTATAGAAATCTTTGGGTTAAAATGGTTGAAGATAAATGCGAAAATATATAAATTTACACGAAAAGTATTGGATAAACTAGCTTTTTTTACCAGTGCAAAAACAGAAGAGGTGTTAATGTCAGAGGAACCTTGTTTCCCCTTAAAAGTAATCCCAGCAGCGTGTTAAGGACCCCTACCTAATGAGTTTTCCCCCTTTTTTCCAGCTCGGTCGTGTGTTGCGCAACTTCAACATCACCAAGATAAGCGATCTGGAGCTGATTTCAAACTCCACCGATCGCCTGGACATAACCTTCCACTTCTTCGGCGTGAAGGGCGACTCTCAGAGGATTCGGGACGCCATCACCAGGATGGTGGAGCGCGGGCGGATTGGCAACTTCACCCTGGTGGCCAATTTCCACCACTTCGACGAGAACCCGCCGCTGGGCTTGCTGGTGAGTGGCTCCGTATTACCAGAGTAAAAGCACTAATCCATCTTTTTTTGGCAATTTTCCTATCGGAATTCTGTGCGAAAAGCTCTGAGATATTTGATTGTTTTTTTCCCCCTGCTGAAAGGCATTCCACCAAGTTATCTATTGAATTTTTCCGGTTAGCCTGGGTTTTCGCACAAATAAATTGTAAATTCGTCGCAGTATTTCCAGTTTTTCACTTTGCCATCCGGGCACATCCATCAATTGGAGGCATTCCATCATTGATTTTTGTCGAATGGTATTTTCATTAATTCGCATCCGAGGAGGCCATCAGGGCTATTAAAAGCGTAATAAATATACTGGTCCCGGCATTACATTTCCGATACATATTAAGCAATAATTTATTAACTATTGAGGCACGTGCTGGAAAAAAGCGAAAAAAAAAACATTCGGCGGTAATAGCCAATGCTGCAAAGTGCCGTGTTAATAAATATGCACATAAATATGTCAACAGTGCGCCACTTGACACTCGGACCAATGGCGAAAATAATTATTTATTAATTGCGGCCTGCTCGCCGAAACGAGAACAATTGGCCTCATCAGGCGGCCGGCAATTAAGTGGCATTAACATGACGCAGAAGCCGCCAAAACCTCAGAGCATCGCCCCAAGTTTGACGGACAGGAACTGGGGACTTGACCCCATCCACGCTCAGAGACCACGCATCCCACGAAACCCCAAAACCAAACTGTCCCGAGTCTAATTAGTGTGACATTGTATGCCTTTGCAGGAGCTGACCGTCAATCAACCGCAATCAGGAGTCCGCGAGGCCAGCGAGTTCATCATTTCCTGCACCGCCCAGGGCTCATCCCGGATGCAGTTCCAGTGGTTCAAGGATGGCGCTGTGGTGAATGCCACCAGGGCGACGAGGTGAGTGCCGCTTATCTGCCGACAACCAGCTCCGAATACCATAAAACTCGGATAACTGGGGGCCTCTGAAGTTTTTAATATAATAGGAAAAATAGGAGGAATCTCTGGGGCCAGCCAGCACAAGTGTTCAATTTGACTTTATGACTTTTACACATCAATAAACATGACATAAAAATGCCGCTGCCGGGGACAGAATAAAAATGAAACGGCCAAAAAGGATAAATAAGTCAGGGCGAAGATAAAGATTTGTCAGCCATGGAGGAGGACTCATAGTGTGGGCGGTGGGGAGTGGGCGGCTAGGAATGGAGACTGATTTCTGGACCAGGCCGAAAGCTAACCGCAGTAAGCCCGGCCGGAATGATTGATCATAAATCCAACAGTGTGGGCCAGCCGGAACACATGTGTGGCCAACATATACGAATGGCATTTCAAGAGCCCCTTCCAAAGACCCCCAGACCCCAGACCCCTCAGATCCTTTCAGATCCACTTGGCTGGCGGCGGCGCAGAGTATAGGGGTGTATTACATAAAAAGCATATGGCCGTAACTAACGAGGGGCTGTTACTTGGCCGACTTGGCAGGGGTTATGAGGAGCCCGGCTTAGCCCTTCCATGAGCAACACCACCCACTGAAAGCCAGCCGGGGAAGGACCATGTTGCCTTGACAATTCGCCTTGCAGCCGCACCACAAAGCTCAAACTTTAAATGTGTTGCGTGAATGGGAAATGAGGGAAACCGAGGTCCTTGGCGAGGGTTCTCGGTTAAATGGGGGAAAAGCGGCATGTCGAGGGGCCTCTGCACATGCCGATAGAATTCGCAATTCATTAACAGAAATTTAAGCGCTGGCAGGAATGCTTTTAGTATGCTGCTACAAAGACTTTTTGGCAACGACATGTCACGAAACGTTGCCAAAGTTGTTCTTACCAGCCGCGCATCTTGAATGGCCTATTTCGAGGAATAGCGGAGCTCCTGTTATTTAGTTTACTTAACTCCCAGTTCCTATGTAACTCCCTTTTGAAATTCAACGAAGTACTACCTTTAATATCACCCCAGCATCAATTAAAACTACTTTATTTTCATAGAAACAACTATACAAATTATATATCATAGTACCTAGTACCTAAATATCACCATATCATTAATTAAAACGTCTTGTTGTTCTTAGTAATAATCCAATAAAATTATATATTATTGGAAATTAAAGTCAAAATTGTTAAAAAAAAAGAAAACAAATGAAGCTTAGTAAGACCTTATGACACTGGCTTAAATTCTAGGTAATTAAATATATTTCATTTCAAACATTTCTTTCAAGCCGGGAAAAAGCAGTTTGTTATTTGTTAAATAAAATTATATATAATAATAAATCTAATCAGTTTAAAATCAGTCAAAATGTGAATCAGTGTCATAGACAACTATTCACACTTGATTAAATAAAATTACAAGACCTTCGTTTAATCACAAAAACCTTAGTCATACCTGTTATTCAATAGGATAACTATCAAACCGAAAACGGGGTGCTCTATTTTTATTTGCCGTTCGCATAAGGGACTGTTCATCCGTATATTACCTTTCGAATAAATAAATGAAGGGCTGCCCACCGCAAATCGATAACCGAATCTATTCTCGGACTTTTTGTTATCCTGTGAAGCCAACTATGCGTTTTCCAACTGCCAACTGGTGGAACAATTCGGACCCTTTCCTGGCCATTCCGCCAGCCCCAACCGAACTTATGATTACTTTTATGCATATTTGTACGGATACCACATGTACGTCGAGCATACATTGTGCAATATACATACTCGTATCCGTGTTTGCTGCAGGACCTCCACGTGGCCGGCAGGACTTTCCCTCCGCCTTGCTCCCATTTTCCCCAGCCATTTTGGCCCACTTAGACGCATTGATGTGTAAAAAATGACTGCCGTACAAAGCCGCAAACACATGTTTCCCCCGAAACGAGGGGCAAGTATTAGTAAATATTTTAACTAAAGTGAAGTGAGTGAAGTCATTCATTTGGACATTTACCAACTTTGTATTATACAAACGGCTACACATTAAATCCGTCCGATGACTTTACTTTTGCGTACTAAAATAACCGGAAGTAAGTGAATTTTTAATGCTTGATTTCACCGCAGGGAGCTGCTCACTTGGGGAAAAGTAATTTGGGAACAGGACTAGCACTATCCCTTCGTTGATTAGTTTGCAAGCTGGCTATTTGCAAAGAATTCATAGACTTGGTCAGTTCACATATGCCAAGTAACGCAAATACGTAATTTATTTAAAGGACTAAAGACAAAAAAATTAAATTATTTATAATTCCAATTTATAATTTATAATTCATATGAATCTGAACAAAATTACAAACTAAAGATTGTTGCTAATAATTATAAACAGAGAAAATGAATCCATTTTTTTATATCTTTGAAATAATTTGGTACCTATCTTAAGGAATTAAATATCTACTTTTATATTATCTGCATCTGTATATATATATGTTATAATACATGAAGTATTATGAAATATTTGAAATATTTTAAAATTTAAGACGCAAGGATACACCTTACCTATCTTAAACACTAAGACATTTGGCAAGCAAGACATTTGGCAAACTTTAAGTACCTAAACGGAGGCGTTCGGCCGTTAATCTATTGGATTGGCAGTCGCCAAATTTTGACCCAGTTACCAGATGTTTACCGGCAGCAGCATGGGCACAGCCCATTCGATTCCCAGGCCGAAACCCTCTTAATGAATGCAATTATTTTCCAATCACGGCGCTAACGCATCCAAAGCTGGCTGCCGAGGAGCCCGCAAGCGGGACTAACTAACCCCAGACTCCTGAAACCTCCCGAAACGCCCCAAAACAGGGGCTTTCATTGACATGGCGGAGGTGGGGACACATGTGTAAAATAATCTATGGCTGCCACCGTGGTTTGCCCATTAATTGCGCCCCTAATCCTGTGTCCTTTGCAATGTGGGACGCAGGCTTGGTCGGAAGACAAGGTCGTGGGGCCTATTAGAAGCTACAACACCACTAATGCCATTATCGGAGTTGAGGCTAAGCAAATTCTCCCATAGAAGCCATCTTCGATTGTCTGACTGAGCTTTACTTTCACTTTTATGGGTGATTTTCACTGTTTTATCTCACTTTTACCACCAAAGGACCTTTAAATATTTCACTTTTCTTACTTGTGCACACCTTTAATGCCTGAAAACAACTGAGCTAAAGAGCAACTAACCCAGTGAACATCACTTTTCGCCACATTTCAGACGCTTAACAAATTGCTGCTAATTCCATAAACCGGAGATTGTGAAAATCTGTATCTACAGCTCTGACGTCTTTTGCAACTGAGTGCCATGTAGAAGTCAGCTTCTCCGCAAATGCACAAAGTCGCATGGCTGGCGAACCAATTGACCTTTTAGAGAGCAAATCGAAATTCCTGCTAATATTAGCTTAACCCTAAGCACTTGCGTAATCTATATTTGTCTCAGCGCCACGAAGTGGAAGGGCTTGACTGCCTGTCAATGCAATTTGGAACCTCTAGCCCCCCATTTTCCTCATTTTCGAGAGCCAAGAACTGGCGGAAGACTTTGGCTCTGGCCAACGAAACTGTTGCAGTCACTTTTGGCCGGGCTGGGAAAATTTGTCAAAGTTGCTTAAAAGCCAAAGCAAAAATTCAATTTCAGCAGCCATGCAGCAAGCAGCCAAATTGCCTGACCCCAGCACGAGACATAAGTAAAATATATTTCGTATATATTTTACAAATTGGCTCAACCGGGGGCACCAGTAGTCCAGAATGGCAGCAACAAAGAGGCAACAACTGTCTCAACGCAGCTTTGTTGTCGTCTTCGTTGTCGTTCTCGTTGTCTGGCACAATGGAATGCAGCTCTTGGCTTGTACAGGGTGCGAAATTAATCCTCCTACTGCCAGGGATTACACTAGACTTTTACTTTGGCAAACTTTTTAATATAACCACCCCATCGGTAATCCGGTTATTTGCTTTGCCATATTTAGTTACACGCCATCACCCTGTATTTGCATTATTTGGATGATAGCATTGGAACTACACTGAGATAATCACAATATTAAATATATTAATAAAATCAATAATATACTTTTACATTTTGAATATATATATACAAATTTGTTCCTGATATCCTCTAATAATAATATTCAAGTATTAAAATGTGCAGATTTTTTATATTCTTGATCCTAAGTCCTTTTAAATAAAATCATTTTATTAAATGCTTACAATTTATCCAAAATAATCTTGAATATTAAATCATAGTATCACAAAGTGCAGATTATATTCATAAAGTCTCAATCTCCAATATTAAAGTAACTTCCCGATATGAACACTTTAAGTTCCTTTAAAGTACTATTCAAAAATAGGTAAAAATAATGAGTTTTTAAAATTAAGTAAGGTTTCTTAAATTTGCAAATTTTGTTCTTTAATCAGAACCATTTTTCGTCGTACCACATGTTCCACTTTTTATACCCCCTTCTTGGTTCTAGGTCCGATTTTCCTCAGTGCGTCCATACCCGATGTGGGGGGTCACGATTTTCATTAGTTTCATTTGCCACAATGCGTCTGCCCCACTCGTCCGCCGATGCCTTGGCTTGGCCTGGCTCTGCGCTCCGTGGCGGGGTGACAATGGCACAATTAGTGACACCATGGCCATTCCCAAGCCACTCCTCCGTTTCCTCAAAATTTGGCATTATCTCATAACTGGCTCAACGCGACTCGCTGTGCAGTGTTTTCCTGTCCCGACTGCTCCCGCCTTGTCCCGGCTCCCTCCGATTCCGGCTCCTCGGCGCCACTTGTGCAATAAACGGAGGAAGCTCCGCGGCTGATTGGACCGTTGCTGGGACGGATATTGATCAAACAGCTTGGCTTGTCGGACAAGGCTGAGACCCACTTTCCGGCAGCGCGTGTCGCTGTGAAGGAATGCAATACAGTGGGGCGCCAAAAAGTGGAACGCTTTTGCTTCTGATTACCCTGATTTTGAAGTATTTAAGAGGATTAAATTACAATATGTATATGAATAACATTGCTATCGAATATTATTATTTCGTTTTTATTATTTTAAATAAATTCACTTTTAGGTCATGTAAAAAAAGAAAATGTATCTATTGCATCCATCCAAAAATGACTGTATCTGAGAACGGCATTGAAGGTGGAGTCAAAGTAAGCCAAAATAAGCCCAGTAACCGAGTCAGCAGTGCCAGGTACAGTTGTGCAGCTCCAAGTTCCGCCGATTACCATACCCACCCATCGCTCAGTTAGCTTGTAAGAGTCGAACCGGGCGGAGGGCAACGGTTTTTTTGGCCACCTAAGCCAAAAATCAACACGCTTGCTCCGTGTCCAACGAACCGGAGACCGTAGATCGGGAATCGGACGGGGAGGAGGAGGAGAAGGAGCAGTCATGCCCATCCACTGGGACTGGGACTGGGAGCACGACCACGAGCATGGCCCGGGGCACCACCACTGGCCGCCACCGCGTCGCCACTGGTCGACGGGGGAGTCCAAGTGCCGCCAGAGGCACTACTACCTGTCTCACGACCTGGACGTCTGCGCCAGGGACTTCCACCTGCGGATGGAGGACAGTGCCTGGTGCCATGGATCCTGCTTGGTGGGCCGCGTGGTCATCGAGACCGGAACCGAGCCGGACTCCCTGGGCAGGGGAACCTTCAAGGTGGTGCTGGACGTGCACCACTTCCAGATCGGCGAGCTCACGGTGAAGGCCAGGAACAGTGACACCGTGTGCGTGGAGGGCAAGCAGGCGGATGACCGGGCGGAGAAGGGTCAACTGTGCATCACCCGCGAGTTCACCCGATCCTACAAGCTGCCCCGGCACTACGACGCCACCCAGGCGAGGGCCACCTTCTCGGCAGACGGGATACTGATGATTACGGTGCCAGCACCACCGAAACTGGACGACGTGGAGCGCCTGGTGGAGATCGAGCCCACGGGCAACTACTTTGGCAGCGTCTCGGACCCCACGGCGCCCAGGGCCATCGAGCAGGGGGAGGCGAATGCGGAGGGCAATGGTGGAGAGGCTAATCCTGCTGGCACGGCGATGGACAAATGAAGCCGGCGACGTCTGGCGGTTGCGCGGCGCTTCCGCTTCCTCATCCCGAAGTGGAGGCGGAAACCCAAAGGCGTTTAGGCCGCCAGAGGCAGTCGATCGGTGGGAAGGAGGATGAGAAAAGAGGAAGGAGGCGAACCATAGCATGTACATCCCAGTCACCTGGCACACCTGCACCCTGGAGTTCTTCCCGCAAAACCAAAGTCACTTGGATTGTTCTTAGGTTCCAACATAGCTAGCACGTAGACCATCGTTCGAAACGTGGGCAAATATGGCGAGGTCGACATTTCTCTAGGTTTTTCCGAAGATAGCTTCAATATAACCTTAAACAGTTGACAACCGCTTGTGATTTTGTTTTTCGCCAATAAAGGACTTTATCAGAAAGCAAAGATGTTTTCCATAATGGGTTCTATAAGGTTAAGATCGAATATAATGATGAATAATATTATCCTGAATTGAAAGAAAAGACACATCATGTTTATTTAAAGCAAACTTTTACTTTCAAAACAATGAACATTTTTATAAATATTTTCTTGTAAGCAAGATTTTTCGAAGAATGGGTTTAATTCAATATTGAATATCTAAGGACTTAAGTATGTCCTCAATGGACAGATAACGAAGATTGCTTCCACCCAGTGGTTATTTAAAACACAATCACACTCAAAATATTCCCTTGCTAATCGGCTAAACAATCCCAAATCAGGGATAAATCTTGCTTCTGGGAAAACCCAGCTCGACTGCAAATCCCGGGCGAATTGGATTTCTCGCTGCTCTTAACTTTCCTGTCACGCAGCGTTTGATTAGCGTCAAATTTGAATAAAATTCACTAACACCTTTTGTGTTTTCCTCGTCTGCAACTGACGGTCTTTCTTTTGGCATTGGCCCATAAAAAGACAAAGAGGAAACCCAAATAGTCAGCAAAAAGTGGGGAAAATACACAGACATATGTAAGGAAACTAAAAGAAAATGGGGTCCTAAAAACACTACAGCCTTCTCCCCTCTCTCAGGAAGTGGGTTATATCCGGGCATATGGAAAACCTCTGCAATTAAAATTCGGGGGAATTATGCTCTGGCACCTAAAGTAAATCTTGAATCAGGTCAAAAAGAGTTGGCTATCTCTTATGAATCTCCCTCAAACTGCCACATATTTGGCCCAAAAAAGGAAGGCCACATGACCCGTCATACAAGAGCCCAATCAGGCCTTCGAGGCCTTGCCCAAAATCGTGGGCCTGGTCCCCGTTTTTGATTTGGTTTTCGGCCCTTGCAATTTAGCCGTTGAGACACGTTTTCTTGTTACGATTGTAATGAAATTTGCCACATCTTGAAGTGAATTGTTGCAGGCTGGAAAAGCGGAAACAGCGGGAAAAGCTGAAAAAAATGTCCACCGAACCGGGGACAGGCGACGCAACGAGGTCGCGTACTTTGTCATCGTTTTGTTTTTATGCGTAGTTGCGTTTAATAAAGTTTTTATATGGCCCTCGAATGGGCCTGTTGGCTGTTGTCGCCGGTATCTCCGGACGGACTCCCTTATTTCTAATCAAGTTACGGTTGCCTCCGGGCTGCAGCTTTAAGATATTCGACACTCGACTGACTGCCGGCTGGATATTCATATTTACGAGGCCGGCGATGGCGGAGGACGGCGATAAAATATTCAGCAGAAAAGTAACTTCACAATTTCAATTTCCCCTGCTCTCGGGGCGGGCAGGGGCGAAACCAAAATAACACAACGATAATAAACACCTACACACCAATTTTATGAACTCATAAAACACTCCGATGGAATCGTACTTAATACATGCCCATATAATGTATACGAAACAGAGAAACCGCCCATATGAATGCGAGATTGCGTATGTTTGTTTGTGTCTGCAGAACTGGGCCGTGGGCTCGTGGACGGACCCATAAAAAGTCCATATGCACCTCTTCCGCTTTTCGGGGCGTAGGAAAAACATCGAACATCGCCGGGGGCCATTGCCATTGCCATTGTTGTTTTATGCCTTATGATCCGCTGGCCACAGCTCGGCATGCCGCTCACAACTAATTTTTTATGGCCTCCCATCGATTGTGGGGCCGATTGAATGTTTTTCTGCCAACTTTTCAATCGCCTGGTGATCAAACATCCCCCGGGGAGTCGCAAACTTATGAGTGGACCGCAGAATGTGTGAGGGCCGCCGTCACCTAATTACGCAAATTGATGTGACATCAGAGGCTTTGGCAGCCGAAAAGTTGTCGGTCTCCAGGGGGAGGCAATCCAGAAGTGATTTTTCCGACGAGCTTCTTAATTGCCCATAGTTATGGCAGTGATGCCAGGGGGATTTGTGTTGGGAACTAAAAAACCTCTTAAAACTCCTTTTATATGGGGATTAATGTCATTTAAAAAGCTTTTTATGTTATGTTGTATAAATGATTTAAGATTCTATTTTTTATAAAGAGAGGTTTTGGGAGCCGAAAAGTTGATGGTCTCCAGGGGGAGACAATCCAAGTGTGATTTTTCTGGCGAGGTTGCCCATAGTTATGACAGTGATGCCAAGGGGATTTATGTTAAAAACTGAAGAACCTCTCAAAACTCCACTTATATATAGGTTTTAATGTCATTTAAAAAGTTTTTTATGTTATGTTTTATAAATGATTTAAGATTTTGTTGAACAAATGCTTTTGGGCCTTCTTTATATTCTCTGAATATAAATAGGACATTATTTACCTTAATAACAGATATCCTAACCCAGTGTAAAGATAAAAAACATAAAAAACCACACAGTATATCCACAGATAAATCACATATAATTTAAGAGATTCAAAAGTCATTTTCTATACTTAGTGAAAATTTCGATCAAAAACAAAGGGTTCTAAAATGTGCCACTTAGGCAGCAGCACTGATTATCAAAGCACTAATCCTGGAGTTTACTGACATCGTAAGACTCCGCCACCAGGGCGAGGTAATTGCTCCATTGAACTTAACAGCCAATGAGTTGTTATGAGTTGTTTGACCAGCAGCCAACGCAGAGCAGCTCAAATGAAGCGCAGACTGGGATTCCCCCGTCATGAACTCGTGTCCTGCATCCGCAATCCTGCGTCCTGTGAGCAGCAGTTGTATTTACAGGACATGCACACAGTCGCGCACGCCTACGCAAAGGCATTTTGCGGGCCATTTGTAGCGCGTGCAATTCCGGGAAGAGGATGGGGATGGGGATCCGTTTGGGATGGGGATTTCAGCGGGGATTGCGGACTGGCAAATGCATTTTGCAACCGCAGCCGGCAACGGAACGAAACGCTGCTGCCACGGGGGCAAATGCAGTTGCCGGAGATGGTTACGTGAGGCAAATGGCATTGGGAAAATGCATCATTAACAAGGAAGGAGTACGGCCTCTGGGGACCGAAAGCCGAAATACCCTGCCAGAAATGTTTGTGAAATCCAATGTGGATGTTATTTTCAAGGGGATAAGCAATAGAATTTCCCAAATAAGGTTTTTTTTTAAGAAAAACCCCACTTAAAAAGGATAAAAGTATTAATAATTGGATTTTGTTGCATATGTTTTTTTGTTAGCTGTATATAAAAGTTCCTCCTCCACGGTGCGGTTCGTCACTATGTCATTTAACTTTAATCAAATGCTTACATAGAATACATTTAGTACTCTATATTTTCCTAATAGTTAAGATAGCTCTGAACAACAAAATTTGTATAAATGGTAGGCTTCGTCACTAAAAATACTATTCCTTAAACTTCAATCTACTAGTTACACACTTCATTTATAATAATCTAAATTTTCCACATAATTTTTTGAAATATTAACTCTTATAACACATAAAATGGCACAACTGGTTAGCCTTTCTTAGCCAAAAGGAAACATCAATCTGGTTAGACCTCCTGAGGACTTTCTCGTTTAAACGAAAACCATCTGCCGCTGTCATAAAAACGAACATCTTGAAGCAGCTTTCAAACTTTGGGATTATTTGTCAGGCAGCTCAAAGGACATTTCCCAGAGAATCTTGCCAGATAAACACATGCAGCAAGGACTCGCCTGAGCTTGCTTTAGTTAGGACCTTCTCGAAGGCGTTCACATACCCCTTTTTCGAGGGCATCGAGTGGAGCACACACCATGAAGCGAATCGAATGGGCTCCGGCCGCCAACGACCCAAAACGAATAACGTTCAGCTGTTTCGAACCGATATTAGATGGCTGCCAATAAAAACAGGACTCCAGCTCCTTGTGGGCATCACGAACACATCGCTGAGGTCCTGGTTGTAATCCTTGCTGCACTGCAGTTGCATCATCGACGGGAATGCAGTGGCATTAGTGGAGCTGCTGCGGCTAAGCCAGCTTCCTGGACAACTAGGACCTGCGAGGACCAGCGAGGACCATCCAGGTCCGGGACCAGGTCGTCATTGTGCCAAAGCCGATGTCAATCCTGCCTGGGCCCATTTGCTGTAAGCGGGGAGTAGGCCCTCTAAACGCTTTGCTGTTTTTGCGGTCCTTGTTTGCGAATCGGCGAGGAGGTAGTTAGTGGCGCCCAGGGCCATTTTGCCGCTGCATTTAAGCGCTACGCACTTCCGGTCGGCAATGTTATTACTTCCGTTGCCATTTAATTAATTTTGAAGGTGCGTATGCGGTGCTTCCCAAGGGGCAAGGAGCTCTTCCGCCCCGCCTCTGGGCCATTAGTAAATTGTAGGTTAAGTGCTTTGCATGCGAAAGCCCAAAAGTCATGGTGCACCTGCAGTGCATACAGTGCCATTTCCCTTCCATTGAAAACGCATTTTTAGACATTGCACCTGGTAAATAGCTTGGAAGTGGGAGTGCGGGTGGGGGTGCGGTTAGGGCTGTGGTTTTCGGCCACTTTTTCGAGGCCCCCGACGTCAGCGCTATCCATGCGTAAAAGTTATTAGTGAAATGCACTCACCTGGCGGAAGGAAAGCCGGCGGAAGGGAAAGCTGCAGATGTTTGTTGGCCACGAAAACCTCAAACAGCACTTAAGTTGTTGCCAGCTGGTAGGTTTTGGTTTTCGGCTTTCGGTTTGCTTTACTTAGTGCTGCGATTTCCACATCTCCGGGGGATTAGGCGTGGAGCGCCCGGGAGCAGGGCTGCCTAATAGGCTTAGCATGCATTTTCCGAAACTTTTCCTCCGGCTGCCGACGTGGGGAATTTAAATTCGCCATTACCAGATCCCACATCGTCTGTCAGAGACACGGCAAACTGCAGTCTATATCATCAAATTTCGCCCGGCTTATCGCGGATAAGTGAAAGTGCCCAACTCCCCCTGATTGATGCCTGTAAGCCGCATAAATCCCTACCAGCATCATGCACAACGCACCCCGTCTGGCAGCCGCGAAGCGACCCATTTATCCACGAAACCAAAAACTATTAACCATTTTCGCAGCCAGGGCATTTGGAAAAACATTTGAAAATGAAACATGTTCCCGCTAATTGACTTCGAACCGCAGCATCCGCGATTGTTTCCCCATTAGCTATGATTTCTTTCGTCCCGGATCCGATGGGTTATGGGTATGGGCGATGGGAAAATAGCAGAACAGAGGGGAGTCTGGGCCGGGGGCCTTGATAAGTGGGCTGCTATTAGTGTGTCAATTAGCGGGCTGGCTGCATATGATCCAGTTCACTTGGCTCGCCGACTCAGTGCGCCCTGGAGTACAGCAGATGCCATTCAGCACATGGCATTCGCCATTTGCCCGGGGCGTGAGAATTAATGCACGACTGGCACTGCGCGAATCCGTTTCAAGTACTGGCGGAAACCGAAAGTGGAGTGCTAATTAGCATGACTAACCAGGGCTTTCATCTGCTCCTTTCAGGGAAATCTGGACCACGGTCCTGCCGCCCGAGACCAAAGACGTCTACACCGCCATCCTGGGCGTGACCAAGGCGAGTCGCATCGACGAGGGCGTCTACAGCTGCAAGGTGAGTGGGGGCTCCAGGAGGTCGGGAGATGGGAAATATATGGGAGATGTTAATATAAAATAAAAATTAACTGAATGATAACTACTTGAAATAATGCCCTTTTTCTTTATAAAAAATGTATGAAAATATTTTTTTAAAGATTAAACAAAATGGGCGTTATTTCACTCTGCTTTGCATACCTTCTGTGTGCTTTGGTTCAATATATGATTGCTTAAACTTTGTTATTTATATTTGCATTACAATATATTTATTTTTAAATATTTATTTTAACAAAAAGTGAAACTAGTGTGCAACTATAACTGTATATACATTCCTTCTATAACTGACTGTTATTGCATGTACTAAAACCTTTATAATAAGTTGCATAACCTATATAAATTAGTCAAAATAAATACCCAATTTCAAACATATTTCAATACAAAAGGATTCTATATAGAAATAATATAAATAATGATCAAATTATTTTCTTTAAAACCAATTGATAAATGCTCTAAACTGTACTTTTACGATTTATTTACGAATTTTCCTTGACCTGCAAGGCCTTTACAGATTAATTTCTTTCAAAAGCAATTCCTAAAACCCATCCATCTGTGCCCAAACACTTTCACAATCCACATTTAATATTAAATTAGGCCAACATTGATTCCGACCATCACTTCCGCATCAAAGCGCTCAAAATTTCCATGTTAATTTCCCTGTCTGAGCTGATGATCTGGTAATTCCACTTGGGCCGCTCAGTTTTTCTAATGATTCCGGCGCTTTCAGGCCTTCGGGCAGACACCCCGTAATATTTTTAGCTGACTAATCAGACTAATTGCCATATCACAGCGCCGCAGAGGTATTTTCCGACTGTTACTCTAGGCAGACGGATCTGGAAAACCCCCGCAGAGGGCCACATAATTACATTTGGCTTGCTGCGTTCTGTTCACGGCTCTGTTCTTCATTTTCGCTATAACGTGGCTTTTAATTAGACTAATTAAAATATGGTAGACCGCCCGAGATAGAGAGGAGTCATGGAGAATCCAATGCACTTCAATGGTCTTTCTCAGGGCCCAATTAAATTTTAATCTATGGCATTAAGCATTCTTTTGACTGCGGTTGCCGGCGATGAATTTACGGGTGCCCAGTGCCCAAAAGATGATTTTAAGCCCGGCTAAGCGAGTCTTTGGGCCGGATTCTCCCTCTTTTTTCCCCGGTTAGCTTAGCTGCGAGCACTAAATAAGAGTTTTAAATTGTTCCGCCCCATTAGACCCGAAAACTGCCCGTTCTTGCGGGGCCCGGCGAAGGGTCCCTTCTTTATGGCTTAGGTAATAACATATTACGCAAATGGCTTGTAAAAAATATTGGGCTGCCCTACAGGATGGAGGGCATCCAGAGCCACGTGAAAAGTTGGCCCAGCAAAGTTACGTACGTGGTCACATGGCCCAGGAACTTGGCTAGCAAGTAAGTTATAAATCAAATGGTAATTTGATTGCCCGCTCACGGGAGATTGTAATAAAATGTTTACGTCCGTTGCGTATAAATCAAATTTCCGAATTGTGGCCAACTCAATTGAACTTAATGCTGGATCTTTTACCGAGATTAAGGCAGGCGCAAGGACACTTTAATTTCATGACTAGGTGGTGCAGCCCAGAACCATCTCAACCACCGTCCCAGCCACCATTTCAGCCACAAAAAGTGTCGGCATCTGTTGCACCGCCCAGCGTTTCTTGGAGGCCCAGGGCCCCAAGTCCATTGTATTTAGTGCTCCTGGTCCGAGGCTCTACTCCCTGCGAGGGGATTTTTGTCAAGTTCTTTATGGGGGAGCTGCCTTTGCCGCTTTGTGCCTTTGGCTCACTTATTATGGTCCGTGGTCCGGGGCCCTGTTCCCCCGTAATGACGCCAGATCAAAGGCAGGATGCTGGGATGCTCGGATGCTGGGATGCCGGGAGGAGGAGGAGTGAACAAAACGCTTAGCAGCTGCAACAACGGCACGATAATCAGTAGGGCTGGAGCTGCCCGGTCCCCGAAGGTCGATTGTGCCCACGTCTCGCAGCTGTTTGCTGAAAACTCGAGAAGCATGAATCCTTTTCAATAACACGGCCTCGAGTCCGAGTCAATAAAGCGCCTGCCATTATGCGTTGGGGACTGCATGTCCACGTCCCTGGCTTGTCGGCAGCACACCCCAGCCAAGCCCCCAACCTACCCATACATTCCTAATGGGGCGTGCGCCTTCGCCCATTTATTATTTATGTATTGATATTAAGTATACGCCCTGTTGCAATTAATTCATTTGCCTCGGGGAACGCCGGCGTCTCGGGTCCATTACGTGCACAACGGCCCAAGGCGGCGCTGTCTTTAGGCCGCCTGCATTAGCCCCTCTTCTTGAGCCTGAGCCATTTCGGTTTTTGCCCAGCACGACAGGGGCTTAGGGGTGCCCTTGGCTGGCGAACGGCTGGTTGCCATAGGACCAGCACTCCTTGTGCCACTTGTGAGCCACTCAAGGCGCCGTGGGTTGCGGCAGGTCCTGAAATAATCATCGAACATATAATTTCCGAGTGGGCCACTTAATCCGTCTTCAATAAATTGGGCTGTATCACAAGGGATGGAGGTAAATTGGCGCGGTGTTCTGGTACACACAAAAAATTGGGTTGGTAAATTTACCTCTGGGGATAGTCAAGAACAGTAAGAAAGCTACATAAAATAGTTGAACGCTAGTAAAAATCAATTAATATATCATAATACTTATGTAAACTATTTAATAGCAGGACTACAATAAAAATAGTAACGAATAGGTGCAACCATGGGTTAGTAAAATTTAACTCTTTTATGGGTAATTTACCGAAAGGATTTTTTATGTTAGTTGGATCATAAGTCAACTCAAATATATAAGCAATAAAGCCTTTGGTTTGTCCAATTTAACTATTTAACTATTTAAAGGTAAATTTACTGGATGGATTTTATGTGTGATATTTTTACTTTTACTTTTTTTGTTGTATTAACTTAACTATTCTATGGTAAATTTACCGAATGGATTTGTTTCTGTGCTGGTTGTATCCCAAGTCGCCCCAAATATTCCAGCAATGAAAATGAATCCTGTTTGTGGTTTTCGTGGTCTAATTTCGAGACCTCAATGCTGTCAATATCCATTAGCCTAATAAATGCTGGTGCCTCCGGCGGAACAACCTATTTTATGAACTATTAATTCCGCCGGAGTGTTGTCCACATTGATCGCCCTGGCCGGGTAAGGAAAAGTGTCCTGGCCAAAGCCAAATGTTTGGCCATTTCCGGGCACAATGTGCTGTTTAACGACTTCGCCTGTTAATGAGACGCGACTTATCCGGGCTAATAAAATAGCATTCGGCTATAAAAGCTCCCAGCTCGGTAGCGAAGTTTTGCAGTCGGACAGCGTCGCAGCTTAATGAGTTAATTGGCATTTGGATTTTGTGGCCGGCAAAGATTTGTTGACGCTGCACAGTCGTAAATGGCACTGCAAATCCAAAGGACATTTCGCGGTTTAGAGGAGTGCTACAAAAAAAACGGAAAATTTAAAGCCGCAGATGCTGTAAAAGGGCAACTAACCTTTGGCCTAGGCCAAGAGCCTTTCGCTGTCTATTAAATATTTCCGGATCGGCTGAGGCCAAGAGCCCCGGGGGCCAGATATCAGACGCGGATGGGGACTCTGGATGAGGATGCAGGAGACAAGTGCGATACCTCCACGGTGGCGACAATGATGCCGCCTCCTCGTTAGTTGTACCCTTTTATTTCCTTCTTTTTTTTTAATTTGAAACGGAAGTTTGCTGAGCATCTGCCAGACGCGAGCCCATCACCATCCTCATCATCATCACCGTCGCTGACGGCGGGCAACGTCTAGGTTTTCTCTATGACCCCAGAAGTGCTGCACTTCAAGAAACTATCTAAGGTGAAGAAAATCTTAAAAATGGGAGCTCAAGTGCTGGGCCTTAAAGACATCCCTTTAGCTAGGATACTTTAGGGTACACTAATAAAAAGAACGTAGTAAATACATTGATTTCGCAATCTAAGTAAAAATGTTCATTATGATTTTCATTCATTGCAGATTTTATTGATTTAATAATTTTTATAATATGATTTGAATGATAAATAAATTAAATGATAATTAAAACGGAAAGAAAATCGAGAACATGAAAATCAAAAAAAAAGTTTTTACAATTTTTAACAAAACATATGTGATTTTGAATAAAAATATAAAAATATTTTAAATATTCTACCTTTATTGAAATGTTTTTGTTTTATTTTAAATTTATTTTAAATACACAATATTTTATATTTTATTAAACGGTTTCTCTTCTTGATTAAAAAGTGAATTTTCAATCATCTTTCTGTCCCATTTTTTCTGTCACTGCACAACAAAATATTTACCCTGCTCGGCAAATTACATTTCCGGTTAGTTTTGAGATCGTAAAGACATTCCCCTCACATTTTTAAGAGTGCACAGCGCTCTGCCCTCCCAAAGGAGGAATGTGCAACAATGGCAGCATCCGCAAAGCAAGTTTACAATTCGTTTGCTCGCTAGCCGCGTGGAAATAAATAAATAAATAACTACACAAGTAAATGCAAGGTTGGCTTTAACCCACACGGCTGCACGGCGCTTTAAGTAGCCATCGCTCTTGGCCGAGCAAGTGGTCGTAAATACTCCGGCTCGTGTGTGGCCTGAAGGGTCCTTGGTCCAAAGGCTCGGCTGGACATCGTCTGACTGCCTGTTCGAGTGACCAGGCAAATAAATACTAATCCCAAGCTCAATGCCTCATTTTGCTGCGACAAATACGCCGGGCCCTCCCGTTCGGACGGTTAAGCTTTTAAATTACATTTCATAAACTAATGCGAGAGTCTCAACGAGATTTTCCATCTGACTTATGATCGTATGCATATCCCAATCGGCCCGAGTCAAACGGCAGACCCAGGCAAAATCAGGCTCGTCATATCCAATCAGCACACAATGAGGTCCAGCTGACTGGCAAATAAGTCTATTAAACAAATCCTCGGGTGACAGCCCTCGGAGTTCGGTTCGAACAGAGACTGGCCACAATTGTCCCTTGTCCCTTGTCTGGACGAGCTTGAAAAGGACATCGCCAGCACGAGGATGTGTTGTGATGTGATGCCCTCAGACGAGGCTGGTGTGTGCCCGATGCTGGGGATGGGTGAGCCATCAATGCACTTACAGCTGCAGTCGCAATAATAGTACAGAATTTACATAAATAAGTTTAAAAAAAAATTGGTAACCAACTTTGAACTCCAGTAAGTTGCACCATCTCAATATGTTGGGAATAATAGATACTACAAAAAGTCGATAGATATTGAATATCTTATAAATGAGGTCGAAATTATTAAATACATATACATTTCTTTATGTTTTACGCCTGCTTTTAAATGTTTGAGTATTAAACCAGTAAGAAATACATCGTATTTGTTGAACTATTATTAACTATAAACTATGGAGTAAAATAACTTAAAATATGTATAGTCTTAAGAAAATACAATTTTCTTTTTTAATTTTTTTAGCTTTTTTTAAACACACAATATTGTTTTCTTATATTTTGACCATTTCATTTAAATTAAAATTTTAAATTGTATCTGTAAGATACTTTTTAAACTATCTACAATTTTCCTAATATATAGCTTGATTTTCTTGCCCCGTCTGTGTCTTCCCGTTGATATGAGTAATCAAAACCCATGGCATTATGGTCTGCCACTGACAGGCGTTCCTTGTGGCCAGTCCCTTTGACTGTTTCACTGGACTTTGTGTAATGAGCTCGACTGACCACGTCTACCCACTCTCCTGCTCCCCTCCAGGTCACCGACTGGGGCGTGGAGCAGTGCCGCTCGCTGCACATCCACATCAAGTCCCCGCCCCGCCTGCGCGTGGATCCGGCGAGTGTGACCCTGCAGCGCGGAGATTCCCTGCGAGTGAGATGTCTGTCCCCGGGGAACGATGACATCAAGCGGTACGCCCAGCTCGGCTACAGTTGGACCCGCAACGGGGTGCTCTTCCAGTCGGACGCGGCCACGGCGATGTGGGAGGACCTGTATCCCGACGGCAGCATCCTGAAGATCAACAACATCCAGAAGTCGGCGGAGTACGCCTGCCTGGTGTCCAACAGTGTACGGCCGGTGTCCCGGAGTGTCTACATCAATGTCATCGAACGGAATGCGGTGCACGTGTGTCCTGCGGAGTCCACCTACGGAGTGCACTGGCCCACCAGTGCGCCTGGGGCGCCCATCATCACCGACTGTCCGCGGGGGTTCGAGGGGCACCTGCGCCGCATCTGCGAGCAGCGGGACACGGGCAACTCCACCTGGCTGCTGCCGGACTTCTCCGGCTGCGTGCGCGACGAGCTGCTGCTCATCTACAACCGCTTCCTGGCCCTCAGCGCCGGCTTCCAGCAGACGAACTCCTCCAACATCCTGAAGGCCTGCTTCGACTTCACCCTGCAGAGGCGGCACAGCTTCCTGCCCGGCGAGGCCAGCTTCCTCATCGACATGCTGCACGAGGTGAGTGGGGAATGGGTGATCCTTAAAGGGATAACTTTGGAAGCTTAAGCTCCATGACGAAGTTAGAAAGTAGAATTGTTCGGGAAAATAATGGACTTAGGTATATTTATAACTAAAGATTTACGGCAAGGTATCGTAAGGATACTCAAGTTATCGGAGTTATGACACATTCTTTAAATCCGACAAACGAAAATTCCCTCATTATTACAAAGTCTAGAATTCCATGGCGCAGTTGTTTCTATAAATTAGAAAAAATATCAGTTCGTAAAGAAAATATTATCTAAAAAGATATTTTTAATGCCTAAGATTAATACGATTCTTTAAAGGAAAGCTAAAATTACTTCAAGATTCTTCCCTCACAACATTTTTTCAATTAGTTCCAAAGAACAACCACTTTCCGATTGGGAAACCACAGCCAGAGCCGAAATCCTGCCCAGCAAGGGCATACATAAATGTGAAAGCCGCCGAGGGGATGGCAATAACATTCCCGAAATGTGACAGATTTGGTTAAATTGGCCTAATCAAAATCGGAATTGCAATTCCCCTTTGCGGCGCAGTATCTTGTTGCCGCAGGACCTCGGTCGAGAGATTCCGGACTCCGTTTTGAGGCATTAGTCTGTCCTGTCCTGTCTGTTCGCCGTTCCCCCCAAAAACCCTTAGCACATTTAAGCCCCACCTGGCTTTCGGGGCACTTGAGGGGCGGCATCCTTGCAGACCGAGCGGCGAGGTAACTATTTTTACACGCAAATGAATGCAAAAAGCTGCTGAGCCGGGCGGCTTGCCATTTTTCACACAATTTTCGGTTGCCCAAGTGCAGTCAAAGAAAAGTTCCAGCCTTTGGGGTCGCCTAGCAACAATTTTTCATTTTAATGCGCACACAAATTTCCCCGGCTAACGAATTGCCAGAAGGAGCTGCTCCTCCTTCGGCTCCTCCTTTAGGGATAAGCATAGGACTTGTATTATGTTGTCTCAAGTTGAACTCGGTGTTTCCTTGGCCACTTCACAGCTCGACACCTACCTGCAATTGAAAGGCACACAACTGGAGCGTGAGATGGCCGCGGAGATAATACTGCGCATCCTGGATAAAGTCATGCAGAATGCCCAATCCCTGAACAGTCAACAGGTAAGTGAACCCGGGGATAGCACGGCTACGGGATGTCTGCAGGATGCCTCGCCTGCAATTGGGCATAAATTATGGCCAGTGTACTCGCATATGGAGTGGCGCCATAATTTATAACCTGCAGCCATATTCAATATTTGCCATGGTAGGGTTAGGATCTCCCCGCCCCGCGTGTGAGGGATTTATTACGCCCCGAAAAGCACGGATCGAACTGGGACCAAGGTGGGCATTTTGCCGCTTTTATTTAGCTTGTAGTTGGCCTGTCACTGGGTGGCGGCAATTTGCATACCCACATTTGTCTCCCCAATCCGTGTTCGGATTTCCAAAGCAGCCGGAGAATTGATGAGCCTGCCGGCTGGTAATGAATACCTTTTTCGATATGCATGAGCTTGTGCATTTACCCGGTTTGTCTGTGGTTATTTTCCGGACTCCGGTCTTCCAGTGCCCTGTAAGCCCAGAGAGAGGTGAGTTATGTGATTTCCTGGCCCGACAAGTTCGTGCCTCTCGTGCCGATTCCACTGCGGCGATAATTGGATAGACCCCTGACAGATTAAAAATCCTTTCCGGCCTATTTACGCTCCATTTGGCATAAGGGCTAATGGAGAAGGACATCCCCTGCCCCGCTGTGGAGACCGAAAAAGGTGTGCTAATGAGGGGCAATCAAACAATTTACCCGCGACCCTCCGCAGGACAATAAGGATAACCACTTCCTTATCACCTGCGGAAAAGCCAGACACTTTCTCGCCCATCTCCAGCCTCGGAACGACGGTGAAAAGTGCGTCTTCTTAATATTCTTTTTTTTGGCACACAGAAAAAAATAAGGCGATGAATTTCATATGTGCATGGTAATGTATCATATTTGCCATTGAATAATGTAAAATTTATATTGAGAAATGGAAATTCTTAAAAAATATTTAAAGAAATGGAGAGAAAAGAGTTCCATACTATGGTGAGAGAGAGAGCCATATTTGAAACTCTCCGAAAAAGAGAGTAAAAAGCAAGATGGCGACTGTGATATTCGGAGACTTTTCGAACTAGAAAAAGAGATCCGAAAACAAGATGGCGAAGATGTCAAAATGATACGTACGTACCGCATCCTGTCAGAATTGATACCGAATTTCATTAAAATAATCATCATATCCTACCAATTTTTTTGTCCGTGTATCTGAACGGCGTGTGTATCTCTACCCGAGATTGTGGCTTCCATTGTTTCCAACTCAACAGAGGATTTTGAAAGCGGAGCAGGAGAGTTTGTTTGCTGGGCGGAGACACTCAGCTCACTCACTCTTCTCATGTATTATTCCGTGGGCAAAATTTGCGTACTTGGCGTTCGGCATAAAAGTGAAAGAACAGGGACTTCAGGATAAGGCTGAAATTTTGGTATGCAAATTTATGAGAGTGTTGATTGCAACTGTTTGAATATGGCGGAGCCCCCGCTTCGAAGGACCTGTCATAAAGGGCGGATAATTGGATAGCTCCCTTTTGCAGTTGCCCCTTGGACACCTTCAGCATAATCTATTAGCCAAACGAATTTTATATTCAACTTTAAAGAACTTAGCAAGTTTTTGGAGTAAGAACAACTTTTTAGTGCCTACAAATTAATTTAGTTTCGCGAGACTTCCGCTGAGCTATGGCATTTCAATATAATGCGCCATGTGAGCCCGAGCTTCGATCCAGAAAGAACAATTTATGTTAAATTTTTATTAGCTGACGCAGTCTGAAAAACTTGGCAGCATAATTGGGTCGATTAAAAAGCGTTGGCATTCGGCGAACTTTTGCCGAAGTTGAGCAAATAGTTCGCATCGTTTTTATTGACTGAGCGAAAAGTTTAATGGAGTGAGTCGAATGCGAGTCCCCGTCTTCCATCGAATTTTTCGCGCGCAATCAAGTTTAATTAGTGGATCCGTGAAAGTAATCAGCCAAGGCCGTCAGCATTTACGGAAAAGTTTTCAACTTTAAAAGTGGAGATTGCGAAAAATGAGCCCCTCCCACCTAAAGGCCACCCACTTAATTCGGCCAAATAAACGGTCATGTGTGAAGCAGCGATTTTATTCATGCAGCGCGGGGGCCTAAGCCTCATCAATATGTTGATAGATAGATAATAATAATCCCGAATGGAAATTTTTATGACGGCATTTCATTTGCTTGAAACAAATTTCCATTCACGCCCAGCGAACTGGATGCTGAAAAGCGATCGGAGTGGACAGACGGCCGCCATTTTTGCGGTCTGTGGAAATGTGGAAATGGCAATTGAAAAAGTTTTTGCGGATGGAAAACTGCTCATTTTTGGATGTTTGCAAAGACCGAACGAGCCCGAAAAGTTGATTAAAATCACTTGTGTGCTGGGATTTGCATAAGTTGGCGGTATTGACCGGCCAAGTTAACTCGCAGCTGACCCACTTTCTTCTAGTTTTTTCGCCATCGAACGTGAAGCATGATCAGGCTGGTGAAAAGTGGGCCAAAAGCGAACTTCCCATGCCCTATTCAAATCAAATCACGACGAATCACTTAGCCGAAAAAGTATTCGCTGCAAACGTGACCCTAAGTCATGGCTGAAACTTTTCAGCAGGCCGGGCTAAAAATAAAGTTTGGCTCACACATGGGCGGGGGGGCGTTTTGGCCAAGTGATTTGCCGGTAAACTGCCAAACGTGGCTAGGTCGAGAGGCAAGTGAAATTTGCACAAGGCAAACTTTTTGCAGGCTTTTGGTTCCTCTTTTTTCGAGAGTTTCTTTTCAGCGCCTTTTAAAGAAATCATACGAATGCCACACATTTGAATGGGCATTGGATTCCATTCGAGGGCGTGGCCCAGCACAGCTTAATGCCCTGATGATGCTGAAGTTTTGGTTTCCTTCGCATTTTTTCCCCTGATTTCTGATTTTGTGTTCGGAAAAGTTCCATTACGCAAACTTTTCCAATTGGAATTGTTTTCGCTTTCGATTAGTTAGCTCGGCACAGCACAGTATGTTTGTATCTTATGTAAAAAAGCCAGATACAAATGCGTTGGGTCCGATGTTATTTTTGATTTGTGCAGGAAATACTGGCGAGTAACAGAATCTGTGAGTTTGTGAGTCCGTGTGCCCGGCTTTGCATTATAAATTGCGAAATTCGAGATCCCTCTGAATGGCTTTCGCATTACAAATTGCGGGAATCGAACGTTGTAGTTCGGGCCCTGCTTACGAGTATATTGGCCTCGGTTTATGGCTTTGTAACTGCACTCGAGAACGTAGCAATTTATGATTTTTATGGCCCGGGTTCATTGACTGCGCTTTCTGTTGCCGCTCTGGAAGTATCCTGAAAATATGCCACATGGCCAGCGGCAGACCGACTTCGTCCTGTTTACCCTCCCTCCCCCAGGACTCCCCCCTGATTTTGGGCCAAAGTTCATCGCCGGACTCCGGTCGATTGTTGTTGGCAGAGGTTTGTGTGGCCGAGGCCGGGTAAATATAAACATGGCACATGCCCGGGTCATATCTGCATTACCTATCCTTCATATTGAATTGAGGCGCTGACAAACACTCGGATTTCGGCCACACTTGCAAAAATAAATCCTGGCTTGGGGGCAAAACAGAAAAAGACAAACAAATAAACAGATATAAACATATTTTTATTAAAATTTTGTGGGCTCAAGGCAAAGACAGAAATGTGAATACATAAATATGACTTTGTTTAGATTTTGCAGGCAAATGAAGCCGCAACAAATCACCCAAGGAATTTATATTAGTTTTCAGTTCCATTTTTGATGGTTTTAAACATTCGTTCGCATAAATAGCTTGCTTAAATAAAAAAATAGTTTTACTTCTAAGTTTTACAATTTTAAAGTATTTTTCATTAACTAAAAAATAATTATTATTCAGTTTATTTCAATTGCATATTGCTCTGTAATGTTACTCAACATGGTTTCTATTAAATTTTTTACAGTTTTTTTATTTATTTAGGGGACCTTAACTATATATTTAATATAACTATACTATTGTACTTAGCAAAAATTACTTTGTTGTAACTTTCATAATTTTTATAATATGAAAAGTCCTATGATCAAATGATTCGAAATTTCATTTAAAATATGAGGCCCAAAATTGATCCACTCACTGACATTTTGTCGCCACATGTGGACAGTTGATTTCCGCTGGACACCGATGAAAGCCATTATTTACCCGCCCGACCCTTTGTTCCGGCTTTCGTTTCAGCAAATTAAAAAGCTGCAGCAGCTGACACAATCGGCGGCGCTGAACCGCGAGACCATCGCGGCCTCCCAGCTGGCCACCTCCACCAGTGGCAGCAGCCAGAGTCAGCCGGCGGCGGGCGACGATGGCAGCGGGTCAGGGGTCACGGCAGGTGAGATTTCCGTGGCCCCGGCGGGAGGCCCGCAGGCAACACGAGCCGGCAGCGGAGGAGGCACAGCAGCAGGAGCGGGCGCAGGAGCAGGAGCAGGATCGGCGGCGGGAGCAGGTGCCTCCAGCATCCTGACCATCGACGAGGACACCCTCTCGCTGGACCGACTGAACTCGCTGCGCATTTACATGACGTCGGTGAAAACGCTGCCGTTTAATTTACGCATTTACGGGTGAGTTGCACTCGGAAAAGCCAGCAAGCCAGCAAGCCAACAAACCTACGGACAAACAGACAAATGGCCTCTAAAATGAAATCAGATTTCCATCCCAGCCGAGTTGGCTATAATTTCTAATTACGAATGGGGCGAAATGCAAATTTGCAACGCGAGTAAACAGTAAACTTCATTTTACGGCCCCTTGATTAATATATGCGACGAAGAAAAACGATTTTCCCCCCTTCTCCGTCTGCCAGGCGGAGAGCTCTTAATGGAAAATTTATTTTATGAGCAAACATAAATAAAAAATGCATAAAACAGGCGAGGTTGTGGCATGAAGAATGGCTCATAAAAGTGGCAGAGCTCGGCGAACTTGCAGCCAAGCTAGAGGGGAGGAGTATAAGGCGGAGAACCTGGTCGTTTCCGGACAGGTACTTCCATCTTCCAGGTTCTTAGGCTCCCCGGCTTCCAAGTGTCTAATTTAGCTAATTAAGTGCCTTAAGTGCAGGCGACTACAATTTGCCTGATTTACGGCGGCTCATGCATTTTCCTACACATAAAAAAACAAAATCGCTTGGTAAATTTATTTAATATTGGTTTTACGAACGGAAAATGTCGATTCTATATTAAGATATTGTATTTCTTGGATTTTCTCCACTTTTGATCTCGTGAATCAACAGAAAAGATCGAGATAGCCCTTAAAATTACTCTTGGCACAGCATTATTCGAAACTCTCTCAAAAATATAAAGGAGATCGAAAAGCAAGATGGCGCCACTCCTCGAAACAGAGAATGAGAGCAAAAATCAAGATGGTGTAAGAGAGAGCCAAAAACAAGATGGCGAAACTTTTCGAAATAGAAAAAGAGAGCAAAAAGCAAGATGGCGAAACTCTCATGAGAGAAAGAGAGGGCCAAAAGCAAGATGGCGGAGCTTTCCAAAAAAAGAGAGCGAAAACCAAGATGGCGAAACTCTGCGAAATAGAGTGAGAATTGAGAGCGAAAAGCGATCATTTCAGAGTGATATTCACCTTATTTATAAAGATTCTATACTGAATTTTATCCCAATGGTAACCATGTCTTAAAGATTTGTTTATCTGCTTACCTCTTTTTTTGTTTATCCAGGGAGGATTTGTTTTCGGACCAGCTGTACATGGACATCGGACTCTCCGCCCGTCTGCTGCACATCATGGCCAACTCAACGATTTTCGCCTCGGTCATCTCGTACAAGAATCTCAAAAGTTTCCTCCCCAGGACCTACTACACGCGCGGCAGGTGAGTTGAAACAGCTACAAGTTTCCTGATTTTCCCGGTTGCGCTAATTAGTTCTTGATAGCCGTCTAGAGAAAGTTTCACAAAGTTCCCGAATTTAAACGATCTCGGTAAATAGTAGTTGGCCTAGCAGGAAGAGTTAAAGATGCGCATGTTTAATTCCCCGATTTAAGACAAGAAAGTTGTCTTGTTGCTTAAGCCCAGCTTATGGCCACCGATGTATAATTCGCAAGCCATGTTTGCCTAGTCCTCAAATATGTGTAATGCCAACTGCTGTCACTCTCGGCCTCCTTCGGATCCCCACTCCTGTTGGAGGAGACGAGCTGGCTCCTTGGCTTAAGCGCATTACAGAAAGCTGGAAAACACTAGCAACAATACCACAGCTACGAGTGTAATTCCCCAGCTGTAAACAAAATGCAAATATGCAGCTGCCAGGACAGAAAGGGGAAAAAATGTGGGGAATTCGGGGAAAAGCATGCTTTCCGGGGTGCATGTGCCCAATATGCCAACGCAGTTGCCATCAAATCTTGATTATTGCCCATAAAAAATGGGACAGACGCTGGATCTGATTAGCTGAAATGGGTTAAATTCCATAGAGTTGTAACATGCTTTTTAAAAACACTGAACATAAAGTGCTGTAGAACATTTACCATATAAAACACATTAAGAAGTGTATTTCGTTTTTAAGAAGTAGATAAATCAACAGGAAGTATATGCTGATATAAATTATGGGACATTCTTTTAAATCTTGTATTACACCATTTAAAAGCAATAAATTATACAAGGGGACAAGCTGATTTAATAAAGAACATTTAGAACATTTTGAAAAATAAATAAATCAAAAGGAGTAGAGGCAAAATAAATTAAGATATATTATCCCGGGTCTTGCAAAGATATACCTTTAGAAAGTATAAAACATGAAGTTGGTACAACATTTTAATATACCCAACATAAAAAATATAGGCAACTTCAAAAAATTAGTGGCTAAAAATATAAATAAAAAAAATATATTATTATATATTATATCCCTAAGATCGTTAAAAGAATCTTGAAAGTTCGAGTTGTTATCTGTAAGATATGTATCTTTTTAGTAGTTTTATTTTAATATTTCTAGAAAATAATTTGTATGTATTTTTTGAAATAAATAAAAAATACTCATTGGTACTTCCTGATCCTACAGCGATCCCAGGGACTCGGACTACGTGCTGGCCTCGCGGATCATCCAGACGTGGCTGTTCCAGTCGAACCGCTCCAACGACAACTTCCGCGAGCCCCTGGACCTGCCCTTCGAGGCTGGCCATGTGGAGATAATCTTCCAGCACGAGAGCGTTCCCAAAACGGGTGACTGGGTGGCCGTGTGCGGGTAAGTGGGGGGCAGGCCACCTCCAGCGATTGATGATTAAATCCATTACCCATTACCCACGCAGTCACGACTACAAGGCCTCCTTCGACTCCACCTGGCGATCGGACCTGTGCATCACCAAGCACCTGATGGCCAACATAACGCGCTGCATCTGCCCGCTGTCTGGAACCTACGTGGTCATGCTCACCAAGCGCCAGCCGAATGTAAGCCAGGGTCACCAAGGTCGCCAAGGCCGCGCCCGGCCGGATTGCCATGGAATCCAGCTGGCCAATTCATGCAATTCACGTGTACCAAAGTGGAAGGGCCCCCTTTGATTTATGGCCACTCTTAGGAGCTGCCATTTAGTGGCCTCCACCTGGGGAGTGGGGCACGGGGGCCAGAGGACCCACTCTTTGTCCGCATTTCCGCTTCCCTTGCTCGCAATCAACAACTTGGCCTCCGCCGCCATGAACTTGCTCCAAATGCACTCGCTTTTTCTGGGTCTCGCTTTTGGATTCTGTATTGTGCTGGCTGCCATTCAGTCACAGCGGAAATGCTTTAAATCAGGGATGCACAGCGATCAAACGTCCTGGGGGGATTTATAAAGGGGCTTCGTTGGCCTTTAATCCAGTAGCTCCATTCATAACCTGCGTTTCGGTAGCTCACTTATTGCTAGGAGATATTTTAAACCATTTATTGTGTTGAGTTTTCTATATTTAAAAAGCCTCAGAATTTTAAAACACATTTAATAGTATACAAAAATATTTATATAAAATACTTTAGTTTACAAACTCGACTATATATTTATTTTATTAAGATATAACCATGTTTTAAACTTTTAATAGGCAATCTGAAATATTTCCGTTTCCTTTTATTTATTTTTCCATTAAATAATTTATCAAATTTCCCTTAAACCCTAAAGAATTAAGTAAATTTCCCCTTAAAAACCAAATTACTTGGTTTCAATTTTATTAAAGACCTGAAAAAGCGATTCCCACAGTTAAATCTGCAGCCCTGACCAAATTTGAATTCGGTCGATTGTCGACGGCTGCCTGCCAAGGCAAACAGCATTTTGGCCGACTTTAGCCTTCGCTGCGGCGCTAGTTTGAATTGCTAATTGTTTTCGGGCTCTCGCCAATCGCAAACCCATTTCTATTTCTGCTTTTCAGGCCACCCCGTCGCACGTCCCGCGGCGCCCCATCTTCGTGATCGCCAGCTGCGCCTGCTGCCTCCTCCAGTGCGGATCCGCCCTCCTCATCCTGGCGCCCATCTGGTGCAGTCGCAAGTGCGCCGTCACGTTCCTCAAGATGCAGTTCTGCGTGTCCACGTCGAGTGTGATGCTCATCTACTTGCTGGGATTCCTGAAGATGCTGCCGGTGGTGAGTTGAAGTGCCATGACATTCAGTATAATACCTAGGGATTTATTTAGACCTATTGATTAATAAGTATCCGCTTATGGGAAGTCTTTTAAAAATAAAAACTGATATCATAAAATAGTAGAAATAAATAAAAACACAAAAGGATATTAAAATAAATATTCAATAATATTCTGAAAGATTTATCACAAAAATATTTGATAATATAGAAAAATGGATGAATTAATCTGACTTGAAACTTAGGGATTTAATCTAAAGGTTTTCAAAGTGGTTTTATTTTATGATTATGTTTATGTTTAGTAAGTAAGCCCAAATAGAATTAGGCCAAATAACTGATAGATGTGGATGGTATCTGATTTTTTTGAAATGCTTAACTATTTGATTAGTTATTTATAATAATAATATATTTATTAAATAAATGTGAACTCTAGAAAAAAAGATTGTTTTAAATAATCTTGGTAATACCTATATTAGTCTCATATGACCCTTTAAGGAGTGTTATGATGTTTGGTATATTATTTATTTTTTATATATTTCGTAAATAGAGAAATGTGAACCGAATAAAATACTTTTAAAATATAGTCTGCCATTCCTACATCTCAGTTCAGACTTATATTTCTTAAATGCTGCAACTCGCCGCCTCTGAGCATTTAAATGCCCCGCGAAGAGGCACGCCCCGGTGCAGTTAAATGCGCTAGTGCTATGCGGCCCTTTAAAACAAAGCCTTTGAGTTCCTGCACGGGGAACAAGAAAAAAGGCAACCAAAGCGTGAAATTTAATTACGCCAAAATAAATAAACAAGTAAAACGGAGGAGGAAAGCCAAGCTGAAAGCAAAGCAACCCGAAAACCAAAACCAAACATACATATATTCGAGGAACCGAGGAACCGAGCAGTCGGAAAAGTAATAACAAAAAGTGTTGCATGATATAAGGCGAGGCGCAAAGCAATCGAAACAGAAACGACTTTCCCATCCACCCACTTTCCCCCCACCCTTTAAAGTTGGAAAATCCCCTTGGCTTAAACTAGCAGGCCAAAAACCCTTAAGTTGTAATTATTTGCGGTGCTGTCTGTTCTGCGGCAACCAGCAATTTTCCAAAAAGAAACGAGTTTGAGCTGGCTTTTCAAATAATAATCAGGGCCCAGGCAAAAATCTGTAATCATCATCAAAACAAATTAGCGTGTCGTTACCATACCATAACGTTCGAGGCATTTCCAGAGGTCGGTGGACAACAAAGCAAATAATTTACATTTAGTTTTCGTGGCAGCCAAACGGAAAATTCATGGAAAACAATTCCCAAACCTGTTGGCGTCGACCTCCTTCGAAGGAAATTAAAAGTCAACAATGCACGACGCCGACTTCGACTCCGTGGAGCGGCAGCAGGAGCTGGAGCAGGAGCAGGAGCTCCGAGGTCGGAGGTCAGGTGGCGGCATCTCCCCGAAAGGAGCCAGAATCGAAATTAATATTTATAAACGCACACTCTCAGACGTTTGAAGTGGGAAAATGTTAATGGGAAAGACGCTAACCCGAGCGCGTTCGAGGAATATATGTATATAAGCGAACCCATTGGCCAGGGCTCCGTCGTGGAGGTCCTGGCGGTGGTCCTGGCGGTGGTCCCTGTCCCCAAAGCACCCGCAAGCCGTCTAAATTATAAACGTAAAACGAAAAAAGCATAAGCGAATAAAGTTGCGCTGCCTAATCCCCGGGGGTCGTGGGGCGCCCGGCGAAAAGAAGTAACTGCAAAGCTCTAACAAGAAATAACATTTTTGAATTAGTAATAAACTGGTCCGCAGAGGAGGCAACGGCTCAATAAACGAATGAAAAACAAATAAAACATTGTGTACGACAACGCGAGACTACAAAGAGCGGGCACTTGCAGATACGGATTCGGCGGAGGATGCGACGGGGCAACGTGGGGGGGTTTGGGAAAGGACATGCGGAAAGGGTGGAACACTCGGAAAAAGGCATGGGCAGACAACGATGTCATCGAGTAGCCGAAACTCCATAACTATCATCTATTGGATCCACATCATTGTTATTATTTTTATAAAATGATAATGCTATACGCAATCCTCTGACGTTTTCATTTGAAAGATATGTAAAATAGAGTGGTTCCCATAATATTTTTAAGGACTTTAGAGGTATTACCGGAAATATCATGAGCTATGACGATGTAAGAATCCACAACTTTCATAATATTGACAAAGATTTGATAAGTAATGGTAGAAATTTGATTAGGATTATAAAATGTATATATAATAGAAGCCCAATAAAACTTTGGTATATTAGAATCCATTGATGTTCTGATATATTTCAAAATGTAAATTAGAATAATTTCTTTAGATTACCAAAGACCTGAAAACAACAAGTTAGCAGCTTTTTCTCACTAAGATATGGTATCTTTGAATCCATTGAAGTAAAGGTAGAAGAACGATTAGAATTATAGGTGTATGATAATGGATAATAAAATTCCAAAAAACAGGTAAATTTTAATAAAATTTTAGAGATTTGTAACGCATTGTTATTTCGACACGTCGAGGAAATGTAAGAAAGAATATGTTTCTCAATATTGACACAGACTCCATGGGTACCAAGTACTAGAAATATGAGTAGGAGATGGAGTTTTCTCGCCGTGCAGCTCCTGGGAGCACTCGCATTCCCAAACCTTTGACAAAAGCAAGCGATGACGGTGCAGACCCTGGCACAAAGATGTGCTCACATCCTGGGAATCCGACCGTGGACGCCACATTCGCCATTCGCCATTCGCAGGAGCGGAGCGAGTATGTTTCGCTATCTGCATCGACATTTCTGCCGCACGCAATACGGGTTGCGTCTCAAAGGACTGCGATGGAGGAATTTTTGGATAACGAGCGTTTGTGCTAGCAGCAGTGGGTAGTCGCCCCTCCTTGGAGGCCACACTGAGGACAATAAAATAAACCTGGCATAGGCTGGCCCCTGGCCAAAGGCGGATCCTCTCCCTCCTCTGTTGGCTAAGTTAATGAGCAACTTACGACAGTGCGTTGAGTTGCACAATGCGCATTTTGGAATTTCGCGGCATTTTCAGCCCGGCAAAGAGCGCCCGAGGGAAACTTTGTCTTGATAACACAACGCGCACACACTTATAATTATTATTATTATTATTATTGCACATTAATTGCGCGCACACGCGGCCAGGGAAACTTTATTAAAAAGAACCACACCCGAACATGTGCACACATGCAAATTTTATGGTTTGAAACACGTGTCACAGTGGCGGCATCGGTAGGAGGAGGAGCTTCAGGAGCAGGAGCTGGAGCAGGATGCTCCAGGGCCACCGGAGGAGCAGCGAAGACGAGGCTCCCATCAGCGACGGACGTCAGCCGCAGCCACCAAACCACGGCCACGCCCACGCAATGCCACAATAAATACAATTAAAATATTCATTTTACTTATTGCATATATTTGCGGGCATAAATAAAATACAATTTCAGCACGACAGTTAAACGGAACGACGAGCAGCAAAAAAAAACAATAAATAAATAAGAAAACATAAATTACGCATACGACCCGTGCGCCTCGGGGCAGGAGAGAGGGGAGGGGGGATAGGGGGCGTGCCACTGCAGCAGGACATGTGAAAGGCGAAAGCTTTTAAGCGCACTTAACTCATAATTTTCCCCGACGAACTGACGGGGTGGAAGTATTCGCATTCGCTTTCGTATTGTAAATTGAAAATTAAAAAGTTGACAAAATGTTCTCCACACATTTGACCCGAAGGCTACTAAAGATGATGAGTCCCGACGGTTGTCTTAACTTTAAGTTAAGTTTGGTAGATTCGTAGACAGCAAAAGGGGTACGAATGGAAAGCCCCTTTAAAGCAATAGCGCGAATTCTTCAAATAAAATGTACATCTTTTAGGTATTCTAGAAACATACTACTTAAAAATACCAAAATAGGCAGCAACAAAAATATATTAAGCCAGTTGCATATTCTGTAGGAAATATATTTTGTTTAGATATTCATTGTGAAAAAACATAAACGCATATTCTTTAGAAAAAAACTGACATACGTATGTACCTTAATTAATTATAACCTTTAACACTTCTTAAGAAAATGTACTAAAAATACTAAGCGCGAATTCTTTGGGAAATACTAAAATGAGTAAAATTGTATGAGCACATATTTCTATAGGAAAAACTGATATAAGTAAAATATTATGACCATATATTTCTTTAGGAAATACTACCATCTATTTGAGCAAAAAATGTTATCAAGGCCCTAAACCAATTATCCCCAAGACTCACACAAAGTGCAATTTAAGATGCATGTTTAGTGCGCTGTATTTTCTGGACACCGCCACCTAATTGGTCATGAAAGCCGGGTCCGAAAAAATGATGTGGCGCAAATTGTTTACAACTTTGTAATAACCAATGTCCAATCACCAAAGCGCGGGGAAGAGTGTTATAAAAAGTTTATGCCAAAATGTCACCATTAGGGTGCTGGCAAAAAAGAAATGCCACCAAATGGGTGTTGTTACTGCTGCTTCTGCTGCTGCTGCTGCACGTTGACAACTTTTTATATTTAATTAAAAATAACGATGTTGCAGCTCAGCCGTCAAAGCACTCCATTTCCATTTCCTTATTAACGGCCGTTCATAATTTCCTCCCCTTGCAGAGCTGGCACAGCATCATTAGCAGCTCGCTGGCCTCGCTGCTGTTGCTGGGCATCTCCACGCTGATTGCCATTGCCCTGGCCATCCACACGGAGCTGATGCCGCAGAAGTATCTGCAGATTGGCAGCAAGCCGGGCACGCCGACTAAGAGGCGCCTGGAGCGGGAACGCGAGCGGGATCTCGAGAGTTTGAGCAACATCACGCAGATCCGGGCTCAGTCGCCCCTGGGGGCCGCCACCACCACCGCCGCCTCCTCCAATCCCGGCCAGCGCCGCCTGCCACCCACCATATCATCTGCCGCGGGAATGCGCGGCGCCATCGGCATCAGCTGGCTGCTGCCGCTGCTCTTCGCGGTGGCCGCCCCGCTAATCTGCAGCATCATTGGCCAGTGGCCGCGTCACTGGTGGCTGGAGGTCCTCCGGACAGGATCTCCGTTCCCGGAAGCAGCAGGCACGGGCAAAGAGGAGGCCACCTACTCCAGCCACTCCCTGCTCAATGGCGATAATTTACTCCTCGAGTCGGAGGCTTTGATGGGAAATGGCACCAGCAGCCCGCCGCCAGCAGAGACTTCGTCTTCATCCAGCGTAGATGATGATGATGTGGCCACCACGTCAACGTCATCAATCACGGGCCTGGCAACTGCAAGCAGCAGTGGCTTCAGGGCCGCCTCCACCGCCAGTGGCAGCGCCAGCGCCACTTCCGTTTCCGCCCTGGCTGCGCCTCTCACTTCCGGCCTGAGCGAGTCCTCGCTCTCTTTGAGCTTCATCCTATTCATCTGCATCGATTTGCTCTTCATCCTGCTCTTCTCGGCCCTGTTTGCCATTTTAATGAAGAAACTTTTGTGGTTGTGGCACAAGAATCGCAATGTGCATACGCATCCGTTGGATAAATTCAATCTGGCTCTGCAGAGGCGGTAAGTCGCAAGAAAAAAGAGTAACGCAAATGGGCAAAGGACGGGGGGAGTTGAGATTTTAATGATGTCTCCTCTCTTTTGTGCAATTTCCATTTTTCTCCTCCTAAGCTAATCTGATAAGATAACGAATCCGAAAACCAAAAACCGAAAACCGAAAACCGAAACCCTAGTGAAACCCAGTCTCCCCTCTAATCTAATGTATTCGCACAGATTCGGCTTACTCTACCGGGCGGGCGGACTGCTCCTGGCCAAAATCAGCAGCGATGGACTCTTCATCGTTTATGTTAATGCCGCACCGGATACGGATACACTGTGGGCATATCCGTTCGGCATATCGTGCATATTATTGGTGAGTGCGGGCAACCGTTTACGGCCACTTAGCTGCCAGCAATTGAAATTCAATTAGGCGCCTGGCTGCCACACACACATATCATATGCCAACTATATGGGATTAAGTTCGGGATGTTTGATTCGCGCTGCCCAATCCCATTTGTCGCTTCAACTACGCCAAATGTACCGCCGTCGGCTTATGCAAATCGCATTCCGTTCTTATTCCCCAGCACTTATTTAAGTTGCATATTTCATCAAAGTGTAAAGCCTGCGCATTTTTACACCTGCCTTTTGCCCAAAAAAATTATGCATGCAAAAAGGGGGAGGCGGCTGAAAGCGAGAGTGGGCGTGGCCCTTCCAAACGACTGCATTAGCTGCCGGATCAAAGAGCTGGAAAAGAAGCCTTTTCGTGTTTACTCTGCCCTTGGCAGCGACACTTCGGTTTCCACTCGCAGCTGTTATTGTTTGCTTTTTATTCCACTCCTGGGTGATTTGCTGTGCAAATGAAGTAAGTGCCCTCCAGTCAGCCACCTGAGTGGAATCAGCATCTTTTGCTTTGATTTACGGCAACGGTGGAAAGCGAACCCCATTAGATTACATTTTTTATAGACATTAAAGCGTTTAACTGCCTGCGCCTGCCCAGCAATCAGCCCAATCCAATTAAATAAACAATTATCTGCATGGGCGGAGTTGGAGGGGGGCATTGGATACTCCAAGCTAGTATCCTGGCTAAACTAATCACATAATTACACGCACACACTTTGATGTGGCGAGCCGGCAAGCCGGCAAGTGAGCGCGTGTGCGTTCCACTCGGCGTATACGCAATATTCGCACACGGCACATTCAAATCCGAGTCCAAACACAAACAAATTAGGCCGAGCCATAGTCCCTCCTTGCCCTCCTTGCCTTCCAACGCCCCCGGATTGCCAACCACAATGTCTACAACCCTCTCAATCCTGCTGGTCCAGGACTATTAATGTGCACCAAAATCACTTTGATTGTGGGCGCCTGCTCTTGCTGTTTAATTATTTAAACAGGGGGAAAGACACCGAGTGCACTAGAAGAAAGAACATCAGCTATAAGTCGTTAATTCTGAATTAAAGGGGCTGCTACTTAATTAATTGTTTCAATTCAGGAAGAATATATACCGCCAGAATATATGCACTAAGCATTTATTATAAAAAATGTTGTATCTTAAGAAAATGACTTCATAAAGTTTTGATACTTCATATCACAAAATAGCTTCATTTCAGCATAAATAAATTCTTTAAATATCTATTAAATATGTTTTATAGATATTTCCTTCTTTAAAAACATCAATTCGCTTTCAATTTAGATACTTAATAACATAAATATCTTTAAAACAAATATACTCGTACAGTACTGCAATAGTATCTAAGGTCACATCTTATTCTCCCTGTGCCTAAGTATAGTACCTTCACTTTATATGTATTTAAATACCCTTTGGGGTAGCCAATGGAAAGCTATACAATGCGAGCAACTAACTTCACCAAGCTTAAGACTATCTAGCTAATTTAGCAATTAATTTTGCTTCGAAAATTCAGGCCTGCGGAATCAGGCGAACGTCTCCCATAAATTGACCTCATGAAAAAAGGACGTAATGGCCGAAGGCCCATATGGCTTGGCCCCGATTTATGGCCTCCTTTGGTCATGCATTTAATTCCCAATCGCTGGGTTTGATTCAACCTTGTCCGTAATCGAAGGGTCTGCTCTTCCGTGGCTTAATGACTCCATTCGGGCGACAACCCATCCCGTTGACAAACGCATTTTATTAGGGTCAGCCGCCAGTTTATGCCAGGAGACTCAATGCCCAACGATTCAATCGCCTTTCCAGGGCTCGGCCATCCTCATCTGCTTCGTCATCAGGGCCGAGAGCCAGCTGCGAGGACCCCCCTTCCTGGGCAGCAACGGGAGCAGCCAGAACAGCTCCCTCAAGCAGGCCAAATTCACCACCAGCCGGAGCAGCCTGGACGAGAACTACTGCACCACCACCACCACCATGACGACGACGGCCAATGTGAACAGTCCGCTGAGCTGTAGGTTCTTGAGTCCTTGGAATCCCCGCCAGCTTCCCTGCTAACCCAAGCCCCCGAATCCTCTTTGCAGTCTACACCAACCACGACAAGGAGAAGGAGAACGACTGCGCCGTGTCCTTGTCAATGTCCAATGCAGGCGTGTCCTCCGCAGCAGGCGGATCCCTGGCCACGTCAGCCGGCCCCGGGGCCCCGCCCCTGCAATCGAAGGTGGGCCTGGAGCTGTCCGGAGCACCGGGCTCCGTGTCCGGACCCGGGGTGGCCCTGCCGCTGACAATCATCTCGACGGCGCCGCGCTGCCAGGCGGGAGCGGATGGAGCGGCCGAGTCCTTCCTGGGCGACCGCCAGACCCTCTCCGTGGCCCCCTCCCCGGACACCCGTTGCTGTGCCATCCTGGGCGGTGGAACTGCCTACGATGCGTACACTATGGGCATGGGCATGGGCGTGGGAGTGGGCATGGGAGTGGGCGTGGGCGGACTCACTGGAAGCCTGGGGAGGCGCACGTTGCACCAGCAGCATTATCGCCCAGGACCCTGCGGCGAGTTCGTGGGCGTCGAGACGCTCGACATCCTGCAGGGCGTGGCAGCCGGTAAGTACACAGGAGGAAAAGGGGGTTTAAAGGGTTTCAATTTATATATGATAATCATAAAACCTAAATATTAATTCTTGATATTTCGTTTTTCTAAAATAATTTTTAAATATTTCTTTACTTAACTAAATCTCTTTCACTCAATCAGATTATAAAGAGATTTTATAAAAGACGAATTTATATATTTAATTTTATATTTAGTTATTACAGATAGTTTTTATTACGATTTTTCAAATATAAAAGGGCACATAAATGTATTTAATACTGTATACATTTAATTTAATCACCAATTCGTGACGAGGCTTGGGAAGATTTTGCAGCATTATTAAAATTTATAATTCTTATTTTTATACAAACCTGCCTTTTACAAATTTGAGGAATTTGGCTTGAAGGATATAAATGTTGTAGTACCAACAGATGAAAAATTTCAAGTTAAAATATGTTTATTTTATTAACTTACTTATACCAATGGATATTGTACGAGATATTATTTTTAATAAATTTCACATTGAAAAGTCGTAAAAAGACTAATGATTTTATTCTATATCATTTATCATATCTTTTACTAAAAGAAAGTGTGAAGACTTTTATGGGAGAAGATTATGTTAATTATTTTAACAATCTTGATTTTAATAGCCCCATTACTAAGCAAGTTTCTCGCGGTGAAAAAGCAATATGGAGAAACACTTGGGCTTAAATGGGCATGCATTATTCACGATCTAGTGTCTGATGACCTCCTCCCCTCTGCTCTTCTCTCCCCTCCCTGCAGACAGTATAATTGGCATTCACACCAGTGCCATAATGCCGAATGCCACAAGCACTTCTCATTATGTTCCGCTGCAGCATAATCCCTACGTGGACTTTGTGCCCAGCTCCCTAATCCTGAGCATGGCGCCACCACCAACCATCAGCGGAAACCTGAGTGGGGCTGGGATGCCAGCGATGTCCCTGCCCACCCAGACGCCCAAGACGCAGAAGCGAGTGACCATCCTGGAGCCGACGTCCCGCACGACCTTTGACCCCCTGCTGCCCACCATGGTCTCCATGGCCGCGGTCACCACCTCCAGCGTCACCAGCACGGCGACCACGACCCCAGCCACGCCCACTGCCACGCAGAGTGGCTGCGGGGGCAACGATGCCACCCTGGATCGCATCACCCTCGATCTGGATTACCTGCTGAACAGGGGTGCCGTGGACGGCACAGACGGGGGAGGTGGACCACCAGCGCCCTCCAGCGAAGATAGCCAGCAGAAGCAATAGCAATATCCGTAAGTTGGGTGCCACTAAGATGCATTTAAGAGGCTTCGTTTTTCTATCGAAACATGTAAATATATGTAAATCAATTTCACCCACTAACTACAGTAGAAATCTCTGTGAATATTCATCAGATATGTGTGCTTAACATGGATAACAATCGGTTGAACACCTGGTTTTACCCAAAACTTTATCAAATGAGCCCATCCAGTCTTAGTTTGATTACGAACCCATGAAATGTTCAAAGTTCAAGTCTTTTAAAGTGATTTTCGAACATCAATCATACCTAGTCTCGTACTTAGCATACAAATTAATATTTACGTCATTGCATATGTAAAACAAATTGAAAGAATTTAAACTAACGATAACTTTTTAGCTAGATTTACAAAAGGCCTATTGAACAGAACACAATGAAAATGAAAAATTGAAGAGCGAGAACACGGTTAGGTGTGAACATGTTTTTGATTCCATTTAAAGTTTCCTAGAATTAAAGCAAAATTAAGCCCCAAATTAAGAGACAAGGATAAAAGAAAAACCTACAAAATACAATAATTGTAAAACTAATAAACGTAACAGGACTATTTCTGGAACAAAACAAATTATACAGATATATCTTTAAATAAACTCAAGACTCTTGTTAGAAAATCTATGGAAGCAGAGGTGTTTTATTACTTAATCAAGTCGGATTTGGAGTTTACTCTATTTAATATTTGGAAAATTTAAGATATAAAAGAGAAATCACTTATGGGCATCCAAAAAGAGGTAAGATCGTAATACATATGAAAAAAACACGCAAAAAGGAAAGGAGCCTTATCAAACATGTATCTTTCAGATACTAAAGCTCTAACCTTTGTCAAGCAGTTTTAGTTTTTGCTGTTAGCTTTTAATCTGGCCTTCAGTAATATGTACATAAATCTATCCTACATCTGTCTCATTATTGCTATGTATCTCAAAAGTATAGACGAAATTATGAGTACCATCTGGACAAATTAAATAAAGAACATGTTTCTACTCGGAGAACCAATAGAGTTAATAATGCGCAAGGCAGATAAGTCATTTTTGATCTGCGAATGAATATTGTTTATGTGTTTAGTAAGTATTAGTTTTATTTAACTTATATTGCACAATCCCTAAACATTTATAAAATTCCAAGTGAGCATTAAAATTCCACCACATGACCCATTAGGTAGGTGACCTTCTCACTGCGAATGGCAAAGAAAAATGGATGGTCGGCTCGGAAGAACTTCTGCCGAGATGAATTGCTGATCACAATGGGTTTATACTCTGAAATAAGTTTAAATAAGTTAAAATATTTTTTATTAATTATTAAAAGTAAAATACCAGCTGCTGTGCGAGGCAATTCCTGGCCAGAACCCGACTCATTCAAGTTAATACGCAGCTTTTGGAGCACATCGACCACGGGCAAGCTGCCAGCTGGATGCAAATGTTTAAAGTTCGCCGAGGCCGCAAATATCTCCTCAAAGCCGAGCTGTTGGCCAACATATGGTTAAATATGGTTAAATAAAACCAGCGAAAATCTCTACCACTGACCTGTTTCAGCGGCTGCCGCAGACTGCACTCGAAGTCGATGCTGAATTTGGGCAGCAGCACCTGCACGCCCTCCATCTGCATGCGCTGCTGCAGTGCACCCAGATCCAGGTCGCGCAGCTGCTGCTCCAGCTGCTGTAGGCCGTTGCGCTGGTTGGGCAGGATGAGCAGCATGGACAGCTCCTCGGCGTGCTCGTATGGCAGCTCTATGGCCCGGGCATCCAGATCCCTCAGCTCGGCGAACTTCACGAACATGTCGTCGTCGAAGAGCATGGGCACCGACTTCACCTGGCTGCCGCTGTGGAACTCATAGAGTCCGGTTCTGTAGGCACTGAAGGGCAGGAACCACTTGCTCTGGAGGTTGGCGGCCAGCAGGAGCAGGCTCTTGGCAGCGGGTGTAGCCTCCACAAGGATCGCCTGCCAGCTGCCGCCGCCGACGCTGGCCAGGATCTGTTCGTTGATGTGGCGACGCAGCTTCTCCACTTGCCCCAGGTCCACACACTCGGCGGTGGCATGAAAGTAGGTTTGGGAAATCTTCTGGAAGTCATCGGCAATCCCTTTTTCAGATCCCGCAGCTGGCTGGAGCAGCAGGCGGTTCTGTAGCTTCAGCCGGGTATCGGCATCCCCTGTGATGTTGGCCAGCTCCGCCGCATAGAAGTTGGCCATCTTGGCATTGCTGGGGAAGCGTTGCTTCAGTCGCAGCAGCTTCTGCAGCTCCTCGGCAGTGGCTCCATCCGATCCCAGGAAGAGAAGAGATAGGGTGGCCTCCAGTAGAAGAGGAGATATGGCGACATTTTGATCTGCGTAGTTAGTGGCTATGTTGTGGTAAATTCCGGAAGCTATGGAGGATTCGTAGGCCGCGTTGCTCTGCGTGGGATTGGGTACTTCACTCATTTTGGCCTTGTGCTTCCAGTGTTACTTCAGTAAAATCTATAAAAATAAAGAAAAAGTTAGTTAGATTGCAATTTATAGATATAAAATAAGATATAAATTTGAATATTCTTTTTTGGATAGATCTTAACTTTTTGATTAGATTTAAAGGAAAATATTATTTTAATAAGAATAACAAAAATATTTAATTTAAAGAATGAAAAGATTAGAAAAACTTCTTTAATAAAATCTTTAATTTTTAAGGAGGGTAAATATGTGCTCTTACTCGGCCTGTGTTTGTATGCACATTAAGATTATTTTAATTTAAACGTGCTTAATAATTATATATAAAAGAGTTTAAAAATATCCTGGGTATAATCTTAAAACTTTGAAAGGTGATACACAAATAATATTTATCTTAAATTGCCAAGAAAATTTTGTTTAAAAAAAATCTTTAATTTCTAAGAACCGTCGGCCTGTATCTTTATGCAGATTAAGATTATTATAAAGGCGTGAATTTATCGCTTCCACATGGTTGATATTCATCGATGAAAAGTAATTGTTTAGCATAAAGATGCCCTTCGGCATAATGCAAAACACATGTGCGGACGCATGTAAGCTTGGCCAATATTAGTATCATGGCCATAAAAAGCTTTCGATAAAACGAAAATATAATTTTAAATAATAGCCACCGGATACACTGGGTTCTATTTAAATTCACCTTGGCCCTCGAAGTGCATTTTGTAATGAAAATGTAAATTGCCTGCCATTTCATTGGGCCAGGCCCGAGCGAGCACACTCGAAAAAAGCAAAGTGCGAGCACAAAAGCAACGCCTTGAATAAATAAAGTGAACAAGAGAGCACACTAGGCCAAACTTGACACTATTTTCGGCAAGTAAACAAAGCGGAAACGCCGAGGCGGAAAACTTTGTGACAGTACTGCGGCTATATATTTGCGGCAACTTTTAATTTCACGCGAATTTCGGCAGGCGCCTCCCCTGTGCCGCGGCCACCACCCACTCGCAGGCACCCACCCACCCAGCTCCCACTCCCCATATAGTTCCCGATCCGGGCTGCAGCTCTGCATGCCGATTTCTATGCGACGCGCACACTTGCGCGCTTAATTGCCACATCAACAAACAAAATGCCAACCCACCCGAGCTGGAAAATAAAAAGGGAACGCGACGAAAAACCGTTTTCCGCCTCGAAATCGCGAGAGCGACGCTGCCTACACAAAAACCAAAATTTTGAAATGCGATGAACCGAATCTTTGAAAATACAAACACTTCAGTCATTAGGGGTGATCAAAGAAAATATAACAAGTTCTTAAAAACACAAAAGTTGGTATTTAAAATAACACCATTCACTTTTTCGTCACATTTTTTTTTTTACAAAATTCTACTTATTTCAAAATTGACATATTTTTACAGATAAATGTTCATCACCGTATATGTCATTGTAAATATGTGATATGATTTTCAGTAAAAATTAAATATAATTATCATTCATAAAGTTTTTAAAAACACAACAAAACGATATTCGAAATAGCACAGTCGCTTCATTAAAGTTTTTTTGTTTTTTCTATGATATTCAGTTAAAACTAATAGTTTTTGCCGTTGTTAGGTATTCTAAAAAAATTAAAAAACACAAAATCGGGTATTCAACATAACACATTATTTTCTCAACACATTCTTTGAAAACTTTACTAAACGTATTTTTTTTTAGATATTTTAATTAAGTTTTAACTAATATTTTTTCATGTGTATACCACCCCACAACAATCGCTATAAAGTAGCGCTGCTCTAGTGCTAGATGTTTATTGTTTATTTTTGGTGTGCCAATTTTTTGTTGTAGCCGAACGAAATTAACTACATCAAGTTTGTCAAAAGTGTTTAAGTTTTTGTCTCCTTTTTTTTGGGTTTTTCTTGTATTTTTAAACGTTACATTGCAGCCATATGGTATCCGCACTGGATTTTCAATAAGGCGTATGGGTATGAGGTCACAGAATCGTTTTCGAAGTGGCATCATCAACAGCAATAGTTTTTGGGGAAAATTTCGAATAATTTGCGGTCAAGATTGGGTGTATCTTTGAGTAGTACTATATAAAGATACTGCTTGTACCTATAACTGGACAAATCACTTTCTTCTGCACCTTAATACCTTTTGCTTGTGTCTTAAGAAACTCGAACGACGATATATGGATCGGTTTATAGGAAATTATATAAGTTTCCCCTAGAGACTCACGCCCGCACGCAGCTTCGGCCAAAATTCGACTAAACGCTGGCGCTCGGAAATAATAAAATAGCACAAAAAAGAACCAATTAAATCCGCCCGCCTTATCGGTGACGACACTTGGGCAGATCGGAGGCGGAAAGCTCCGTGGGGCCAGTGCTTCCACAACTCGGTCCGAATTTTCGGCAACTACTTTTCCGACGCTAAAATTTTAATCTATTTTTATAATTTGTTTGCCGCTGATTTACACAGACGATTCGGCGAACTGCCGCTGCATCCGATGGATACAGATGTGGCTGCTGATTTGTTTTTACAATGAACGCGGATGCTAGTTCCCCTGCGACTCATTTTGATTGAGTTGCTGGTGGGGCTCGTTTCCAGTAGTGGTTGTTTAATCATTTTATCTAATCTGATGCTTGCGGGGCCGCTGAACGAGTCTGCGGCCTTTTCTGCACAAAAGAGTGTGACTGCATAAGATAACTCTTAAGCTTTTGGTGATCCGCTTAGTGCCAGGAGGCGATTTAAAATGCACAAAAACGTGTATTGACTGCACAACTTTTTATCAAGAGTTTACTGACAAAAGGAGCAAGCCAACAGGGATAACATTTCAAATGGGATTGGCTTACTCGCAGAATTTCATTCAAATATATTTCAATTTTACCGCCATATGACTAGATTTATAACCAAATCGTATTAATAAAAAACGTTGATGCCCAAAAGTATGCTCTACTTTCCGAAAATCTGGGATAGACATTTAACCGGAAATTTACCATTTGTTCTATAATTTGGTTTTTAATTATCCAACTATTTTTATCACCTCCTCAATTATTATAAAATACATACGAAATACATTTTAAAGGGTTAATTTATCATTCAAACAATTCATTATTTATTGATAACTTTGAATATAATCTGGCGATTCGGGGATGAGGACACTAGTGTGAGGGGTATGAGTAGATGTTGTAATGCTTGCGCGTAGGTGGAGGATTAAAAGCATTTTGCGTATACATAAATAAATACTAAACAGCCTAAAATATATATCCGAAAGGAGCTCGAAACGTTTCCAAATAAAATGCCAGGCCCACACACAGACTTGCGCCCTCTGCAGACGGATTCTGGGCAGATGCCGCGATCCCAGCCAGCACAGCTGCCCGAGAGGTTGCATTCGGAACGGAAAACAGTGCACCAGTGATCCGTGCTGCTAAGCAACGCCGGAACTTAGTCACGAATTCAAAACTGGGAGTGTTAAAATGGAATCTTGCGAGTGTGAGCTTTGGGTAATCTTGGTCAACCCATGCAAATATGTGATCCAAGTAGTTTCTAAGCCTGTCTTTTGTACTGCATGCATGCCTCCAAATGTTTCGGGAGTCTTCACGTGTGATGGATATGTTTGACAATGGCATAGCTTGTGGCAAACAAAAAAAAAACGTGTGAGCGCGGTCGAAGGTATAAAGAAACGATGTGTTTTGTAAGTGTAAGGCGTGTGAGCGGCGTTTGGATTTGAGTGAGTGATTAGTCTAGAACGTGTAGCCACCCTCGGGAGCCTTGGGCTGGGTGGCATTGAACTCCAGGGCTCCGTTGACCTCCTGCGGTGCCAGCTCCTGCTCGGCCTCGTCGTCGGCGTTGCTAAAGTAAGTGTCGATGATGGCGTACGCCTTCTTGTAGACCTCCTCGTTCTCGTGCTGCTGCAGAGTTTCCAGCTTGTCCAGGCCGCCCATCTCCTCGACCATTAGGCACAGGTTTTCGGTGCCGCCAAGTTTCTCGGCCAGAGCGAATAGGTTGGAGAGGCCCGTCTGCACTACCTTGATGGTACGCGGATCCTTTGCGTCCAGCAGATCGATAAATGGCTTTAGGATTTTGTACTTTTCGATAAGATCCACGATCTGTTCGGGAGTGCCCGACGTCGTGGTGTTGGTCACTGCCCAGGCAGCCTCCTTCTGGGCCTTGAAGTCGCCCTTCTCCAGCACGTTGCGCAGCTGCTGGAAGATACCGGCCTGAATGACGGCCTGGATCTGCTTCTGGTTACCTGCCGTGATGTTGCTGACCGTCCAGGCAGCCTCCTTGACAATGTTGCTTTTGTTGTGCTGTAGGAGAAGTCCTAGTCTGGGCAGTCCTCCAGAGGCAATCACTACGTCAGTCTAAGGAAGAAATAGGGGAGAGAGATATTTAGATAATGAATTTAAATAATCAAAAATTAAAATGATTGCTGCACCCACCTGTTGATCTGTTCCGGTTACGATGTTGCCGACGCTGCGCAGAGCGGGCACAATGATGCTCGGCTCGTCCATTTGCAGCAGTTTGACCAGGCGTGGAACTGCATCCGAGTCGACCACCGCCTGGATCTTGCTGTTGTCATCGTCTGTAACATAGGACAAAGCCCAGCAGGCGTCGGCCAGCACCTGGATGTCCTGGCTCAACAAGAGCTGGGAGAGGACGGGCAGCAGGCGCTTCACCTGCTCGAAGGGCGGCGAAGGGTTCTTGTTCCTGCACAGATTCGACATCAGCCAGACGATGTTGCGCAGAAAGGAGAGCGGTGTCTCGTTGTTGATCAGCGGCAGGATGCCGTCGATCACATTGTGGTGGATGACAATGTCGCGGGCTGCGGCTCCATCTCCGGCAATGTTACCCAAAGCCCAGACGGCCTGCTCGGCCAGATTGGTGGACTTGGACTGGAGCAGAGCCACGAAGTGCGGCACTGCATTGTGTTCGATGACGCAGCGCGTCTGGTCAGAGGTGCCGGAGGCGATGTTGGTCAGGGCCCAGGCGGCCTCGAACTGCAGCATGGAGCTGGGGATTCAAGGGGTTCACTACTGCTTATAGTTGCCTTCTATAGCCACTACTCACTTGGTGGTGTTCTGCAGGAAGCGTATGCAAATGGGCACTATGCCATGGCCGATCATCAGGTCAATGGGAGGATTGCGCTCCCTGCTGAGCATCTTGCGGGCAGACTGCATGCCCAGGAACTGGCGCTCCTGATCCTCGCTATTCATGGCCGCCACAATCTCGTCCACGGACAGCTGCACCGGCGACTGGCCATTGAGCTCCTTCAGCGGCGAGGTGAGGTCCTCCTCGTTGATGTTGCGCCGCTTGAACATGTGGTCCTCCTTCTTGGACTTGCGCAGCTCGATGGTCACCTCATGGCGGCGCATGCGCGAGTCCTACGGCAAAGTGAGGTTAGCTCCGAACGAGGGATCGCGGATCTCGGGTACATTACCTGCGTGTTGATGGTGTTGGACTTGTAGGAGCCCTGTCGCGAGTTCGAATCCGCCCTGCTCATTGTGTTGGCCGTTTTTTTTTTTTTTTTTGGTGCTTCGAATTTAATGTGTTGCTGCTGCGATGACAAATGCGGAACTGAAAGGGAAATTTATGTGCGAAATTAGGTAGAGCTAAGAAGCAAGGGCTGCTTGGCTTTAGGTTTTCTTTCCCTCGTTTTCGCTTCTTTTCTTTTCCTGTCCCTTTCGGCAGACCGGCTTTGGCAAGGGCAAGAGCAACAGGGGCGGAGGTAGGATTTTGGCGGGGTTAGCCCCTAATTTATGAAAATAATAGTTTAAGCAAAATCAAGACTAATAATTTGTAATTTTTAGACATTTTTATATTTTTTTATGAAGAGGGGGCCTGCCCCCTTGCGAATTTCCAACTACGCCCCTGCCTGGCAACAACAAAGCAACAGCTGCAGCAGCCGCCGCCATTTGCAGATTCGCGGGAAGCGTGAGGAGGAGAAAAGGAGAGCGGCAAAAGGCGGTAAAGGAAGAAACGAAGAACGAAGCAAAGGAGAAACCGCGAAAAGGACAGAAGGAAGACCGGAACACACACACACACGCGCGCACTTACCTTGTGGGCTTACGAATGCGTGTGCTGGCTTTTTCTATTTGGCCAAAATCACTTCACAATTTTTACACAATTTTGATAGTCTCTTTTCGAAAAACGAGCACGGAAATTTGTCGAGCGTGTTAACACGCTGGAAGTGCCGGTGGAACTGTGCTGGGGGACACGCAGGCAATCTCGAAATGGAGCCGAAACTGATATTGATGTCAATGCTTACTTGGCGCCGTCGGATTTACCGTTTTATTTGAAAACCAAGCAGGGCGTAGTGTGACCGCAGTGGGGGCGATCGTGTGCCAGGAAAATACTTTTTATACCAGATTTATTTTTCAAATATACCAACAGTATTTCAAACGGTTAACGGAAAAAATCCTATTCCAAAAATACGTTATTTTAAAATTATAAATGAACAAATAAAACTGAAGGTTCTTTGAAAACCAGTATTGTAATAGACTTTGGAATTTAATAAAATCCGGGATAAAAATATGTACATTTTGTTATTAACCTAAATTTTCACTAAAAAGATGATCCTAAATCTTATTGAGATTTAAAAATAGATAAATTAATATAAATAAATAATTAATAAATTATAAAAAAAAAATATATGTTTTATAATAAACAACACTAGTTAAACACATTTAAAAATTAAATAAATGACCGATGTTGCTGGACTCATGTTGCGGTAAATGTTGCGAAACTTTTTCCACATTCAGCTGCTCAGCAAGCGCTGAATCTGCAAAACGGGCGGGCTTATTTGAATCTCTTCCACTTTTTATATGGGTAATAAAAAATACGTTTCGTTAACTGGCTGTTTTTGTCATCTTTGCTCTAGTTTTCGTCTGTAAATTTAAATTGCATTTATTTTCAATGAGACCGAAATAATTATTTGTTTATTGTCTAGGAATGTGTAATTCAATTGCCCGTTTTCCCTCTAAAGAATTGGCGCTCATTGAACTAATACCATTTAATCTCTCGTTTATCATTAATAATAAATGATTGCAAACCGACATCCGATTAATTCCCTTTTATTTCTGCAGTATTTACATATGTGTTGGCTGCATAATAAACAACTTTTTTTTCAAAGGTGATTGCTCTTAATCTATTTAGCTTCCAAGTTTGTTGTTTGTTTTTTTGTCCTTTTCTGTGTATTTTATAGTCATAATGGAAATAATTAAATGTATTTTTATTATTTTCCAAACAATGCTCTATTTAAACAAATTATTTACTAACACAGAATTTATATGTACTAATTAATCAACAGACATTCAATTATTTTATATTAAATTTAAATTAAAAAATCTCAAAGGAACAAAAATTTATTTTCGCATAGTTTCAAAAATGTTTCCGGTCATATCTCATATTAGGCTGTCTTCTGGTTATCCTCCGCGACTGGAGCCGCGGTGGTGGAGGTGGTGCTGCTGTTCGACTCAGGGGCAGAGCGTGCCTCGACCACATCGGAGTCATCGCTGTCGGGAGCTGGAGAGGATTGGCCAGCCGGCGAGAAGGGCGGGAACTGCTGGTCCTGGGGATAGGTCTGCCCCTGATGCTCCTGCTGCTGCTGCTGCTCTTGCTGCTGCTGCTGACCCTCGTTGTAGTCGATGGGCGTGGGCTCCAGCTCTGGCTGAGTGGCCGCAGGAGCCTCCACCACCTCACTCTGCTGCTCGGCCACCTGTTGCACCTGCTGCTGGGGGGCAAACAACGTCTGCTGGTGGGGATAGTAGATAGGGGCGGGCAGCGAGGCCACGGGAGCGGGCACATGGACGGGCAGAGGAGCAGGAGCTGAGACCACAGCTGGAGCCACGGCTGGGACCACAGCACGGGCAGCCACCACTGGCTCCCTCTGGACCACGGCATTGAATCCATTGACATCGTCGGCGGTGTAGGTGACCGTGCGCTTGAAACCATCGGCATCCAGGACGGAGTAGGATCCCACCACATTGCCGCCATCGCGGGTCTCCACCTGGCTCTTGATGTCCCCGGTGATGCTGTCGTGGACGCCGTAGGAGAAGTCATACCGCGGCGAGGACTCCAACTCCACCTGCTTGAGAGCTGGAGCAGCAGCCACCACGGGGGCTACGGCTTTGACCACAGGAGCAGCCACTGGAAGAGGAGCAGCCACAGTCCTGACCACTGGAGTAGGCAGGGCATAGGATCTGGTGTACACGGGAGCAGCTGGCACCACTGCCTTGGCGAAAACCGGAGCAGCCTGGTGGTAGACAGCCGCCTGGGCCACGGGAGCGGCGTGGTAGACGGCAGCCGGAGCCTGGTAGGTGGCGTAGGCCGGGTGGTAACCCGCATAGGTGGCCGCGAAGCCTCCAAGGCAGGATCCAGCGAGGGCCAGGAGGGAGAACACTGTCAGGAGCTGCAGGGATAAAGGTGGAACTCTAGTTAGCAAAATACACCATTGAATGAGTATTGAAACTAGTTATAAATGCAGCAAAGTTAAAAAACTATGTTTGGGTAAAATTAAACATTCTACGTAGTACTATAAAATTAATTAAATTCATAATTTATTTATTGGTCAGTTGACCCAATAGATTTTTGTAAATCGTTATAAATAAAATAGTAAAATATTAGTATTTCACTTTGTTTTAACTTTGGTGGACTTCGCGATGATGATTTCTAATTTGACATAATTTAAAATAAAGCCGCTTTTATATTTAACACTCCAATAAACAAATTAAATTGTTTTAAATCTAATATGAGTTTTTGATAGAAACAACTCCAATTTGATTGTTATTTATGTGATTATGCAAATCAACAGAAATAAATTCGTGCACATTTTAATTGAAACGCCTGCACCTTTTTCGGTCAATAAAGATTTACAATTTTAATGGAAAATGCATATTTGGGGCTGCTTTAAATTCATATTCCTCTAAAAAGGACGTGTATAATTTCACACCTGAAGAGGTAAGCACTCTGGTAACAAAGAAATGCCTTTTTAGTAGAAGTTCCACTGTGTTACACTTACTTTGCCTGCCATTTTGGAATCACTTCCTTTGCAATGGGACTTCTCGAGGATAGTACGAAATGGCACGTGCCGCACAGGAAGCAATGGGATGCGATTGGACTGGGGACTGGGGACTGAGGACTATATATCCGCCCGACTCTGGCGAAGACGTCGACTTAATGATGTCGACCACTCCCGCCGCACGTCACTTTATATGGGGCGTCAGAATCACCTCAAAGAAGTGGCGCCCTGGAAAAAAATAAGAAAACCGAAGAGCAAACCGGTAACAAGTACAAAAGTATCTCGGTTGACAATTTGACAATTGCGGCAGAAACTGGTTTCGGCTTCGGTTTCGGGTAATTTGTCTTTTGCTTCACGGTTTTGGTATCGGTTTCGGTATGGGTTTCGGTCTCGATTTCAGTTTCGTTTTCGTTTTCTGCTCCATTTTCGATGTCAAGTTCAGCTCCGGAGCTAAGGCTTCCTTGTAGGGTAGGCCTATGGGTACACCTTCTTTGGGCTGGTAATTAATTGCGATTTGAGTGCCGTTCAATTAACTTTTCAATTGTCAACTCAGCACCTTGCAGCAGCCCCTTGGAGGCCCCTTTTTGCCCCCAAAGTCTCCGAACTTGACAATCATTTTGTTTTTCTTGGCGGCTTGCGCGCCAATAGAGCGAAAAATTTGCTGCCAACGGATTGTCGGGTTAGCGTGAGCCACCTACTCCTCCCACAAAGACCGCCTCAAAAATATAGGTGACTTGTCAGCACCTCGTGACACCCCCAAACCCCCCGACAAAATGGTCTCTTAAAACCCCGAGAGTTTGTATGTCAGCGGCGTTTGCTTCATTGGCTGCATGATTATCAGTTTTTCGGTTATTTCACTCTTTTAGAAAATTGATTACGTCTCCACTTGGTGTTCGGGCTGTGTGGCCACTTCACAGACATTGGCACAGTTTCGGAATTCGCGAAACAAAAACACAGGCCTGGAAATTGCCAAATCGGATTACTAATTGCAGGCCCTTTTTGATGCTAAAAGAAAGTCATTAAAAGAAACGATTTCAAAGGTTATGGTAGAGGAACAGTTCATAAAAAATAGGTTTTAATTAACAATAACCCAGAACCGAAGGTTGGACCCCAAAACCCCTAGATATTCCCGCGAACCGAAGTTGTCAACTCATTTGAGCGCCTCGAATCGGTGTAATTAAGCGCCTTCAAGGAACCCCAAAAGCCCACAATGGTCTATATATACTTTCTGTAAACAAGAGACCATTCCAAAGATCGCCGTTCAATGACTCCCGAGCTGAAATTGAAAGTGCGTGGAGCGTCCGTGAGTCCATGAGCTTGCTGTGGGCCATAAACATCCGATTACAGCGTCCGAACACGTAGCCCAGAGCCATCAAGATGCGTAGGCAGACAAGAGACACATATCGGGCGGAATGTGGCGTTTTGGGGGTATCCGAGGGGGCGTATATGCGTATATCACCCGCTTGAACTTGAAAAGTCTGCCACCGGAGAACGGCGCAGGGAAGCCCCTGCCCTAGCCCGCTTTCACACCAAAGTGCCCCAGGACACGCCTCAAAGAGCTTAGGTTTCGATTGAGTGAATCCTTTTTGTGTAGAGCCCACTCAGCAGGGAAATATGGAACACAGCTTGAATGGAAAATACCGGGCAATCAAGGCTGTTAGGTAATTTTTTGGCTCACTTTTTCCTTACTTTTCCTTACTTTCTGATTTTTTGTGAGGCATTTAAGGTGACTCTTTGATAAAAACTCTTGCTTTATCTTAAAAATGTTGCTGTGAGCTAAAAACCAGGTTTAGCAACCCAAAAAGTAAGAATAAATTATTATTCAAAGGTCCTAGAAAGGTAGCAATAAAAATACTTTTCCTTAAAAATTGTAAAAAAAGTAAAACAAAAATTGTTATTCAACAATATTTAATAGGATTTTTTTAAGGAAAGATAAGCTAATTGAAAACTGTTTTCAAAAATTCCTTACCAAACTTTTTATTCTACTAGAATTTGCAACCCAAAAAGATTGGAAACTTCTAAAAATTCATATTCATTATGAAAGCTTAAACAAAAAACACATTAATATTCTTAAATATAAAAAAATATTTCTCATAGATACCAGTTCTTTTCTCATTTTAAAACGTAACGATATATGTGTAAAATATATTTAGTATCTCAACATATTCCTATGATTTCAAAAAGTGTATTTTATTTCACAGTGTACAAGCTCTTTTCCCCAAGAAAAGTGCAAATTATTTCAGAGGAAACTACCTTTTAATTAATTTGGACAGGTGTGTGGGAGGGTTCATAGTAAACACTTCTGCCAACGACCCTCTAATTGAGGCGGCCGCGAGAGGCGGAAATGGCACATCAATGCCAGGTGGCGGGATGGAAACTGGGGGCCTGGGCCACGGGTCAGGGGTCAGGGACGGGCGAGTCACTTGCCTATCGGCGTGGCAATTAAAATCCAATGTGCGGCTAGCCAGGATGCAGGGGGGATCCGTTAGGAGCGGCAGAGGGTGGCCTGGAATTTGACATTTAACATTCGACAGTCGACAAATACTTAACACTATTTGCCCGACTTAATAAAGCCGCCTTCGCTGGCTCTGCCACCGCAAAAGGACCTGGCGCAGGGTCCTTGGGGCGGGGAACGGGCACGGCAATGATTGATTGCACGTTAAAGCCGGAGCATCACGTCATTTCCTTTTTACACTTGACAGGAAATGCATTTTTAGTTGGCGCTGGCGAAATGAGCATCGGTGTGTGCTGCCCGGAAAGGGGGCTTCCTACATAGGAAATATAGGATAGGATAGGATGGAATGGTATGGTACGGGATGGTATGGCATGGTGTACCATGGCACACAGAGGAAGCGCAAGATGTACGTATGCAAAGCGAAATCACAGCTGGCGGGAAAGTGGGGAAGGACTTGAAAACAGACAAATGCAAATGCAAATGCAAAAGCCGAACCTGGAGCTCAGCCGAAGCACTCGGTGGCCGTTTTCACAGACAATTTACACAAGAATCACACAAATACGAGTACGTAAACATTTTGTGCCAGTCTGGGCTTGGTCATTGAGCAAGCCATTCGCACGGAAAGCCCAAGCCCGGCCAGGTGAAAACGCTTTTCCCGCTTTGGCCTTTCCCTTAAGCAGCAGGATGGGAAACCTTTTGGCACAGAGAAAGAAAATAGTTCTGCTGAACCAAAGAGAACTTACTAGTATTTTAAAAGGTGAAGTACCACTAATATCCTACTTAAAAATGTTCATTATCAGCTTGAGAGTTTATTTGGCAGAATATAAATAATTTTTGTAGATAAAGATTGATTTAAGTTATAATCAATATTTTAACTAAAATCATCTGAGAGATTATTTGATTGAAGATTGTAAAACATTAAAATACCAATTCCAAAATAAGTCCCATTATTAACTATGTGTAATGAAATAATGAAATGCATAGTTTGTTTGTTGAAAAACAACCAATATTTTTTAATACTTTTATAAGAGTTAATTGTTAAAGTAAAATCAAAAACAGATTTAGTTCCAGTAAAGTATTATGTCACTTATAGATTGAAACAATGTATAACTTCCTTCTGTTGTTCAATTCTACAGGAATTCAATTTATATTGTTAGCTATAAACTATAAAAATGTAACTTAAAATGCTTTCCACAGTTTAATTTACCCATATTAAACAAAGAAATATTTTGTGTCAAATAAAATATTATATTAATTCCAAACTGTCCAGCATTATTAACTACAATAAAAGGAATGCTTTTAGGTAACAATTTGTCATATAATTCTCTATTAAAGAATTAAATATAATAATGCAAATGATATTGTATCAAAGTGGGATTAAAACCTCACAGCCGCTGCTCAATTGAACAGGAACCCGACCATATTGTGCTCAAACTCAGCGCCAATATTTGCGCTGCCCTATCGATCAACATTAGAGAACCCCGAGCGTATAATCACCTTTCCGCATTCTGTGAATGGAGTACACACAGTGCGCACCGGGCGGATACGTAATTGCCGGCCGTCCAACCCGGCGGATAAGACAAACGACCCGGAGCAAATCGCTGGCGACCACGCCCCCGCTGCCACCGCCGACGCCCTGTCTCCGCCCCTGACCCTGCCCCTGCCTCCCCCTGGCCATTAGCCATGACCACGCCTTTGTTTGACGCCAAGATGCCGACACTGACAACAAATGTCGCCCCGGCCCCATTAATCCATCAAAATTGGCGTTGAAGCCAAAATCAAAATATGCGCCGGCGGCCGCGGAAGGCGTGTTTGCGTGGGTGGCTTGTGGGGGTGGGGGCGTTACTTCTGACAACAGGAAACCTATGTATAAACTGGAAATACCTGACAATTCGCACTATTTCTAATGGCTTTGTAATAGCCGGCGGAAGCGAATTCACTACAGCTCTGCTGCTGCTTTCCCTGGAAAGATTCCCTTTAAATCGCAGGCCCTTTCTGTCCCTAAATCAGATTGCTTCGGGGACCCAGAAAACCCCTTCGCACTCATTCACTCAGTCTGCCCACGACAAGGCGACCGCAATTTTCAGCGGGTGCGCAAATAAAGAAATTAATCAATTTAACGATACTATTACGACAAACTCAAGGGCAGAGGCGCAGACAGGGGAGTTTTAAAGGTTATAGGGGGGTGATTAAGATATAAATATGACATTTTTTTAAAAAAAGGAAAGTATCAGCAGATATCCCTAAATGTTTAATTTAAAGTAATAAATCTTTAAAATTAAAAAAATTTCAATATTTTAAAAGTCTCCTTTTTTTAAATGTTCTTGCTAGTTTGGAAAATTTTTTTAATACTGTTTATTATAATGCGAACGCAATATATAGATTTAATTAAAAAAAATTGCAACATTTGAAGAGTTTGATGTGAAGATTTTATGAGACTTTATATTTTTACCTTATAATTGAGTAAAAAATAATATTTATTAAGGTTTAAAACCTAAAATTTTAAAAATAAAGACCAATAAATCTTTTTATTTGACTTTTTCAAAGTACTCCTGGGGCTTTTATGTAATTTAATTTCCAATAATCAGAACTACCTGAACTTATAGAGAAGAGTAGGCACTTTTTTAAAACATGAATTTTCCTTAAAAGACAGAGAGCTATTTCCGACGTTAAAAAGTAGTCAAAAGTAGTCTTTTCCAAATAAAAGTCATTATTAGCTTTTCAAATCCCAATTAAGAGTATTAGGCAGCTTGTAAAGCAAGCAATTAATATCAAATGACTCCTAATTTAGGGCTCCTTTTAAGGTCTCGAAGGTAACTCCTTTAACAAAGCGATGGGGGATTACTGGTCACCCCTGGCTACGCCCCTGGAAAGGAGTAGATCTCGTTGGACGAGTGCCGTCAACTGACGAGGCATTTGTCTGGGCGGAGGCAAAAGGCGCAAAAAAGAGCGACTCGAGTCTGCCGCACGCTTTTCGGTGATTTATTTCCATTGATTTTTTACTGGGCCCCACAGCGCCACCCCCTCGATTCCGCCGGATGGCCAAAAGACTGGCTGACTGGCTGACCGGGCTTAGAGATTATGCAATCACGGCAATCGCCCCGCAAAGAACCTCCCAAGTCAATCGCTTTGTGGCCCATTGACGACGGCCGAACAAAGCTACGCCTACAACGACAGCGCTGGCTAATTATAAAGTTGCTAAGCGGATTTGGCAGTGGCTCTGGCTCTCGAGAACGGAAAAAACAGAAATCCCGAGCTGTAGCTGTGTGTCAACTTCTCGGCGACAAGCAACTCCCCCGCAGATCCGCTGCCTTTGTGCCGGCCCGAACCATTCATTAAGTGGCAGCCAACTGCAAGATGCAAACTAATCAACATAAATTGCACTGCAACGAGCCAAGGGGAGCCGGGGTCCCCGGCTAATTTGGCCAAGAGTGTCGCCTGCAAAGAAGACACTTTAGAGCTCAAAGGCAACGCACGGGTCGGATTAGCCGCGGCTAATGCGCTCGAACCAGATTCAAATTCAAATTCAATCCGAGCCATGTGAGCGCTTTGAGCCAAATTAAACTAATAAACTCTTTAAGCAACCATGCCGGTCCTTGGCACAGTGCACTGAGAAAACGGAAGGGGGTAAAACTAAAGTAAATCATATTTTGGGACCCTTTTCTCAACCTTATGTTATACGAAAAGTAAGTTTCAAGCCAAGAGAACGTTTGGTACTTAAAGTAAATTAAATCAACGGAGGGCTTCATTTTATAAGACCATTTTCTCAACCTCATGTTAAAATAAAAGTAGACGTTAAGCCTGCTTTTTTCCATTAAATCTAGGAAACTAGTGGTATGCAAAAAAAATTAAATGAGGAAGGGGCCTAATATTGTAGGACCGTTTTCCCCAATCTAATGCTAATGCTCCTTTTTTCATACGTAGATAAAACTAAAGGATGTTTTGAGTTTAACCCCTACCTTTATTTTAACATGAGAACGATAAAATGGCATCGGTGGCCCTTTAAATTAATTTTTGTAATTTTAAAATAGGTTATCATTAAATCTTTTTATAATTAAATATGTAATATAAGTATAAAACATTTATTTTGTGTTTTTATGGGCAATAGGAAAGGGGATTGGAATTTTTTCTATATTTTTCCGAGCAACAGGGATGGATGCCCTTATGGAAATAACCTATCCTTTGTTGGTAATTTCGAGTACCCACCCTTAAACCAAACTTTTTAAGATAACTTCAGAGATAACGATATTTGTTCAAGTGTGGGCACAATGTTTACGCACTCCTCTGCTTTTGTTATACAAATGTGCAGCTCGGCGCTGGAGAAAAAAGGCGACGTCTCTCTAAGGCTGAGCTATATAGTTTATAGCCCCCATTTTCCGCTTTCCATCTTTTTTTTGTTGCCACTCCCTCGCTGAAATGTACTGCACGCTGATATTTGCCGCGCAGAATATTTTAATTAAAAGCAATTTCTACAATGTCAAACAACGTCAACGCACAGCGGATCTGGGAGCTCAGACGCAGTGCATAAAGTGTTTTTCGCAGCCATAAAGAACGGATACGGCGGGCTGAACTGCCGGAGCGGAAGTCGCGTGAGCCGGAGTCACCTCCTCCTCCTTCGCCGAGCCGGGATCCAGCATCCTGATGCTAAAGTGTCAACAAGTTGATGATGTAGGTGTCGCTGGCATGTTGACTGCCAAAGGACGAAGGACGGCGGACGCAGGACGAGGGGGTGGCGCCTAACAAAGGGGATCCGGCGGGCGGAGACAAAGGCCAATCAATATGCAAAATAGTCAATATTTGAAGCGGCCAAAGGTGTCGGCACTCTGCCGTTGCAGTGATTATCGCCCACTCCTGACAATCGTCCTGCGCCGAGGTCCTCTAAACTGTCATTGTTTGACTATTTGCGCTGGCTGATGGGTTCTGGATGATAGGTGGATGAGGGGATGGGTTCTGGGCTCTGGGCTCTGACTTTCGAGTGTCGAGTGCCAAGTCCAAGGACCCTCTGCACAGTGCCTTTTTAGGCATAAACAAGTACCCGCCGGAGTCTGCACTTGCCGAGCCAACGACATTGTCTGAATCACTGACTCCTGGCGGCAGACACCCAAATGCAATCAATTTTTACTGTGCAGGGAGAGAAATGTTCTTCGATAGGGGGTCCTGAAATCAGGGTTGTAAATGAAAATAACTAAATAAATAACATGAAAATACGAAAATTAAAAAATACCTTTAACATGAAATAGGGTTATTTTAAGGATAATAAATTGGACATCCGTCAAACCAAACCTTTTTCTTGTTTATTCTATTAATTATAATCTGTTCTATTTACTTACAGTAAAATTATACATACATTATATACATATTAAGGCAGGCAGATTAAAATTATTTCCAAAATTTTAATTAACTTTTGTTAAATTTATTTAACTTACAAATATTTTGATTCGGTTTGTAATTAGCCTTTAGCTTAAGGATATATTTTTTTAAATAAAGAAACTAAAAAAGTTTACAACTGAATATTCTATAAATTAAACTTTATAGAAAAACTCAGAGATTTTTAAAATTAATTTTATATTTATAATTATTTGTCTTTCTATTTTTAAAAACCATATTCAAACAAAAAACTTTTTTCAATAATAAAACGTAATATTTTAGTTTTTGGGCACATATATTTCAAGGAATGATACCCCCTTTTCTCGCTCTGTGCCATTGTTGCTGGTGCAACTGCTGCTGTCGCTGCCAGACACTCAAAACAATCAGGACTCAAAAACAGCATGAGTGATGTGTCGGATGACGACGCATGTCGGGGTCCGTCTGCCCCCGTCCTGCGAAGCCCCTCCCCCTGTCAGCCACTTCCCTATCGCCGCCTCTGCTCCCGGGTGCTCAGGTTGCACTTTTTGCCGGCACTTAAGCGCCTTTAAATATGCAGCACAGCACGGCACAGAGCAGCACAGCCAAGCGCAGGCACACTCTTGGCCAAGTTTGTTGTTAGCCCAGATTGCTGATGCATAGTTTAAGCCACCATCCTGGTGCTCCTCCGTCCTGGTGCTGCCCCTCCTCCTCCTCCGGCCTGTCAGCCGGCTGGCACTGCAACTTGCCATTTGCCACATGCACATCACAGTCCCAATGCCACCGTTGATTGCTGCTCGCACTTTAAAATGCCCCAGGACTTATGGTCGTGTTTTCCGAAAACAAAACAATAAAACTTGCAATGCCAACAGATTGGCAATTCCTCTATGATAAGTGCTGAAATTCATTTGATTATCTGGAGAGGAACTTTCCTCTCCGCTTTCGCAACCGAACTCCATTACTGCTTACCCAGCTCCCGTCTTTAAGCCCGGATTCACCAAGGACATAGGCTCCGGCTGGGTGCGGGGAAAAGGGGGCCTATACCACATACATTTTTTAAATGCTCCCCCAAGTATGCTGCAGAATTTATATTTTGTTTGCAAATTGTTTGCCAGTTTTTTGGGCTGGGAGTTCGAGGTGGTTTAAAGTTGTTGATGATGAAAACCAGTTCCCTATACAGAGCTCCACTTGTGGATTTTATTGTTGCCGGCCGAACAAAAGTTGGCTATTCCAAAAGTCCTGATGTTTGCACTGACAAAAGTGAAAATGAAAATGAAAATTTATATGCATAATTTGTGAGAATTTGAATAATACAGCAAATGCAGTGTGCCTAACCGCATTGAATGAAAGTTTGCAATTAAATTAAAACCGAATGTCGACAAACCAACTGGAAACGTGTAACAAAGGCTGTGTATGCTTTTGACACCATAAAGCTGGATTTGTATCCTAATTGGGGACTCGATCCGGAAAATGTAGACAATTGATATCACAAGTCCAGCTGCAGCAACTTGAATTTGTATAAAGCCCTAAGGATAATATTACCTCTGCTCTACAAGCATTTGGATAGCATTTCTGATGATTTATTCATAAATGACTAACTGTATAGTTTCCTAGCAAAAACGTTTGCATTACCACATTTATATAAAAAATACCGAATTAATTTAATCAACAGGAAGGGTTTTTGTAGTGGCAACTAGAAATTAAATTACCCTTTCAGTTATAACAAAAACGTGTATGAAAATATTGTAAAAAAATGTTTATGAGATTCCAAATGAAGTATATGTTTATATCTAAATAAGTATACATATATTATTAAAATATAAAACTAGTTAAATCTACATAAAAGGATCTTTTTAATAAAAACTAAAATTAAGTATAGGAATAATGTTTTAGGATTTTTAAAAAAAGTTTAGAGAATTCTAAAGAGATATTTCTGAGGGTTTTTTTTTATTTTGCCCTAATGGGTTTGTGTATTTTTCTTATAGAATCAATTTGTTGAAAAATAATTAAATTAATAATAAATAAATTCTAATTTTTTTGTGGTCTAGCTTTTATAAATATTTAAAACTTTGAAATCGGAAGCGGTTTAATTTAAGTTCCCAGTGAGAAGCTCTTCCCGCCTCCCCAAAGTGCTTTCAATCCGTGTTTTCCCTGCTTCCCTAACCCCAAATCCCCCAAAGATGATTATTCATCAAATTAAAAGTGCGGCCAGCTAGTTGACCACCCTCATCATCGACTGCCGGCGGAATCACTAAACAGGAATGCCATAAAATTCATAAATTACAAGCTCCGCCACGCCCACAATTTGACCGCAGCTCTGGGAGCTCTGCGAGCTGAGGGAACTGTGGGAACTCTGGGAACTCTGGGCCACACATGGTTTGTTGCTCATATGCTAATTGCAATGGACATGTTTTTGTTGGCCCCGAATGGCGCGAATACCGCAGGACAAAACAGCGCAGGACTCACAGCCGAGTTAATTTCATTGCTGAATTGCGACTCAAGGGCAATATTAACATGGAAATTATGAACATGCTGGGGCAATGAAAAGTGACAGCCGCCGAAAGACTACAAACTACTAAACCGAACTGCACACACTACACAGTACTGCGGCAGTATTCCACTCCCAGCATAAACAGGCCACTAAAAACAAATTGTTGGCATGGTATGGTATGGTGTGGCATGGTGTGGGGGTTGGGGTCTGGGTCCATCACCATGCCATCCTGTAGCCAGTGTCCAGTTTCCAGAGTCCCTTGGCCCCAAGCTTAGGCCGGCGCACAAAAACAAAGGAGCCGGTTTCAATGAGGGGCCAAAACGTTTTTGGCCCGCTTCATATGGGTACCCTGGTTACATGTGCCGAGCTGTCGGAACATTTCGCCGCAGCGGTGCACTCTGCTCCGGCAACCCCTTCTGGAGAACCCCTACTGGAACCCACTCTGGAACCCCTTCCCTAACCCCTTCCGTTGACAGGAGCTGACCTGACTGGCCCTGCCTTCAAGTGGTGCCGCCTTGTCAGCACCGAGAACGGCTAGATTCGCCAAATAAACTTACTGCGAAGTAGTTAAAAAACAATAAAATAGCTACTAAACTACCGAGAGTAAGCCAAAACAAGAAACTTCAAGTAATTCCCTTCTAGGTAATTAAAAGTAGCCCAAACTTTCCACCGAGCTTGGACCTTGTCCAGGCCAGACATTTAAATTTCGTTTTATGGTTAGATTAAATATATGTTGTTGTTTTGCAGTCCAGGAGTAATTTATTGTTTGCGTTAAGGGAAAGTAGATAATAACTACTTTTGGCTTTAAACTTGTAAACACTATAAATATTTATGATCGAACTACGAACTTTTATGAAAAAGTAAAACCAGCAAAAATTTGCTTTTTTGTTTGTTTGGTAAAAAAAGAATTATAATTATAAATATATTTATATCCTTTTTTCCTTATAAAATTTGTATAATATTTTATATTATTATAATAAATATAGAAGGTAAGCTGAGTATTTAAAAAGGGTGTAAGAAATACATAATTAATTTAGTAAGCATAACCATATGTACTTTATAGTTGGTTTTTTTTTTAACAGAACAAAATATATTTAATAGAACTTCCTACTTATAAGCTAGAAAGGCAACACTGCTCTGCTCCTGCCATCCTGGTTGTCAACTGGTATCGCTTGAATTGCATATTTTGCGGCGCTTAAACAACGAACACAATGCCCCCAAGTTGATGCCCCGAACAGAAAACAAAAAGCCCCCTGAAAAAATGGTGCAATTTTATATATTGCATGGTCCTATGATTTATGCCATCATCATAATAAATTCATGTGATTTATATGGCCTGCCTAAGGCGACCAGGCTATTTCCAGCCTCATCCCAATTGCAGTGTTTAGCTGCGGTAACCGCACCATGTAGTTACCAGTTACCAACTATATCTTTATCTATATCTATCCGCTCAAATTGCCTCTTCGCATTAATTGTAATCCAGAGGATAGTCCCTCGCCCTGTGTGTGTGTGTGTGTCCGGGAAATTCATAACTTTTGACAGTTTTGGGTTGGCATTTGGCTTAAAGTTGGCCCAACATTACGCAGACTTTCGGGTACCGCCCCGGGGAAAAGTGGACCTCTTCGAGCGGGGGCCACCTGCAGTTTAGTGGCCAACGGCGCGACTTTCCAGGGATTGCCCTAGAATTGATTTCCATGCTGCCAGTTGCCACTTACCACTTGCCACTTGCCTCTTGCCACTCTCCGCAAGGCAATAAACTCGGCTCACGCTGAAACTTGGTAAACTGAAGTCTAGGAACTGGTGGCTTACACATCAAATTGAAAACTGGCCAAGACCCAAAAGTTTCCGCGGCAAATTGGTTGTCAAGCTGCCTGCCGTCTGGCTGCCTGTCTATCTATCTATCTTCCCAACCAGCCAGCTCCACAGTAAATATATCTGGTAGATCTGCTGTATCTGACGTGGCCCTTATGAATATGCTAATATGCAGACGGGATGCGTCAGGTGTGACGTCAGTTTGGGGGATATAGTTCATTAAACTGGGCTGGCCAGGATGTGCAGCACTTAATTAGCCGGAGCAGAGGCGCAGCCTGGCCAAAAAGTTTAATGAACTTGGACGATGCGGAGCACAATAACTGAAATCAAAAGGCGAGGGACCCGCACCCCGGCGGAGAAGGGCGGAGAAAGGAGCATCCCCAAGGCGGTGTCTGCACAAATTAGCTGGGAAAAGGCGCAAAAAGGATATGCGAAAGTGGTCAACAATTACACAGGGACCCGGCCGGAGATCAGGAAGTAGGAGAGTGTGCGAGCAAAGAGGTCCTGCGAAGGCGCCCCAAGAATAGGCGGCAAACGACCTCAATGAATGACATTTAATTATTTCATCAGGAAAGCAAATAGCCAGAGGGCCAAACAATCAACTTTTCTCCGGCATAAGGCACAATACCTCGCTTTGCCATATTCTATCTTAATTTTTCTCTTTTTTCGGGGTATATTTTGGTAATAATAAAGGGCAGGGTGGTGCGGAAAATGCGTAAAAGATGCTGGTTGTATGCTTAGGTTTATTGTTTCTGGGGATGTGGAAATTTTCGAGATCGGAATATATATAGATCATATAATGGGAGAAAAAGGGTTGTAATATCTGTAAAATATTCTAATTTTATTACATTTTAATTAGTTTTTTATTTATTATTTTAAACAGCTTCTCACTATTTAGTTTATGGTATGGTTCGTGTTTAATGGACTTTAAAAAAAGTGTACATATATATTTCATTATTTTGAACCCATAAACAAATATATTTGCCCCTTTTTGGTTGTACTTTAATAATAAATATTATTAGAGGTCAAAATTATGTTAAAAAGTAAAGAGCTTTACGAACATCTTTGATATTAAAGGCAAAAGATACTTTTACAATACTTCCTTGCCACAAATACAAGTATTTAAACATAAAAACTTGACTTTGAGATATGACATTTTGTTCTACATTCTTTCCCATCTCGATCCTTGAAAGGCATCGCACACACCCATCAATTAATCAGTGCTGCCAAACATTTCGAGTATTCCCGTGCGGCGACCTCGGAAGGGTGAAGGGCCATGTACGTACGTAAATCCAAGTGGAATGCACCCCAATCGAGGGGCGAGCGAGGACACTGGGCCCCTCTGTTTGAACATTCGACAGGGTCGTAGATGGAGCAGAACAGGGGCTCCAGCGTATCCATCGTCTGCTTCGGATGCCGGTGACAATTACGCAAATTGTTGTTGTCATTATGTAAACACTTGTTTATGTCAAATTTGACATTTGATAGCAGCGCACGCTGGCCGGCGAAGAAGATGGGCACACAAGGGGAGTCCCCCGGGAGGCAGGTCACAGGACACAGGGGCGCACGCTGAAGGTCAGCCAGGAGGAGGAGGAGGAGGTGCAGGGACTTCGCGCAATATGTCAAACGGCAGGTGAGCCTGGACATGTCCATGTTACACTTGATTAAGTAGGCGCTGAGTTCGACGAAATGCTTTTTAGATGGACCTCCTCTGAACCGGAAAGGTGTGGAGGTGGGTGATGCGGTTCATTGTCGAGTTGACACGATGGGTGGCACAAGGACAAGGACGAGGACGAGGCCGAGGTCGAGGGCCGGGGGCCACAGGACGTGCCAAATTATTGACAGCAGCAGCACGGAGACATTTCCGGTCCGAGTTGGTTCACAAGTGTGTACCTTGGTCCTTGGACGCGTATGTGTTGGTTGATTAATTAGAGCCAGCTGCTCGGCAGCCGACGTCCTTTGCCCATGTCCTTTGGCAGCCGCCATAAGTCGAGGTTAGATGACCCGTAGCTGTGGCTAATTAACACCGAAGTAGCGGAGCGCCCATCGGCATGTCAAGCCGTGACGGACCTTCGCAGACTAAGCAAGTACGTGAAGAGATTGGATTTGCTATTCATAGGAGGGCCAAAAGAACCCATTGTCACAAAGGGATTTTGAAACTCACAATCAAACTTTGAGTTACGGCCGATTCCTCAAAGCCATGTTAAATAGCTTTTTGGAAAAATGAATTGAAAAATCAATGCTAGGTGTCACCTGACTGAAAACACTTAACCAGAAACTAAGTTCCGGTTAAATTTTTTTGTTGAGAAATCTTAAGTTTATGTTTACTTTGTCTTAGAACTAACCAACCACTAATCTTAACATGGCATTCAGAAATTACACCTAATCAAGCTAATCTTACCAAAAACACTACTTACCTTAACATGAAATTGATAAGTCGGACATTGATTTGATCTAATCATTAGTACTTGGAATAAAAGCCAAAGAAAAGGAAATTTTTCTTAAAGTTAATGCAATAAATTAATATATTCTTTGACCAAAAATGTTTCTTACTTGTAAAAAATTATTAGCCAAAAACATTTGTGAAGAACTTTTTTTGCCCCAGAGATGCATAATTCTTCGGAAAACATAATACCAGACTGCCCGAAGCTGGTCAATTAACCTTTTCCATGGAAATCTAAGCTCTAGTCACGTCATCTTATTGTTCTGTTACCCAGTTAGACAGAAAATCCATTTATAACTACCCCCAATCGAGAGAATGCATAAATAAATTTGAGCAAACGTTCGAACAATGCCAAGTGGAAATGTCATCGTTTGCTGAGATTTTACGTCAGTGCTTAAACAATAAGAATTGATGCTCTCAGCGGCATTTTCCTTTGCCCACCCCTCATCAGGACCAGAGCCGCCGCCTCCCCCGGGGGGAGTTTTTCCTAGAAGCTTTCATTCCCTCCACTGGCAATGGCCACTGTAAATCTCGCCATTCAACTGCTCACAATTTCCACAATGCAATTTCAATGCGTTTTATCGAATGCTTCTTGTCTGCCAAACGTCATACACATGTTGCCCGAACCACCCCCCCTGCAATGGAAACCCCACCGCCCATGAAACACCCAATATCCTTGTGTTCGCTTGTGTGTGTGTGTCTGTATCGAGTTGTTGCCATTTTGTTGCATACTTTTGTGCACGCTCATCGGCAAATTGAATTTATGCGCTGCAGGCAACGGGAAAAACTCAACTCTCGCAAAGAACTGGGCAGGGAGGAGCATTGATTCCGTCATGTCACGGGGACAGGGGCGTCAGGGACGCGGGGGGACGGGGGCACGGGGGACAAGATGGGTTAAGGGGACAATGCAGAGTGCACGGATTGTGCACACTGGATGCGCATAAAATCCTGTCGTTTTGGCACCACATCAACTGCTCCTCACACAAATTCCCATGCATATTACATTCGGAAAGGGATTTCAGGCGGTGGAAGGGCTAATTCCCCCGGCATCCGCGGATTGCCCGTCATCATGGCCATCAAGTGCCCCAGTAAAGCGATCAATAGTTAGACCTCCGGCACGCCTTTAATGGTGACAATCAGCGGGGATTCACTTAAGACTAAGGCAGTCGGGGATCAGGCCTCCTCCTCCTCCTCCTCCGGCTCCACCTTCTTCGGCTGCGGCTTGCGTCGCAGCTGGCCACGGATGCGGGGTGGCCTCTTGGTGGTCGTCGTCTTGGGCTTCGGGTTCTCCAGCTCGTCCAGCTCCTTGTCAGTCAGGCGGTCCTTGTACCAGTCGGCACTGTAAAGATATTGAAAATATTAGAGATCTTTCAAGATTTTTAGAGTTCCTTCGGTAACTTTCCAAAACTAAGGATAGCCATATCTTACCAGTCGGGAACCTTGCGTGCCCAGTCGCATGTCTCCTTCTCCTCGTCGAAGGCCTGTCCCAGCTTGCAGCCATTGCGCCTGGGGAGATCTCCGTTGACGCAGACGTAGAAGAACTGGCAGTCGTTGGGATCGGCGTAGCGCGGATGGGTCACCGCGATGCTCTCGTTGACCTTGGGGCACTCGAAGTCGAAGACGTCCTCCGACTTGCAGCCGGTGACACCCACCTGGTCAGGCCAGCCGCAGATGCCAGTCTTGGGATTGAAGACCAGGCCCGCCGGGCAGGTGATCATGTTGAACTGGCCGTCCACGCAGAAGTAGAACTTGTCGCAGATGCCGGGCTTCTCGTGGCCAAAGTAGCCGTTCTTCCGGGGACAGTGGAGCGAAGGTTGCGGCGTTTCTGGAATGGAAATTAAAGTTTTATAAAAGCACAAAGGGCTTACTTCAAGTGATATTCCCTCTTTGCATCTTTAAGTTTTTATTTGTCGTCCAGTTTTATCATGAAATATATGCGCATTAGGGTGGTCCTTAATTGTAGGGATATTTCTTCTAAACTAACCACTCATACGTACTGTTGCCTTAAGAAAATTATTTTTATATAGTCTAACCAAAGAATCATTTGTTTCTTGCTCTTCTTTATTTGTTAAAATATATTTCAATTATTTTATATGTAAGAACTTTTTTTTTAAATAAAATCCCACTGGCTACGTGTCGTACGAGTAATTTTTAAGGACAATTTAATGTGTTCCATCTTAAAACGATAATCTTTATTTTTCGGATGCATATTCTGCTTTTCAAAATCTACAAAACTAAAGTCCGAGAATAAGTTTCTATTCTTTGGTCCACCCCAATGCAAGTGTACCTTTCGTTGGCCATAAAAACCCTTCTGCACTTCCGTAAATACATTACTCTCGGCCAGCACATTTATTCAGGTGCGTATGCACATAGGAGCTCATACAGAACTCGCATATATGCCATGGCAGCGTCATATGTCAACAGGAGACAAAGGTAATTGAAATTGCTAATGGGCCTGCACAATGTGTACTAATTGCTTTGATGGGTGGCAAATAATTTATTTAAAAACTAAAACGTGCTGGAATATTTTATAATTCAGACGTCCCTCGAAAATGTGGCAACTTTTAAGTGAAAATAATTTCTTAAAGTCCTTTCCCCTGGCGAAAGCTTAAATCGTTTTAGTGGCAGCAATTTAGTCGACGGCGGTTGGCAGGAGGATAAACTTTAATAAAGTGTTCTGTGGGAAAGTTTTGAGGGATTCTACTTGCACACGTGGCACATGTCTGACTCGAAATTCGAAATTCGCTCGGCAAGTTTAAAGCTGCGGGAAGCCAATTCCTGATGCCCACGGCTTAAAGTCTCGATGGCACGAGGGAAATAATAAAATCACGAATAAAACAAGTCTGCTGAGAGGCCAAAAATAAAAACAAAGCACCAGAGGAGCGCCGAAAAAAGAACACCGCCAAGACCAAAGACCTATTGACGACAACAATTTGGGTTAACCGCCTCGCATGCCGTTTGCATAATAAACAAGTTAAGAAAAAGCGCAGCCCAGAAGTAACGAGCAAATAAGTGCGGGCACGCAGCGCGCTTATGGGCTGATTTTAAAGGAGGGTTCCCCAACCTTATATACAGCACTGTATATACGTAGGGGCAGCCAGAAACTAAGCAGATGTGGCTGGGGATACTCACGCAGCTTGCTCCGCTTCATGCAGTCAATGTTGTAGGGCAGGTCGCACTTCTCCTCGATGGGCGAGTAGTCGTTGAAGACCATGCCATCGGCGCAGAGCCGCTCTGTGGGCACACCGTCCCTGCAAAGCGGTGAATTCTAGGGGATTAGGCATCCAGCATTGCGCATACGCCCCGTGGCCGGGGTGCGCTCTGTGGTCACTTACAGGCAGGCGTAGTACTTGTCGCACTGTTTGCTGTCCGGATAGAAGCCATTGGGCTCGGGGCACTCCTCGGTGGGCTCGTACTCCTTCTCCTTATCGGACTGCTTGCTCTTGGGCACCACGGAGGCCTCCTGGACGGGATCGCGGTTCCGGGGCGGCAGGTGCCGCTGGGAGGGCGGATGGCCGGGACCCACGCGGAACTGGCTGTTGCTGCCGCGGAAGCCTCCGCGCTGCTCCTGGGCAAAGGTGGCGGTCAAACCTAGTCAGACATGGATAAGGATACATTTACAGATGCAGATACAGATACAAATGCAGATACAGATACAAATGCAGATACAGATTAATATGGTAAACAAACAGTCAATAAATCTCCAATTTAATCTCCCTGTTGACGGCAGCTCTCTGCACTGGCCACTTCATATTGTTTAGTACAAATTACTTTTATAAAGTCTCACATAAATCAAACCTTAAGTTCATTGTTCTGAATTTATGTAGGTACTCTTGCCTTTTCCAACATTTAATTCAATTGCTTTGCTATTAAATGGCGATAAAGCTGCAACAGCAATTTAACAAACTTTTCCATAGCTAAATTAAATGTATTTAAGCTTGTAAAAATATGGAGTTTAACAATTATTTGGACAGAGCTTGTCCGCAATCATATAAATTTAGGTCTACCTTTTTTGTGTATTTATTTACAAGATTAAGTCTGCTAATCTGGTTGAAGACTTTGACAACAATTCTTTTTTAAACGCTTGTCAAAAAGAAAATCTATTTATATGTATGCAAAGAAAATTAAATAATGGTGCTAGGGCGTAAGAGTCGAATTCATGTCCTAGAATTAAACCCATTTTAAATTTTGTGTTTTGTGAATAAATACATTTTTCTGTTATTGACCTATGACTCTCGCTTAAATTTTAGGTAACTGGATTTGTTTAAAAGTTATAAATGATATAATATTATTTAGTTAATTTATCTCAAGCCTGTAAACGCATTTTTGTTAAGGTTTTCAAAAATTCTATTGAATATATACAGTCAACAGGTTGACATTTAATTGAGTATTAGAAGACTATAATATCTTTAAAACTATTATTAGATATGGTGAAAATATTCTTCCAATTTTTTTAAATTAATAACCCTTTAGAAAATTGTTCCATAATTAAAAAGCAATTTAATGAGACTTTCTCGAAACTTTTCTGCCCCATTTTTCGCCGAGTGTAATTGGCACGTTTTAGACTTTGTTTTTTGCCCAACATTTCCACTTTGTTTGCGAGAAACCCGTTTGCGGCTACTCATAAAACAGCTACCGCAGCGATATGTATATGAGTTCGATTGCGACACAGGCCAGGCGGTGGGGCGACCTTAAAAGTGAAAGTGTCTCGAAGATTACAAAGCCGGGCTTTAGCCAGCAAACAGCTGATTTAAGCCGCATCAGCTGTGGCTGCAAATCAGCCTTGAAAGCTCGGCTGCAATCAGCGGAAAAGCGGAAAAGCGAGACATTTCCACGCACTTCCCAGGAAGCTGCAACATCAGAAGTCGCAGATATGAAATCAGACATGTGGCAACTGCACGAAGCTCTCCTCAAGGCAAACCACTCCAATCGGACATTGCAAAAATTGTGGAAAAAATATTCAGTAAAAAGGCGGGCTGAAACAAGAAAGGCTAAGAGATTTCAATTTTCGCAGCAGCCGCAGTGAGCAGCAACAATGCCAGCAAGTTGCTGATGCTGACGTCGCTCGGTTGACATTCGATTAAACGTTAATAAAGAAACAATTCCACAGAGCAATTAGTGCGTGAAGTGTCAGCCAACATTTAAGCCAACAACTACTGCAGCAACAACACGTTGTCGTTGTCGTTGGTGTTGCTGCTGTGCTGTTGCTGCTGCTGCTGTGCTGTTGCTGTTGCTGTTGCAGCTGTCGCTTGTCATTGAAACATGTTTCGTACACGGCCGGGGACCTGGCGAAAAAACGCCACACAAACAAGAAGCTTGGAAAGAAACAGTAGCCCAAGCTGCATAGCTGGGCGGGTAAATACTCTTGCAGTGAAAAGCACTCAGAATGTGGGAAAAGCAGGAGAAATATTTCATTGAATCATGAGTTTTAGCAAGCCAGTTGATGATATTATATGTCCTGGAGGTAAGTATGTAACAGTCCAATGCGTCTATATATAAATCCTATTTTAGGGAACATTAAAAGATTGATTGAATACAATTCGTGGATTGTTTTCCTGTTCAAATACTCGTGCAATAAAGGTAGTTGGGATGAAAAAATTCCCTTTCAGTGCGAAATAAGAGAAGAAATAGCTATAGGTATTTCGAAAACCAATTGATGATATTTTAATTACAAAAATTCAATCTTTATGTATCATTGTGTAATTTAATAGATTTATTTTTGGCTTCCTTTTTAAATACTCACTTTACTAACAAACGACCCAGACTGAGAAGCCCATTATAAGTTAGTAACAAAGGAACTAAAATCACTAGTTTTAGAAAACCAATTAAAGAACTTATGTCCCAACATTTTCATTTGTCAGTATTTTTGGTGATTTTTTATAGATAAAATAAACATGGCTTGCTTGTTTTTTTGTCTAAATACTCAGTAAGTGAAATGAAAACATTATAATATATTATAGGAAAGGAAATATAGTGCTTAAATCATTAGTTTTAACCAAATGTAGACATTATCATCATCTATCTACACATTTAAGTATCTATCACACTTTTAGATACTTGGTAAACATTCATTCTTGAGTTTTGCATTATAAGAATTAGGTTGTCCATTAATCGAACTGAAAAATTGTTATTACTTATTTAGTTTTTATCACTAAATTCAGCAATTCAACTATATATCAAAGCCTTTTTAACCCTGCCTTGTTTTTCTGAAGTTCCCCTTATAACTTCTCTGACAACCTTTCGCCCAAGGGCATTTCCCCGTCGGCCTGCCGCGAAGAGGGGCTGTCCCCTCATTTTTATGGAGCCCCTTTTTTCGTCAGCCCTGCGAGTGTGCCAAGCCGAGTGTGGCCTATGCGGTTTGAGTTTGGGCCGGGCTGTCGAGTTGTCGACTTGGTCTGGGGCCCTGACAGTCTGTCAACAAGTTTTCCATGGAGTGCAGGTTCCAGGCAGCCGGAGATGGAGATGGAGATGGCGATGGCGATGGAGTCGGCAGCCCAGACCCGGTTCAACCCGGTCCCGGACCGTTTGACTCGGTTCCCAGTCCGGTTAAACTAGATTAATTGACTGCCTATTCGGCGGCGGGGAGGGGCCAAACTTTTGTGCCCCGCTTTGGAGTCGGGTTTTTGGATGTTTGGATACTGGGATATTTGGATGTTGTGGATTTTCGATTCCAGTCACACACGTCGTGGGTGTCGGGCTGTCATCTTGGGAAAGTGCGGGCTGGCGCGTAAAGTTCAATGAACATTAAATGGATTAAAAATAAACAGATTGTGGCGCTTTTTTCATGTCATTCACTGAACTGATGTGAGATTGATAATTGACTAGACGGTTAAATTGGACTTTTTTGGGGGATAGCGAAAGGTGTGGGATCTAGAAAGTCTCCTCGTAAATAAACACAAACTTTTCGGCGAAACATGCCTGCAATCAAATTAAAACTTTTCCATTGTCTCGCCGTGCTGGAGAGTTTTCCCTCAATTAACTGGCAATTTAATTTATGCCATTTATATTTGTTTGTTTGGCACCCAAATTGCAATAGATTTAATTACGAGCTGCGGCAATATTTTTTCATGGCCATTTTAATGTTATTACTGGAAATTCGGCTCTTGGGCCCCCCACACGCAACAGTTGCATATCAATTTATGTTTTATTCCGGCGAGTTAACAATATGAAATTTTAATGCCTCGCATATTGAATTGGGGGGGAGCGGTGCCGGGACAAACAAATTTTTAATGAGCTTTCAGACAACAAATGAGCAGAAAATTTGCCAGAAAATTAAATTGCCCAAATTTTGCGAATGCAATTGGAATTGTAATGTCGGCCCCAAAAACCCAAAAAACCCGAAACCAAAGCCATGCAAACCACCAACAACAAGTGTGACAATGCCCACGATGAAGGCCAGAGGGTACATCCTATAGGATATGGGGTGTGTATATAATACACATGGCATTTACACGTGTTCCCTGCCATCGAAGTCGGACAACAGTTGACATGATGAGCGGAGCAGGACTGCAAACACTGCAGATATGCATAAACATGGGGCCAAATAATGTTAACAACAATATTTTTCAGCTTAGCTGCTGCATGCCGAATTTATATACAACATTTGCATATCGTTGTTTGTCGCTATTTGGTCGCTTTGTTGGTTTGTTGGTTTGCTGGTTTGTTTTTCGTTTGGTTTGCTGTTTGCTCTCGGGGCGCGGCGAACAATTAGAGGCGATTGTTTGCCCTGGCAGGCGAAGAGCATTAAAGTCACGGCACCAGCGCATTATTCAAATAGAGTTTCATGCAGCGGGGGCCATCAGGGCTTGCTATTGACGTATCATTAATTGGCAAATGCAATTAAGAGCTTTTTCCACACTTACCCACGGCCAGAGCCAAAGCAAATATGCAAATTTTCACAAACGCCATTTCGTTAGCCGACATAAACCTGAGCGGACAGATAGATTATTTTAATATTGCAAATTAATATGCTTTCCGGCACTTTAAAGTTAAGCGGCGTCGATTCACTGCTCACTCCGTTGACGGGGTTTTCCACATTGACATCGGCACTACACTGGGAGAAATCGCCAGGAACTCACCAGGAACAACGGCGGTGCGCACGCGTCTACGTCTCGGACTAAACTGTGCGATCGGCTTGGTTCGGGATTGGGTTTTAACGCCCAGAAGTCTCCATATGCCTGCTTTCGCTCTGACTTGTTGAAACTGTTGGAATTGTTGATATTGCACTGAGACGGCTGCGCAGGCGCAGCTCAGAGAGAACCGGTCCGAGCTTCAAAAGCTCAAAACCCTGAATGTCATAGAGCATGGAAACTTACTCGCGATCGCGATTGAAAGCGAACCTCATGAAACCAAGGTAAGGTAAGGTATCCCTTACAAATTAAGATTGTTTTTAAAACGCTTTTAGGATATTCTTAATATTTTTAACTGCACAGATAAACTGCACACAGGGAAAGAACTTCTTAAACTCAAGAAAATGCTCTTAAATGCTCAGGAGGGTTTGCAAAAAAACCTATATTTCGGTCTATAAAACTGGGATTATAAAATGGAAAATCTTTAAAGTTTTGTGGAATTATTTTGCTGCAATCTGCATTAAAATATATGATCTTCACGTCAAAAATTTGATTAAAAATATAAATATGTCAGGAACGGACCAAGAAGAATGATTCAAGAGGTATTTACATTGACATATATTATACCTACACGAAGGTCTATGATATCTTTTAGATACATTAAATTTAAAACATTCAACATTCTAATCTTTATTGAATTTAAAACATTCAACATTCTAATCTTTATTGAATAGAATTTGAATGTTTTAAATTTAATGTATCTAAAAGATATCACAGACCTTCATGTAGGTATACTATATGTCAAAGTACTTCCGTTCTTCAGCCTTTCTTCCTTTTACGGTTAATCCTAAGATGAGGTGAATTAAATACAAACATTAAAGGGATACAAAGTTGTACAACCCTAATTAGTTTGTAAAAATAATCCATTTTCCGTTGCGTAAAAAGGACATTTTTGGACCTCGGCAAATCACAAAGGGCTGGCCAAACAAAGGCAGGAAATGAAAATGCAACTTTTGCATAACATAACCATTGCAGTTCGGGGCTTCATGCAGAAAACCAACATAAACTATGCGAGTAAGCTGCCAACAAATGAGCGGACGGACCACAGAAAACATGACGATCGACAGGGTGTAGTTTTCATTTTCACTTCACACAATGGAAAATGATAAGTGGGAACCGGATCCATGATACTATACATTTTACCCCCAGAAAGTTATGTGTAACGAGCACATTGCCGCACGTCCACTGATGGCAAATTTGTCAAAAAGGCGACAGGACGTGCTCCGCTCCGCCAGGACATCGATGATTTGCATTTTTGAAATTAACCAAAAAATATGACAAAATGTCCGGCACAGGAGGCAGCTTGTCCTGCAGCTTGTCCTCCTGAATATTCCTGCGAGCATTCCTGCTTTTGCTGCATCATTGTGCAGGCCCGGCCCAGAGCACATTTAACTTGTCAAAGCCTCCTGGCTGACTCGCCGCCTCCTTGAAGTCGACTTTTCCGGAGCTTGTTTTCCAGCTGCTTGCCTTTCATTTGCCTGTCATTTTGTGTGCAATAATTGTGACAAATTGTTCTCCTCTGGCCGAACAAACGCCCCCAACTGTCAGGAGTTTGAAAATTCGGCCCAAGATTTCGGGCAAACTTATGGATGCTTTGTATGCAAAGTAAATGGCATAATTAAGCGAAATGACATACATGACGATACATTTAACAAATGTTGCGTGCAAATGCAAATCTCGGTGGCCAGGAAAAATGGCCCCCGTTTCATAATCCAGCGATAAGTCAGAGTTATGGCATGCCTATTCTCGGGGCTTTTTAAATATTGTTACAAATGCCCAGGCCCTTGGTTATGGCTCAAAAAGCCCGGGGTCCAAGGAGCTTGGAAATTGGTACACACAGAATAATTTTGCTGGTTATTATAATTATTATATTATGTGTGTATGCTTGTTATACCACTAAAATGAAAGACATATATTTAAATAGTTACGTTTACGGGATATTACGGGATATAATAATACACTTCATGTTAGTTAGCTTAGAAAAAAAGTATGAAACAAAAAAAAATCAAATGTTCTTCAATGAATTACTTATAATTCCCAACTGGTTCTAAACATTTTAAGAAAATACACTTTCACACTATCTCTTTTTCGTTGTTGCTTCACTATATTATTCAAAATATTTAATTTCTTTTATTCCCTCTATACACTGTACATAATCGTAATTTAACTATATTTCATAGGTTGGTTTCTTCTTCCTTTGCTACAAAACAACCTTTTACACAACGCCTTTCATGTGCCAAATGGACATTTCCATGGGTTGAGTCCATTTCGCTATTATATTGGTCCATTTGACCAAAGGGCTTTTTTGGGTGTAATGGGTGGTGGTTGGATGGGTGGAAATGGGTCGGAATGGAAAGCGTTTAGCACAATTTCGGGCGCATTAGCGGCGATTACACAAAGGGCCCACACAGAGTTAAGAGTGTAGATGGCCGAATGCACAATGCAAGGCAACAATGGCATAACAATCAAGAGTCAAATTAAAACGTTGCGCTTGCAGAAATTCGTTCCGTTTTTGTTCTCAGGTCTCAGGCTTCGCGCTCCACTGACATTGTCCGTATGCTGTCCGTATGCTGTCCGTCCGGCAGATTTGCGGCGCAAAGTATGCGGTGGCAGTCCCCAAGTGCCCGCGCTGACTGCTGACTGCGGTCGAAAACTTTACCAAAAGCTAATCATAATTTCTTGCTGATAGTTGGCCCAAGTCCTTGTGCACGGACCATCTACCCACCAAAAACCAGCTTGCACTTTTTATCTATAAACCCCAGCCCCACCCCCTAAAGCACCACCCTCTTTATTATTATTTTCAATTCCCGTGAACCGCAGCGCCCTAAGCGCCACGTTATTGTCGTATAATTGAATATAATGGCCATGGAAATGGCGCTGCCAATGGGGGATCCGTCTCCGGGGGGCATTGTCCGGATTGTTCGAACGGGGGTCCTCCAACGCCATTGTATTAGCCGGCGATTATCCGACAGCTCCTGCAGGGTCCGCAGCAAAACATCCGCCCGGGGGCCTGCATGTGATTGGGTTCCGACTTACCAGCACCACCTTTGGGTTTCAGTGTCCAAGTAGAAAAACCTCATGGATGGGTTATTATTCCGCATTTGAATGTCACAAGTTTCCTTTCTTATATAATTACATTACGAGTTCAAGAAAGTAAAATAAAATCTTAAGACAAATGAAGCTTAGTAAATTTCTCTGTAAGCTAACATTAGTACCCACCTCAATCATAAAAAAACTAGAATGTTGAGATTAGGCACGCAGATTCTACAGATTCTTGCGCAGCTAAGGTGTATTTAGGTGTATTATTTGGAAAGTCATGCGCCCACTCTAACAATTTTTTAATTCGGAACACTTGCTAATATTTATTTATTTATTTTACTTTATTTTAAAGATTTAAATTTCATACAAATTTTATTTATTCAGCTTGTAAAAGTTTAAAAATCGATTGTTTTTTGTATACAATTGTTTCAGTTAAACTTCATTGTCACTTTGGCAAATTAAACGCAACTCATTGGAACACGGCTCATCGTTCATTACGCCGCCAACAATTTCTACGCAATTCTCACCGTCAAGTCCATGGTTTGGTTCTCCATTTCGCCAATTTAAGACTTCACTCTTTTTACCTGATGCCTCGTTTATGTAGTTGCCCTTACTGGCTCGATCGTTTATGCCCAGCCAGTAACGTTTTTTACCAAGTTTTTCTGCGATTGCGTCCAGTTCCTCCTTGTCCTTAACGGAGGCTATATAGCCACCCAGTTCGCGACAGGTGCTGACAGCATCATTCCAATTGTATATCCTTTTGCTTTCGATGTAGAATAGCCTAGAGCCGATTTGCTCAAACTTAGGCCGAACGACCCTCGTAAAGTTAGTGGACAGAGCGTCCTCCAGAGCGGCCTTTTGGGTGTCCATCCTGGTCTGTAAGTCCTTCTGCATATCGTTTTCATGCTCCTCCAACCGATCCATTCTTTCCCCAAAGTCCCCTGGAATTTTCTTTAGAGCATCCTGCAATGATATCTGCTGGACTTCCATCTTAGCTAGCCGCTCCTCAAAGTTTTCTGGAATGGTTTTTCTAATAGCTTGCAGCTCTACCACGAGCCGAGCTTCTAATTGTGCCCCCAAAGACTTTTGTCGATCCTCCATTCTGCTTAGTCTCTCCTCGATATCACTTGGAATATTCTTAAGAATCTCTTGTAAAGATGTCTGCCGATCCTCCATTCTGACCAGCCTCTCCCCAAAATCTTCCGGGATACTATTCTTAAGCCTTTCCAGCAAGAATTTCAGATTCTCCTGGAGTTCCGTTTGCTGACTTTCTATTCTGGTTAGTCTCCCCTGATTGTCCTCTGGAAGTATATTGTTTTTTTAAGGTTACCCAAAGGATTGCTACTGAATTTTTAACTTACCTTGTATTGCTGATTGCGTTTTCTGCAGGTCTTCAGAAACATAGCACTTGCTCTGCTTAGCAATGTAATCAAGGAACGGAAATATTTTTAACCACTGTTCTTTCACTGGTGTTTTTATTATATTTTTAGGAAAATCGCCATCTAAGGATTTCGTCTGCGATCCACATAGACTCGCAAATATAATGACAAACGAAAAAAAAATTCGGAGACTAATCATTTTGAACGCGAGTTTCAAGTGAACTGTTAAAAAAGTAAAGCTTGTTCTGCCTTTTTATAGTGCCTCAGATTCAGCGAGGCTTTATTGCTTATATTAATGGGTATAAAGCACTGATAATTTCAAATGAATCATATATAATAGAAAACAAAATGCCACTTCAAAGGGAATTACCAAAATCACTCTTATCAGAGCTCACGCTAAACTTTCCAAGAATCTTACTAAGCGAAATACACTAAAAATATGTATATATTTTGCCATAGAAGCAAATAATTAAATAAATATTCATAAAACGATTTGACTAAAACTAATAAAATAAAACCACAAAGTATTATATAGTTTCCCGTCTATGAATTTTGGAATTATTATCAATCAGCCAGGCCCAGAAAAAGTTTAATAGGGCAAGTTTCAGCCTATTCAATGGCTGTGAATCGTAAACATAGCATTTTTATTTTCAAAGTTATACCTACATAGGTAAAAATATTTTGACATAATCACTGGTATCACCACCCTCCTCTAAGGTAGGCACTGCCTGCGCTACGCCAATAGAAAATCTCTTGAGTTTTATTTATATGTATTTTAATTTAAAATAGTGTGACAAATATCTGATAGTCGGGGCACTCAAGTATAGGGTATCTTTTTGTTGTTAACTTATAAGCATTACCAATGCCACTGTTAAGTATATATAATAATTATTAAAATCAAATCAGTTGCAGAAATCGATGCGATTCATTGTGCAGTTTATGAAAATGAAAAGCTACCCGGTCGAGTGTTCTTAAATCGATCGCCGTAAAGTGTGCAATGATTTATATCATAATCCTGTCACATGCTTTACCGATTCAATACACAAAGTGCTGCGGGCAGGGCGGCGACCAGACCGCTGAAATCAGAATCTGAATCAGGGACAGGTCCAGGACCTCAGCTCCGCCCCCAAACAGTGTCCTCCTGTCAGCCTGCCGGCGACATCTGCTTGTCAGCGAGTCGATTTTGGATTGTCAGAGCCACGCCACACGTGTCACGTGCGTCATTTGGCCGCCATTACATGGGACGCAGTTTACCAGTCTGTTGTTCTACCACCCAAAGCCCCGGCCCTACCCCACTTTTCCGCTTTTCAAAAACCCCCCACTTTGCCACCCCATTTTTAATTAATGAGCAACAACGGCCCATCGACAATCTGGTGACCGGGCGATAGCTGAAAATCTGAAACTAAGCCTCTGTTCGGCCGTGTTTGCTATTCATTTGCCGTCCGGGCGTTTTAGTTGGGCATCAGCATTTTTAATTGGGATTATACATAGTTTGGTTTACATAAGTAGTCGCCCGCAAATGGCGAGGGACAGATTTTATTGAATGTTTTTCGAACGGATTTTATCGGACCATTTCGAGGGGTATTCCAAATGGCAGATGGAAAACCATTGAGTTTCGTGTATTTTCCATTTGCCCTTTGGAACACCCAAGTCAAGTGGAAAAATGGGTTCTCAGCCGGAGTTTAACCATATTCCGGTAATCATCGGATTTCCAAACGTGCTGGCGTCTGAGATCTTCATATTTGGATGGCATATAGGCAAAGAAGGTGTCCCTGATGTGTCCATCCAGGTGGGAGTATCCCCGCAGCGCCAGCCAGGTGAGACGAGACTGCTCCAGAGCCAGATTATTGAGTCTGTCGTGGTACTCGGACTTCCTCTGCCTAACCTGACGCATGAACTTATTGTAGCTGCCATAGTTGGACCCGATGCCGAAGCCCGAAAAGGTTTTCTTCAACCTCAGTATTTCGCTCCTGTGATGCTTCTCATCCTGATAGACCCTCTCGTAGATCCGGTAGGAGGACTTTACGAGGGCCTTCATCTCATCCCTGCTGAAGGTTTTACCATAGCGGTGCGCCACCCAATCCAATAGCACGGGCATCTTGTGGGCATTGGAAAGGGTGGCCAAGACGAAGCGGGGGTTTCGTCGGAGCACCTGCAGAGCTTCTTTTAAGAGATCCTCAATCTGTTGCTTGTTGTTGGGATCTATAAGACAGTTCATATCTTGTTCTTTAACAGGTGGGTTTTCGCACTTTCCCTCCATATTTATACGGAACATGTCCACCGCACAATTGGCAGCTGCTCTTAGAACAGGGGGAAGAGTCTTATCCCTCTGCAACTCTTTTACTGACCTGTATTCCCCAGCCCTTAAAGCATCAATGCAGAGCTTTTCGATTACTGGTTGCTTGTCCTCCACATCCACAGCATCATCCTCCCATGGCATGAGCTCTTCGGGTATCGCCGGCAGGTCATAAATCTTATGGTAGTCCAACTGGAACCCATCGAGTGTCCTGGTAGTAAACATTTCTTCTTCAGGACACCGCTTCTTTTTGAGACATCGCAAAGTTCTACTGCAGGCGGGAATACGATCGGCGAGGCTCTCGACGTTGGTAGTTGGTAAATGCGTATCCTCCTCCACAATGCTTTTCTCAGATTTTCGAGATTTTCGGTTTTGATTGTGAGATCCACGACTCCTTTTACGTTTATGGCCTGTGCTTATATCACTTTGTTCTTCCAAACCACACTTGACCTCCAGAAATTCGCAGTCACCGGCCCCACAGCGTTGGTATTGATTCCTTTGCATCATCATAACCTGTACCAATTTTTCCTGTGGGCTTATTCTGGATAAATGCATTTTGTGCTCATCTTCAGCCAGATCTATCAGCAGGGAAATATCTTTCTTCTTTTTTGAGGTCTTCTGGGTTGGGGAGGTCCTCTCATTCTGAAAGCTTTTAACTTGGCCTAAAGGTCGTGGTCTTAAGCATTGGACATTCTTCTCTATATCTTGTAATATGCGTTTCGTCCGACCCTTCAATTCGTTTTTTGACATGCTCAATTGAGATAGACAGTGCTGGAGAGTCGAGTTGACTTTCTCCTCTTGTTGAGTAATCACTTCCTTTTTCCAAAAACGATGAGTTTCGCACAGAGGATCGCTGTCTTCAGACTTATGTTCCAGGCCTAGTCCATCAAGATGTTCCGAGAGTAACCTGGTTACAATCCTTTTGGCAGGACAAAACTGGTATTGGGCAAACCAACGAGACCTTTCGTTTGGTATTTGGTACATAAAATCTTTATACTGAGAGTACTCAGGGAAACGCAGCTTGTTCTTTGGGTTTGGAAGATTGGACTTTGGGATGAATTCACGAGGACGCACCTGGGGAGCAAAGTAGGGCAGCACATGATCCTTAGAAGCAAGTCTTGAAGAGAGCTTTTGCGTTGCTTTTATTTTTTGGGAGTTTCTCTTCTTTGGTTGAGTGGCAGGTGGCAGTAGGGCATCTAAGGCTCTCAGGGTGGAGGGCATATCCAGATGGGCAATGCCAGACAGCAACAACTGTTCGTTAACCGTAAAGTATTCCGAATCTGAATCCCCGCCATCCTTTCGGCACTTTGGAGGGCTCTTGTAGGCCAACTCCCAGAGGAACCACAGAAAGGCCAGATCGTTTCCCTGGCTCATGGCCATTAGGACTTTGATCTGCGATGTGTTTACCAGCGGATGGAGGCCCAGTTGGTGGACACAACGGCGCACCCTGTAGGTGGATTCCTGCTCCATGTCGTCGCGCAGGGCGTGGAGCAACCCATCACAGGCCTCCGTCTGCAAGGCGGACATTCCCCGGTACCAGGGCACACAATCGATGTTGCGGAAAAATCCCAAAGCTTTCTCAGACATCTCAAAGATACTTTTCTGACAGCCAAACAATTTTTTTTTCCTTTTTACGTTGTCTAGACTGATTACTTTAATTTTGGCTTTCGTTTTGTAACGGAATGTGACAAAAGATATTTTATTTATTCACATATTGCGTTTCAAATGCCTTAAAAATAACACATCCCATAGACCAATAATCTTCATACTTACCTTTCATTTAACTTTATAATATGAATACTAGATCTTCTTAAAGGTCCTGTTAATTCAAAGCTAGTTTATATAGTTTTCTTTTCCACCTTTTAATAACCCTTTAACATCTCAAAAAGTTTTTGTTGCTCTTACAAATTTACCATAACGAGTACTTCTTTTTAGTGGTTCTTTGGTATCTCGAATATCTGGGAGAAGAAGAAACATATTTAATTTCCTTTTCGACAGCGCTAACAGCCCTCAAATATCTCAAAAAGTTGTTATAGTTTTAATTCAACAAATCCCCAATCCAAGTTGCTGCCGACTCAGTCGTTGATTTATACCCATTTTGTGGCACTTGCTCCAAAGTTGGCGTCCAGGAATTGAAACAAATGTTAATTACTTCATGGAGTACAAACGACATCAAGGACTACAAACCAAATCAAAAGCCTTTTACATTTTAAAACGAAATTTAATTCAATTACGCAGCTAAACTGCCCAGCAGAATGTGATAACCGCAAGCGCAGGACTCGGGGAGACCGCTCCCTGAGATGGGGACTATCATCTCCGAGCGGTTGTCAGGGGCGGACGGGGTGGCAAGGGGGCGTGGTCCTGACTTGGCTAAGTAAGCGAGAGACTTTGGCATGCGGCTGGCTGATTGCATTTGTTGCATTCGTTGCTCCTCGCTTGTCGTTTGTAATTGTCTGTACTTAAAAACTCATCAGACTGAACGACAATGGCCTGGGTTCTGGGTTCTGGGTCCCGGGTCCTGCGAGTGGAATCTGAGCAGGATAGTTAGGGACAGTTTTATCAACTGCAGGACAAATATTGTGGCATGCCCCCAGGCGCAGCTCGAAACAGTTGCGTGGCTGGTGTTTAGTTTTTGCCGCACGCCACTCTATGCAAAACTCGGTGTTTGTCTGGTAGTGCGACAACAAGTGGGCCAAAGTGGGCTGAAGTGCTCCAAAGTGGCAGCCACGACAGCCCCGATATCACTGGCCACAAGCCCCTATATCAAAATGGCCCTTGATAGCACATAGCACATAGAGCGTGGAACAGTTGGCAAGTATTTAATCAACACTAGACGCCGGCTACATTGGCCGCATTAAAAGCGAGTTTCGAAAAAAGAGACTCTTTGCCGGATTTCAGTTGGGTGGCAATTAGTTGCATTGTGGCAGGGAGTCCCGAGTACGAGACCGAGTCCAGTTTGCATATAAATAAGGCGGCGAAACTTTGCTAATGCCCCCGATGAAGTTACGCTGCCCACTCCGAAGCCCTTCCATCTGTGGCATCTGCGGCAAGAGACGCATTTTGCATTTTTAATGACTGCTAAATCTATACAATTATGAATTTAATGTGCACGATGGAGTGAACTCGCTTCTAAGTGGCGTAAAATAGTGTGTGTGCATCCCTCTCGCCCCTCCCCGGGCCGGGGCCACCTGTCACAAGTGTCCACAAGGATGCTTAAATTTTTATGATGACCATGGATCCGCCCAAGCAAAATATTTACACGCCAGTTTAGTCCCTGCCCGCAATTTTCAGCTCATCCAGAGGCTACACAACCAACGCCATGCACTCAAAAAAGGATACTTTACTTAAAGGAAGTATTAAAAAAAAAAAATACTTTTTACAATCGGTGCCTATTAATATGATAATTTTCTTTACTAGATTTATTTTTAAACTACTTAAAACCACTTTATTTGATATTTATACATACTTAGAAAAAGAAAATACAAATGTGAAATATATAAGTTTAACAACTATTTAAAAATATGTAGATACCTATATAAGACTAAATTAGAAAACCTTACAAAAAATTTATAAAATAAGAAGAGTTGTCAATTAAAATATTTTAAGACTGTGATGAATTTTGTCCTTTATTAAGAAAACTGGAAAACAAGTTTAAAAAATATAATTATCTGTAAAATTTCACAATAAAATATTTTAGATGAAAATGTACTCTCTTATTTTTAAATCTTATTTTTCTAAGGTAAGAAACTATTTATAAATAATAGGGATTGGCATAAGAACTAGGTTACCAGATTTGCCAAGGTGGGAATATTTATTCTAAATATATAAATTAATAATAACAAAAGCCACAATTTTGGTTAAAAAATCTCTTTAATTCCCCCTTTCTGGATTTTAAATAATCTCCGGCGATTTCCTATATTAAACTTGTTACTTCAAGAATTTGTGGAGTGCCGGCAAAGCTGCCGCAGTAAAGGATTTGGATATGCTTAAAGGCAGTGCCTGGCAACGGGCTCCCCTTTGAGGACGGAATCAATTTTTGTATTTTATTTGCGTGAAATAAAGGCTAACGGATAAAGGATGTACCGGCCACAAAGCGGACAACACTGCCACCTCAGAGGCGGGGGATTTTCCGGGGCAATCATACGAAAATTCACCGAGGATTGCGACTGTCAACGGGGCCAGCTCCCAGCTCCAGCTCCAGCTCCACCTGCACCTCCTCCAACTGTCCTGCGATGGCCATCGGCGGTTGCGGCCAGGACCGAATGCAGCAGCAGGACTAGACTGACTAAGGACATCGCCTGGAACCATGCTTTGAACTTAATTAGCTGCACATTACGAATTTTTACTGCCAAAGTCGGTTACTGCAGTCGGCCGATGGCGTGGAAGTGGCCAGGTGGATGGGTGGGTGGGGGCTGCCTGGTAACCTGGTGGCTTTTCCAGTGGGCTGGTGCCCAGGCGGGTACTTACCACTTCCTTTGCCCATTTTACGGCAGGGCTAATTTTTGTTTTCGACAACGTCGCCAGTAAAGGTTGTGGCAACAAAAAAAGGGAGCCGGAAGGAAGGAAGGCAGGTGGGGCTGCAGGTAGGAAATGTCATGGGCTGCGTCCTCGTCGGCAAAGGAAATGTTGTCGAGATTAAATGCACTGCAACGAAATGGGGCAGAGTGTCCCCCTTTGAAACCCCCTTCAAAGTCCCCCCTTTCAACGCGGACAGGTGGTCCAGGTGTGATTATGCTGCGACACCCCCTCAAAACCCAAAAAAAAAGGCCATACCAAAGACCTTTCCCGATCCAGTGGCCATTTTTACCCCTTTTTCCAGGCTTTGTCTTCCCTTAATAAGCGCCATGAATTTATGCAGCTCACAAACTCTCCCTTTTTGCCGCACTTTTTCCGCCTGGCTTGTAATTAAGCTGGTTATTTTAAATGATCAGCAAAAGTTGAGGCGTAATTTAAGGACGAGTTGGTCCTATCTGATACGGGATAGACGGAATTAAACAATTAACCCAGAAATTTAAGTCCATAATTATCGCATTTACCTGGCTACACACACCCAGGTTTTAAATTCCCTCGACGGCTAGGGATAACAGTGCTAAAGTGAACAGAACAGCACAGAAGCCATCATAAAGCGATAAGCACTTTCACCAGGCGGAGAAATGGGAATCCTGGGAGGGGGAGTGGAGTTGGAGGGTCGAAGTGAAAATATGTTTGTAAGCGATGAACTTCAAGTGGCTGTTAGTAAATATAAAACAGCAAGTGAACCGAACACCAAACACTGAGTCCCAGGAATCTTCGACTGGCTCTTGGGCCCGCTCCAAGGCCTGTGTGGATATCGCAGTCGCCGCGTGGACGAGGAAGTGGAGCACACTGGACCAGATAGCAGCAAAGTATGCACTGCGAGAATTGTATCTTGAAGGTATTGGAATAGAATACTAGATTTATAGGGAATATATTCAAGCAAGTCCCTCAAAATGTTTGCTTGAAAGGTGTGGTTACTCAAAAAGAGATTAAAGATTGGCTTCTGTCACATCTAAATATCTGTATAAGCTATATTCATAATAATTTAAGTATTTCCAAATTAAAACATAGAAGGGATGAAGTAATATAAAACCTATAAAACATCTTGTTAACTGAGCTTATAATAATAGTTAGTTTTCGTATCTTAAAGGTTAATTATCCTTTTCATTCCTTAAAACCCTTGAAACATTTTAAATGATTCAAATTTCTGTTCTTGACCAACCATTCTTTTTAAGTGCAGCCGTTGACTGGAGACTGTACACCGCACATCCTTGTATACTCCTATCTGCGCGCCGGGTCGCAAAGTCGAGAAGCTCTTTGGAGATGGCCCCGAGCAGGCCGACTCCCCGAGAATATTCCACAACTCATCATTGCCACGGCACGAGTTACGGAGCAGGGCGAAGGCAAAGGAGTCGGAACACCTCTGGCACGTGCTGCAGCATCCCGATTCCGTCCGCAATTTCTGGGAGGATCCGGCAAAGGAACCCGGAGCAACCCAAATGCTGGCAACAAACAAAAAGTGCAGCCACAACAAGTGCAAAAAAGCGGAATACTCGTAAAGAAGCATAAAAGAATGGGGCTCACAGAGGAAAAAACTATTTGAAGTCGGTATATCCGTTTAGGAAACCAACATCCTCCCCCGGCCAGCAATAACTAGTTGTAAACACACCCCCACCGCCACACACACGAAGTCGCAGGAAACAAGTAGTTCCCTGCACTTTCACGTACACAGAAAAATAACTAAGCATCGTCTTAATATTCCCATGATTGAAAAAGGTAATCTTAATATTGAGAATTGGAAGTTCTTAAATTTCCTCCCTTCAAATATTCTCTCACATTGATATTGAGAATTCGAAGTTCTTAAATTTTCTCCCTTCAAAGATTCTCTCACACTGATATTGAGAATTGGAAGTTCTTAAATTTCCTCTCTTCAAAGTTTCTCTCACATTGATATTGAGAATTGGAAGTTCTTAAATTTTCACCTTTCAAAGATTTTCCCACATTGATATACCCAGGGTTGATTTGATACAAAACATTTTTACCATTGACAAAGGTAATCATAATATTGAGAATTGGAAGTTCTTAAATTTCCCCTCTTCAAAGACTCTCACATCGAAAGAGAGATAAGAGGACAAGATGGCGGCTCTCGCTAATAGGGTAAAAGCAAGAAAAGTTCACTTCATAACAATTTTCTAGGATAAGCTCTAAGTTAAGTCATTTTTAATTTTCCGTTTTTTGATTAAATTTTAGTAAATCTAAATCCTTATAAAGTAAAAATATGAAATTATCTTATAAAATAAGACCCATTTGATGCGAAATACCATCGAAATAATCTTCATACCAACTTTTATATCCGTGTAGTTCCACGTACTTCCCCCTTTAGTTCCCTGCACTTCCCCGCAAGGAGTAAACTTGTTTCGAGGCCGTACGCACGGCTTTTTGCCTCCATGCCCGCCTTCAAAGGACCCTTCTCGAGGAGCTTTTCATAGACGTTAAGCCCTTGTGCACTTGTCGTCTCAGCCCCCCCGGACCGCCGGCAACCTTAAGTTTTCATAACAAATAAGAAGGACTCGATGCCTTGAGTAGTCCAAAAGTTAAGCCCGCTCAAAGGCTGCCAGCCAGATAAAATGCAAAGCTCTTGAGCGTTTGAAACTTAATAAAAATCCACGAGTAGTTCGCGAGTTCAATGTCAGACTTTCCACGGATCCCTGGAGCCGGTCCACATAATTTCTTAACACATCGCAAGAAAGGGCTTGGCACACAATAAATAATAAGGAGCTACTTTTTTCGACGCTCTCTACAGACGCAAAAACTTGGTTTCGCATAATTTTTTAAGCAAAGTTGCGCAGTTTCGCAGCCAAAGGCAAATCCTTTTGGCCAGTGCGACCGAAAAAACTGCTCTTTTCATTTTCTTGTGCCAAGATTTTTTGATTAAAATATTCATGCATGGCAAAATCTTCATTCAAGGTGCCCCGGAAAGTTTTTAATTTTAATTAATTCCCCCGTTTAAGTGGAAACTTTTCTAGGGGCATTGTGCATAATATACAATAAGGGGCTGACCAGGAAAAAGTGGAAAATCGGGGGACATGTCCACGCATTCGGTTGTTTTGATTTATGTGGGGGACTCTGGATGTGACTATCTGGAAAAGGGATCATCAGCACGTTCGTGGATTTTCCTTGGAATGGATTGGGTGGCTCTAACATTTATTTCATTGTCGAATGTGAATGCGAATGCTGGCTGGCTGGCTGGCTGGCTGGCAGCAGCATTCAAAGCATTTCGCACCACATATTCCTTTTGACACCCACTTTAATATTTATGGCCACGGACCTAGAGCGGAACCCCTTGCTTCCGCAAACAGCAGTTTCTTCCCATGGTCTCTGCACTGTTTTGTTTCAAGCAATTTAACAGCTTTTGGGTAAAATAACAAGCCCGCCAACCAGCACACAGCACAACACATCACAACAAACAAACTCCGCACATTCCGGGAGCGGGCAAAAAGTCAGGCCCAAACAATGCGCCACTAGGAGCCCCGTCCTGACCATCCCGATCCGGAACCCTATTCCCAAAGCCCCCAGCTGGGAGAGGGGAGATGCAGATGCAGGGGAGGGGAGTCAGGGAGCCGGGATTCAGGCACCAGGCACCAGGAACCAGCAACCAGGACTCAGAGCCCAGAACCCGGAGACAGACGGTAAGGGCCCTGCATATTTTTGCAACACAAAATAAACCGCAACAGCAGCAATTTGCGTCGGTTGTTAGTTTGGAGAGTTGCTTAAAATTTACATGGACAGCGCGCACACATGACTAGACAGCCGATCTATGGGCTATACATAGTCCATACAGTCCATGGACGTGGTCTGAAGAGGGGATGCGGATGGGGATGCGAACGGGGATGCGGCTATGCATATGCATGGGTGTGCCCGCAGTGGACAGAGCTGCGCCATAACTGAATAAAGTCCATTTTTAAACAATTACCTTTAGAAGTGCTTTTATGGCAGCGGAAGTTGCTCCACCGCCAAAAAGAAACGCAAAAAATCGACTCCCTTGAGACATTTACATGCATGTTAAAGATTCCCTGGAGGCTCCCCTCGATTAACAGTCATTTAAGCGGCCTGCTGGGATCTACATTCTAGGAAAAACTCCCACCTCCCGACTCTGTCCCATCCCGCAATCAATCAAATCCAATCTAGGCACACATTCCGTCACATACTGGCGCAATCAGGAGGAGGCCTTTGACTTCTGCCTTCCCGCCCAGATGCGAGCTCCATGCACTGAAAGAAAACAATCGGAACTGGGTAGGTTTTTGGGAATAATTTAATATTTTATGTATTGCCTAGCCATAACAGCCCATAATCAACAGTGTGTGATTTTCGATTTATAAAGTGAATCCATAAAAGTCCTAAGCGCGGGCAACCCGTTCCTGAAGAATTCGCGTTTTGAGTTTCAATATACCCGTATTCCTAGATTGCTCTTATTTGCCATCCTAAACCATACTCTTCTTAATAATTCGTTTATCTTATGTTTATTCTGGAGTTCGGCCTCCTAAAACAGAGAAGATACAAAAAGCCTCCCACGAATTCTTCAGGGGAGAATGAAAACAACGCCCAATGAGCTAAGGAACTTTTTATTAAAGGCCCAAAATGTATCTTAAATTTAATAAACATTATTTTAGTTAAAATATGTAAGCCCATTTATAAAATTAAATTGAAGTTATAGATTCAAAAATATTAAGAAACCATCAAAATATTTTGGTCATCGCGAATTCTTCAGACTTTGATGAAAACCAAAGCGTACTGAGCTACTGAATTTTCTATTTAGGGTATAAAATGTATATGAAAATAATTAAAAGTTAATAAAGCCGCATTAAAAGTGTTAATAAAAGTTAAAGATTAAAACAATTAAGAACGCATTCTCAAAATTATTTTTAGATTAGAATTGTTATAACTGCATAAAATATGGTAATTGTTTTAGATATCCTTCCCCACAAAACCCTTTTTCTTGCCGTGTGCGCTTTGCCCGCAAATCAAGAACAAGTTTTTGTGTTGCAAGGCAAACTTGCCCCGCTTTCGGCCGCATCACATCAGAAGTCGAGTTTGTGAGTGGGCCACCACGGCGGATACGTGATGTGCCTCCGCAATAACAGGGAACTATAATAATTGTGACCGAAGGACACACAACGAGTGGGTGAGTGTGGGAAGTGCTGGCTTTTATTTGTTGAGTGCTTTTCAAGGTTGTCGCCTCGCCTAGGGATCCCAGACAGCGCTTTCCACTTATGAAGGTAGCCAAAAAGACCGAAAAAACGCAGACGAGACCAAGTGCAACTCACAAAACTCAAGAGCTGCATGCAATAACCAGTTGCAAAACGAGAAGCATTAAACGGAAAATACAAACGTTTTGATGGGGCAAGAACTCAATGCCCCAAAGCGGGGTTACGCATGCGTAGCACAACAGCCACGCCCACAGCCCGCAGCCCACAGCCCGCCGCCCATCAGGCATCATTTTGCAGCCAGAAAACACTCCTCCACTTGAATTATGAAATGTGAAAATTGTGTTAAATAAGTAAACAGAGGATGCGTTTGTGCAACAGCAGTGCTGCTGAAAAATAGACACTCCCCAGTCACGTAGCCACGAACTGAATTTCATATTTCATGGCAGGCGAGTGGCAAAAAAAAATAGAAGAACCCATTTAGCACCCACATCCTAAGCCCCCTCCTGCGATCCCCATGCCCAAGCCCGCCCCCACCCATGCAGCAGTTGCAATATTTGATCTAAAATATGTATGCCCCGGGCGGAAATTGTTTTTGTGTTAAATGGCGGAAGCAACGGCATTGTAATTAAAATTTGCTTAAAACTTAATGGCAAGTATTTAATATACAATAAACCAGCTCGAGTCCGGTGGAATGTGCCGGAGGAATAGCTGCTGTAATTAAAGTTGAGGTGCTACCCCAATTGAATGCCCACCAATAGCGGATAATTATATATTTCATTACCTTTGACCCCTGAAAGGGGGGGGTTTTTGAAAATAGTGGTCTCAGAATGAGCATCCTGGTACGCATTCAGCGAATGCAATGAATTTTCCGGGCGACTCCAGTTGCAGGCAAAAATATTCTCCCCACGGGCCACTAGTACGCAACCAGAGTTTTCCGCCCCGCAGCTGCCCTTTGAACCCCGTGGTAAACCGCCCTTTAACCCCCCCTTAAGCAAGCCCCGTTTTGCGTATGTGCATGCCTCGAATAGTTGCACCACACATTAAATTTCCGGACGGGCGTCCGTTCTTTAAATGCCGAAGGAAATGCAATAAACGCCAACTAAAAGCCACGCCAAAAAATTACAAAAATTACGGCAAAGCAAAAGGGGGCCAAAGTGGTGGGGTGAAAATTCCATGGCAAGGAAAAATGCCGAAAATGAAATGACGCTAAAAGTATCGCAATAAAAACGCATTAAAATGCCTCGCCAGGGAGTAAATAATTTTTGTTGCTCCAATCGCAGACATCGATGTGTTTTTGTAGTTCCATGCAGGGTAAAAAATCAAATCATTCTTGCGAAACTGTAAAATGGGGTATTAACTAATAATCATTATAACCGAAATCATGTTCAATAAGGTTAAATTGACTTTAAAGTACGCCTAAAAGTTTACTAGGTTATAATAAAAATGGTAAAAGTCCTTGTTAAAGTATCTTATATTATTCGTAGTATACTTAAAGGCACTATTTTGGGTGGTTTTATAAAAAAATGTTTATGTCAACGTCCTTCATCTATGATTTTATAAATTATCTTTATGTATAATAAATAATTGTTTAAATATGTTTGCTTTTTCGCAGTATACTTCTAGGTATTATTTTAGGAGGTTTAAGAAAAATGTTTTAAAGTTTTTTCTAATAATATTGTAAATTTCTTAGTTTAAGCTTTATACCTCTCTTAACTTTCTCTATTACTTTCCAATTTATTAAGTATCTTGAACGCGTTTTTTTCTCTCTGTGTATTCCGTAGTCGAATATATTGAAATACACTCGATGCTGAACAATTAGGCGCCGATTCGAAGGGGCTATAGTCTGTGGTCCGCAGTCTGGGAATAATATTTTTATGGCCAGCGGCGCGCATAAATCCAGGACATTCGGCTTGTAATTCAAAATGGACAGAGGAACGTGCAACCCGAAGTTAGCAACTCCCGGCTGGATAGCGACTGGGTCCATTATTTATCGTCCTGCTTGATTTGAGTGCATAAATTCCCTGCCAAACGCCTTGTGCCTCGTCGAATCCCTCGAATCTGCTCCTGAAAAGCTGCTCAATGAGCCGAAGATGCAGAACATTTTGTAAGGCGATGCGCTTTTAATGTGTTTATTGACTTTCCTCGGGAAATGGGTTGGATAATGGGGGTTTTTCGGGTGGCTTTTGGTGCTGATGTGATGGGCGAACCTGGGTGCAAAGCTGAGGGATTAGGCCAATCAATCAAATGCCATCGAGTTAATTAAACAAGATGCTGCCGTCGGAGCCGAGTATTTGGGTCAACTGTTTGTACTTTGGGCTGGAATCGTCTTGTGCATATTTATTGCAGTAAAAATCCAAATAAATTCCAAGTACTAGCCAAAGTACGTTTGTCAATTATAAGTGTTAATATATATAAATATATATATGTATATATGGATATGCATATGGTTTGTAATCCTCCTACCAAAACCATAATTGCATATGAAACATGAAACTTCACTTAGATTGGCATGCACCTAATCCCCTTTTCCAGGATGTGGGCGAGTTGCATAGCAGCATTTACCAGTATTTTGCTTATTGTTTCCAAGGATGCTGCAGCTCTTTCACTCGGACAACTATACAGAAAAATACAATAATACTCTATTGAATATGTACATTAAAAATGCAGCAGAAACTTAATTAAATTTCCCAACTCTGTGAGGGGCTAGAACACGTACAATCAGAGCCATCCGGCCACATAAAGTTCAATTACAAATTACACAAAGCGCAAACAAAGACAAGTGAATGGAAAGTTTAGGTAATTCCATTCCACAAGGGAGGTTTAAAATTTACAGAGAACATTTTTGGAGAACCATACGTGGAAGAAATGCCAATGCTTTTCTGATTACCTTTGATTTTGTCTGTTTCTTTTGCCTATTTTATTATTATGAGTTTTTAACTACGTTGTGCCATAACCAACAAAACAAAATTAAATATTTATAAGTTATATATTTTTTTTACCATTTTAAAGAAGAATTTTAAAGAAATCAAATCATAAAATCATCAACACTATCATTTGTGTATTATGAGGTGTCTAAAAGTATGCAACAATTTAATTTATACTCACAATTCCAAGGAATTTATTTACTTGTATGACTATTCTTGATTAACAGCGTTATTTTAAACACATAAAATTACACTTAAAAGTAGTTAAAGCACCATGAGGTTTGTGTGTTACCCTAAATACTACCAAGGGTCGTCAACCCTGTTCAAAAATTGACAACAATCCCCCGATTTCCGTGTATTTTTTGTACCTGATTGCTTTCCCAAAAAACGAAATCGCTCGCTTTTGATGTTTCGTTTCTACAAGTTGTACTCGTTGTACATGAACAACATGTCCAGCGGGCTCACCTGGCCGCGGGAGTGGTGCCTGTGCGAAAAGCTGCCGCGGGCGGTGCTCCATATCCCGGTGGATCGTCATCTGCTCTGCGAGGTGTGCGGATTGGCCAGACGACCGCAGGGCGAACTCGGTTCCTCCAGCGACGAGGATGCTGATCGAGGCCACAAAAACCAGAGGAATCTCCCGCAGCAACGTCACGCCACAGAGGAGCCCAAAAAAGGACAGATGACTCGGGTGAAGGTGGCCATCCGGGCAAAGAAACCTAGGGATCACCGGAACTGCCGATGCGGCAAATGTGGTGGCCTGGCCAGGGCAGAAGCTGGACAGGAAGGTACCTACGGACCCGGTGAAGAGGTGAAAAGCAAGTTGTACTCGGGACGGCACGGCCTGTATACCAGGCCAAAGGGCATGCTCCGTCGTCAGCAAGAGCCCACAGCTCCACCTCCTTCCTCGCCATCTCCACCTTCATCACCACTGCCACCACCTCCTCCTCCGCCGCCATCATCGGGGTCATGGCGGTCGGAGATGCCCAGCCTGGTGGCCAGGGCCGAGAACGTCTTCAGCCAGAGTAACCACCTAAACCAGAGCTACAGCCATTTATTTGTCAACAATTTTATTCCCTTGCCGTGTCCCATTACGGAAACCCTTGGAGGAGCCATTTCCAAGAGGAGTCCTAACAGCTCTCTGCCGCCGCGCAGCCACAGGAGTCGCCCACTGCCACCTCTCTCCAAAGTGGTGGCCAACAGCCTGGCCAGGTCCAAGTCACTGGATGACAGGGAGAAGGGCGGTGGGCTCAGTCCTCACAAGTCCAAGGTTTCGCTGGATGCCGTCAGTCAGTTCTGCCCCTTCGAGCACTACGAAGGTCCTTCGGAGGACGCTCTCGTCGTGAACAGTGCTCGCTGCCTCCTCCATCGACCCAAATCCCTGTACATTGAACCTCGAAAGGATTTGCCCAACAATCGCATCGAGAACTTGGATTTATCATCAGATCTGTCAAACGAAAATCTATCTGGAATGTTCTACATGACGAATTCAGTACGCAAAAATTTAATCAATACCATTAACCAAATCGGATTCGATTGCAGTAGTTCCAGTAAAAATAGTTCTCTAGGCAATACAATTTCCAAATTGAATGATCTAGCCTCTGAGAGATCCTCCATCATCGCCTCCATCATGGATCAACTTTTCAACTCAAAAGCGAAGATGCCTGAGGCTGACAAAATCGAGAAGACTCCGAAGTTGGAAGAACTTAATCAGACAATAAGTAACCCTTCCACCGAGGATCCTGAAACTGGTTCTTTGATAAGTGACGTTTCGACTGAACAGACAGTATTTTCTTTTAATAAAACAAAGCCCTGTGAAGATTATTCCACACTCTTTTCAAAAGCTCTTAGCAATTCTAGCTGGGAAAGGGAATTCTGTAGAATAGACGAATCTTCGCCAGAAACAACTGAAAGAAAGGTATATGCAAGCAGCGCTGAATCCAAATCCACATGTTTAAAGTGTGGAAATGTTAGATATCAGGCAGAAAACGATCCAAAAACAAAAACCGGTTTTAGTAGAATTCCAAGAAAGCTTGATAAATCCAGAAAACTAGATGGAATCCCAATCAATATGAATAAAAATACGGGAAATTGTATAAAGCAAAATCATAAAAGCGTTAGAGCTTGTTCTGAAAAACAACAATTGCTAAAACTGAATCATGAAAAGGAAGAGTCCATGAAGATAGAAGATAGTGTGAATGAAAGTACCATAAAAATCATACCTCATGAAGAAATTCCAAAAGGTATCAATATAAAAAGTCAAATAATTTGTCAGACATCACAAACTCCTTGCAAAATACATCAAACTAAAATGCAAAATAGTTCAGTTCCACCCGTAGTAACTGTTCAACCACGAAATACCTGTGCCAAAAAACTAGAGGAATACTTTAAAAAGAATGTGAGAAGCACACCCAAAGATGCGAACTCGATTAGGACGAGGATTCCTGTAAATAACTTCAGAATATGTAGACACAAAGAGCCTTCCTTTAACTGGGGTGTGGTGGAAACATTCGAGATAATATCCCACATGTGCCGAGAGATTCCCAAGATCCAGGTGGCTACCTTTGTAAGAGAGCTGGTGAACACCAGCAAAGGTATTTTGGCCTATATCAAGGAAAGTGTGGTCACGGATCAACCACCGTTGTCCCTCTATGAATTTCGCGTACCTGATATTAATCTTAAGGACCTACAATCTTACCGAGATCATGAAGATAATGTGAGTGATGAAAGCGGAAGCGAAACTCCAATAGCCCATGTAGCAACTCCCAAACTGCCAGGTCTGTCCTTAAGGCACCGTAAAAAACACAGGAAACCCGCCTGGCCAGCCCATCCAATAAAATACGAAAGTCGCAAGTTCCAGTACGAAGAAGTAAACCTATCACTAAGCACGCATCAAAATGGAACCCCTTTGGAACCTAATGGGAACTTGCTGCATCATAAAAAGAAGTTGATTAAAGAGGAGAAAATATTTACCACTATTTATGATGCTCAGAACTTCTCACAGTCTCATTTTTTCTTCGATACAAGTCCAGAAAAAGACAGCAAGTCGAAACCAATTCAATTAATTAAAGCTGATCTAAGTCATAGCAAATCTTCTCAGTCTGATTTTTCTGGAGCTCAATCGGATTCAGAAAGTTCAAGGCCAGAAAGAACTCTAAGGATAGAATCTAAAGTGGAAATTAATGGAAAGGATACAGCCGCTGAGTCATTTAAAAACAATACTTTGGATAAAAAATATATTCCAAAAAATGGTACAGAAATATCTCAAGATCCTTTACATCTGGCACCGCAAAACTGTTCTTCGAAAGTGAGTTATGACATAAGGAGGAAAATAGACAAATCGATGCAACTGAAGCTCAAAAAAATGATGAGCAAACCAATTAAGCTGCTAAATTCAAATGAAGCTGAATCTGTTGTTAAATTTTTGGAACCGTTTACAAATAAATTGGCTAGTTCCGAAGAAGAAGTAGACCACAGCGTCTTAAATAATAATACGATACCTGTCGCAAAAGCTCTAACAGATAATACTTTGAATTGCATATCCAGTAAATCCAAATTCAATTCCAGTATCCCAAAGCAAAGAGTGGAAGTTGGAAATGAAGAAGAAAAGGATACATGTTCTTCAAATCCTTCTTATGAAAAGAGCGATCTTTCCCAAAAGCCTCTTCGCCTTATAACGAATATGTCCTCGTCAAGTGAGTATGAGTCAAAATGCCTTTCCCTGGAACCGAGGGTAGAAATAGAATCTGACTCTGGTGCAGCTTCGGAACCCATTATGACCCATAGGACTACAGAATATGAAGGATTGCCCGATCTGAACTGGCAAGTTATAACCATGGGAGCTCCAAAACCAAGAGAACCTGTGGAGGATGCATCAGAATCAATCGGGGAATATGCGTGTCCTATCTACAAGTGTGGAAATCTGTTAAATTTGAAGACATTTGCTTCCCATTTTGAGCAATTTCATCGACATAAGGCGGCAAGAACAGGATTATCACTAGAATATTACCATAGAGTAGTGGAGGGATTACCAAAACAGTTCTTCTTTGAGGCCGAATTTATCACCAAAGGAAATTCTTTTGTGTCCCTTCTTTTATACAGCAGTTTAAAAAATGAGAGGTAAGTTATAAAATATTATAAAATATTTTCCTATAAATAATCCTCTAACCGTCGCCATAGATCAAATCCAATTCAAGACTACCCACTGGTCTTATTAGCAGCTCCTCAAAGGATAAATAACAAAACACCAACAGGCGTTTTCTTCTGGCTAATGGGCTGTCCCTCAAACGCGAAACTTCAAGCCAAGCTCACAGTCTGCGACCCATTGGAGCACGTTGGTCGGAGTAGGATTATAAGGCCACTAGATATATCGCAGAGCCAGGACCCATCAGGGTTCCTTTCCAACTCTAAATATCACCTCCTAATTAAAGTGCCGCACAAGAAGCAGAGAAGGTTTCAAATCAGTGTAGTAATAGATGAAAGGCATCATTAATTGTACATGATAGGTATTAAAACCTAACAAATTTGTTGTATACTACATAAGTTTATCCTTTTACTTTTATAAATATTGCCAAAAGCCTTCAAAGAGTTCAAAGACGACTTGTAAGTTGTATATTTTTTAATAAAACGTTCGAGCAAGAACTAAAAAACGCTCAAATATCTCTCACATCAGATCAGAATTGCCTAGCTTTATTTATATAATAGTTAATTGCGTGTTACACTACTAATTTCTTTAAGTTGTTAGTTCGCTTTAATTACATGTAGAGTAAATATTTATGCACATAAGGATGATGCGCTCACATCTACGTACTCGCTATGATTATTATCAATTGCATCGTTTCCTGCACTCGGCCAGTGCTCCACCACTGTATACATTTACAAACATAGGAATACAAATAAGTAATATTTAGTTTGTTTAACGGCTTGCGAATCTAAGCGGCAAAACAAGGTCCAACTGCTGCAGAGAAATTCGCCATTCTCTGGGTCAACATAATATTGCAATTAGGAAATGTTGTGTTTCAAATCTGCACGCCTACTTCCAAAATACATATTGAATGGAAAACTTTAAACTTAAATTCAACTTAAGGCGGATTGGTCAAACATCGATTAAAAATTACGACATCGATCGTATTCTTTTGAGGGCCATTAGTTCGCTGTATCTGGAATCGTGTGTGTGCTGATGTACTTGATGTGTTTCTTGTTCTATGTCTTATCAATTAGCTAGATGTGGATCATTAAATATTAATATATATTGTGGTTTCTCCATCCTAGTTGCCAGCAACGTTTTGCACTTCACTTGAACTGATTATCTCGTAATCTTTACTCGAGCTCTCCGAATCGGATCCCGAGTTGCGGGGCGTTCTGAAAACAAAAACAATTCGAAATTACTACAAATCAATGCGAATTTATCAAAAATAAATGCGGGACAATCGAACAATGAGCATGATGTTAATTAAAAACTCTATGGGATGCATAAAACTTACTCTGCGCCAGGCTTTGAAGTCTTAACTCACGATTTTAATTTATATTTTCATCGTAACCAACTTCACCTGTGGAATACCTCGAGTTTCTCCAGTAACTACAGCACCATGGGCCATGAAAATGAGTATTTTTAAAACCATATCTACCAATTAAATGAGCCTCCACAAACCTCGAAATGTATTTACAAGTGACATGCTCCGTAAACGAAATAAAATTGTTATGAACGCAAACGAAAAATAGGATTAAGGCATTTTACACATACAGTATTATTTATTAAGGAACAAAGAGGTTTTACAATTAAAAGCTAGAGTTAATTTATGTAACTGGCGCTATTCAATATTGCTTTTTGTATGAAAAAATACAACTTAAACGCCGACGGAAATAAAACAAATTATAAATACAAATTCGAGCAATAAAGCGGGAATCCTCGTCATTACCGAGCGAATCCTTCTTACCCATCTTTGGAATCCTTGGGCTGCGTTTGCGGCTCCTCTTCCTCCACATCGTCCTCCTCGTACTCGTCGGCTCCCACCTTGCGGCGCTTGCGGATCTCCATGTCGGTATCGTGTTCTTTGATGAGCTCGATTTTCTCTGGCTCCAGTGTGGAGACCTCCGCATCCACATCGCCATCGCCGTCAGCATCAGCATCTACAGCTGTGTCCTCGGCATCACTGTCCTTCTCCTTTTTCTTGTCCTTCGATTTCGATTTCTTGTCGGTCTTGGCGGACGAGTTATTCGCGTCACTGTTATAGTTGCTCTATAGTTTTGTCAAAAAAATGTAGTTAGTAAGGGGGTAACTAGGTAATCATTCCAAACCAAACCTCATAGAGCGGCCAGAAGGATGCGAAGAATCCCACATCCTCGGTCAGATTGGGGAATATCCAGAAGTGCAGCTTGCCACCACTTAATCCCCACACGATGATGAACACAATGAGCCGAATAATGGTCAGAGCCAGGATAAAGACAAGGAAGCCGGCCGCCGCAACGGACAGATAATAGACACCCTTACGCAGCAGTGGAGGCCACAGGGGGAACAGGCAGATGCCCACGGCGCCCAGGAGCAGGATGAAGCCGAATATCCAGTAGTGCAGCGGAATAGGATCGTAGATCCACACGTAGGCCTCGGAGCCGTCCACAAAGATCTGCTCGGGATGCATGTCCAGCCGGATCTTGCGCTTCTTCTTCTCCTTTTTCTCCTTCTCCTTCTCGTTGCCGGAGGCACCTCCATCCCCCTGGCCATTTTCGGCCTCCGGATCGGTGTCCTTCTTGTCGTCCTTCGTCTTTTCCTTCTCCTTATCCTGGTTCTTTTCCTTGTCGGCCTTCTTGTCGCCCCCGGACTTGCTCCTGATCTCCTCCAGCGAGACTGGCACCTTCTTGGCGCGATGGAAGAACTTATGCTCCAGCATCACGTCCAGAAACTCGATCACCTGCTCCCGGGTGGTGAACAGCGGGCTGCTGCCCTCGGCGAATTTGGATTTCAACAGGGCATCGACTGCCTTGCTGGAGGTGAAGTACTCGACGATGTGGCTCAGGAACTTGGTCTTCTTCGTCTTCACATTCTTCTTCAGCCACTTGGCCACGTTCTTCTCATCCTTCGAGGGCTTGTCCACCTTCTGGGCCCCCGGTTCGGTGTATTCCTAGGAAAGCGAAAGAAAAAAGTCGTGTATATGGGTTAGAAACTCACTTTCACGATCGATTGGTTGCAATGAAAGGGGGCTAAAAGCGAATATAGGCCACGACACCATTTTCGTATTCGTCACCCTCAATCCGCTGAGATGGCTTGATAATACGTGGGGTTTTCTAAATACCGTGCCGTCGTCGTAGATTTCCTGCTCCTCTTGCTCCTCCTCGTAGTACTCCTCCTCTCCGCTCATTTTCGAGTTGTATTTCGTACAATAGGGAACTTAATAGGTAGTACAAAAATGATCTAAAATCGGTAGTAGCTTTTCTTGGTCGTGACGTGTTGCACTCGCTCCGAGAGTCTAGAAAGTATTGAATCTTGACTCTGGTCAAACGAGCTGGCGATCACCACAACAAACAAACACACGCTTACAGCAGCACATGGATACGGCCAGGGGCGGATTTGGAGTACAACTCCGGGGGGGGTACATATTGCTTAGTTTACAGAGTGATCTTTTTAAAAATATTAATATTAAATAGTTTTTTAAGGGAATTCAAATCTCTGCTTGGGGGCTATGTAAGCCCCCCTTGGATACCCCGCTCCTGGCCTTCAGCCTGTACTGAAACTTTCCCCAACAACAACAACCAGAGCAGCTGATAAGTGGGCCTGCACCTGACATGTGTGGGTAATGAGAGGAGAGAGAGAGAGAAAGCGAGAGAGGGTGAGCGCGATCGACTTACAAGCCTGGCTTACAGCGTTGCCAGACCGGGCCGGAGCTTACAAGCTCAGCTGTTCGCATTGCGGACCCAAAAGTTAATTGACTGCGAAGTGAGTATGTAAGGCGAAAATCCAGGCCCTGGTCAAATACGCAGTCAAGACATTCTCCGCAACGCACGTCTAATTATAGACCATTGCAGGCGGGGGGCGTTTTACACGGATTTGTCCATAAGGAGAACGCAACCAGCATTGAACTTGCCCCCCACACATAAGCGGAAATGTGATTGGCCCGTCTGATCTCCCATATCAGCGTTTTGCGTCTCGGGCTTCGCTTTCTTTCTGCGAACTCACGTTTTTCTCTTTTTCTATCAAAACAAAAAACAAACACTTTCGGCATGCCAATTGGACTGGGCACCCACACACGCGCACCGCCACAAAGGCTCTTCGGCTGGAAACGAGGGGCACTTACATCCTTGCGGCGACGGGTTCGCTTCTTTTCCGACATTTTCGCTCAAGAGGGACGATCTGCTGACTCGAAATTTGTTGTTCCAGTAATTTTGATAATGCCTCTGCCACACACGCACCACATAAACATCCACGAAGGTAGAGGTGGAGAAAACATCGATGGCACTTTCGATAAATCGATGAAGGGAGGTTATCGATAGCAGACTATTTAGGGAAATATATCGTTTTTAGTTTTTGAAAAATACCAAAATATACTAAAGGGCGAGAGACGAAAACTCTGGAAGATAAAGTCCCTTTCAAAACAGTTTTTTAACCGTCAATATTTACAAATTCATAAAGATATATTGCAACTTCTTATTGAAAAAAAAACAAATTATTTTTAACTATTTCTAGTTTGGTAATATATTTTGTATGCCTCCAATAATTTCTTTCAAAAGATAATGTATATAGCAACTCCAAAAATGTGGTTTTTCAATTGGAATTTAGGTAGATATCCCCAAATAATATGTATATTCATCATGCTACTTCGGACTTATAAAAAAGTTTCAGCGACTAATTCAAGTATTACTACTTGTTCTGCTGTTGAACTATTCCATTACCTAAAATCCATTAAATTCTCTTACGTTTTTTGTTATTGACACATACAATTTCCAATTTATTTTAGGCCAGTTTATATAATTCAAAAATAGTTCGATTGCAGTCACATTCACTTTAACTTATCTTTCAATATATCATTATTCGCTACGTCAAGCAAGTGTCAAGATTTCAATGCAAACTCAAACAGTTTAATTTCCTTACATCCTCTATTAAAATTATCTTTTTATTAATTTTTGTTTTACAACAAAATACAGACTAAATAATAAGTAAAATATATTATTTATTATATATTCTTATTATTATTATTAATAATGACCCTCGCCAAGGGGTCGATCAAAGTTTTACGCTATTTTGTTTGCTTCCGGTTGTTGTATTTGTAGTTTTGTTTATGTGTCGGTTGTGTTATGTTCCGCTTCGTTTCCGTCTCGTTTGTTTTATAAGGTTGGAAAACTATAACTCTACCAAATCTGTCGTTAACGCCACGCCAAATGTTTGCAATTTTACTCTGTATGATCGTTTAGCTTACTTTTTATTCTTAGAAAAAATGTGTAAAATGTATACATGAAATTATAAGATTGGAGAGTAAATGCACGAAAAGGGGAGGTCGGCTTGATACATTTTTGGGCGTCCATGGTCCTACATTCAGGGTTGTGTTCCACAAGTATGCTTTGTACATTTAATTCGGATGCAGTATTCTATACATTTACAGTTGATGTATCCACATACTTTAAATGATATCGGGAGGGGAAACACCTAATCATAAACATAAAATCGGAAACACGGCGCCCCCAGGCCCTCCCTCCTCTCTGGGATTGCGTTTCACCCGTCAAAAGAATACAATAAAAACACTTTAAAGACGTATAATGCACATTCGTTAAAGTGATTCCGGGAAGCGTATGTTCTTCGACCACCAGCTTTTGAACACACCCTCTCCCAGCACACTTCTCTGGCTCCTACGTCTCAAGCAGACCGACTAGGTCATAGCTAGGCTTTAGCCACCTTGCAAAGAACGCTTCGTATGTGGGGAGATGGGGGAAGGAATCGAAAGGTTAGGACGACGCTGCCCATCGCCAGGGTATACCGAGGTGGCCATTAACCACCGCGGTATTCCTTGCGATCGAACGCCTCTGTCAGTTTGGACTGTTGGTGGGTGGGTGGCAAGTGGGGTTTATGAGTTACTGCTGTGTTTTTGTGTGGGTGTTTTGTGTTTGTCAGTGTTCTGGTTCTGGTTCTGGTTCTGGTTCTGTTCTGTTCAGTGTACGCTTTAAACTAATTGATAAAATATAGTTTAAACGTTAGTCGTGTTAACTAATTGTTAAAATCTGGATCTTACGAATACGGCGCTCGAGTCGTGTTCACTGTAGCCCAAGCGCTTGGTGTGCTTGAACACCTCGTTGGTGATGCTCGTGACGGGCATGGACTGGTCCAGATTCTCCGCCATGTTGAGCACCAGGCGCAAGTCGCGCTGCATGTGGCTCAGGGGCTGTTGTGGATTGAAGTCGCCCTTGGCCATTTCTGAAAGGAAACAAGGCATAAGACATGGTCAAAATGATGTTTATAAAATTAAGTGTAAGTAAGTAAAAATCTTAAATAAAATATTTGTTAAACCTTACCTTTGCCCTTAGCTAGCAGCATCGGTGATTTCATCGAAGTCAAGTCGAAAATGTCTATGATATCGTTCAAGGAAATGGAAAAACGATCAGCTGCAAAGGAAATATTTATCAGATCCATTAATATAAACGCTAAATACTTCCAAATAGCAAACTTACCCAGTGCTAACGCCTCGGCCAAACCGACCAGACTCACTCCCAAAATGGTTTGCAAAATTAGGTTCACTTTGCAGGCGTTACCGATATCTGCTAGATGTGAACAAAGGACAGATTTAGTACATTGCCCTGTGGAAAATATCATTGCACTAGGCTGTACTTACTCCCCAAAAAGAACGTGTTCTTCGCGATGGTCTTGAAGCACGAGTGGCACTCCTCGAACACCGAACGATCGCCGCCGGCGAGGATGATGAGCATGCCATCCGCCGCCTCTTGGCGCGAGCCGTGGATTTGTGCCTCCAGATAGCGACCGTTGCACTGCTTGATACCCTCTCCAATGTCCAACGAGGTGTCCGGATCAATGGTAGACATTTCCACGTAGGCCTTGTTGTTCAAGTCCTTCAACTGCAGAACACCGCAGTTGCCAAAAACGAGCTGAACAGGAAAAGAGGAGCATGTTAATTGTATAAATTATAAAACAGCTTTGAGATTTTTGTCAACTGATGAAACCCCATATATTGTTTCCCAATACCTTTGTATTCAAATTTATTTTAAATTTATACACTACAAACTACGCCGTACCTCGTACAGAGAACATACGAACTTGTTTACATAAATCATTCGTGCGCAGCCACGCATTTAGCGGGCACAGAGAACATCTCTACCTCTGTCTGTCTATCTCTACCGCAACACGCCCAACGTACTTAAGCACAAATCTATTAACTGCCAGGGCATATTACATTATAACCATTGCATGTGCAATTCGACCTAATTTCATGTCAACATCAAATGGTTATTATTTCAAATTAAGTGTAAATAACACACTTAATCCCCAGTTCCACTTATTCCCCCGAATTAATAGAAATATGTATGTAAAACTTACATCCTTGGCGCCCTTGGGATCCGACACACAGCAAAATATAACGTCGGCAGCCTCCACCACATCCATGGGAGTGTCTTTGACCTCGGCACCGGCCTCCGCAAAAGGCTGGCACTGCAATAAGCGAACGTCGTGAGATTTCGCTTTAGATACACTAAGGCGGGAACTTACCTTATCAATGGTGCGGTTCCAGACCACGACCTTGTGGCCTGTGTAGATCAAATCCTTGACTATGGTTGATCCCATCATGCCGAGACCCAGGAATCCGAAGGTCTGCTCTGAAGGCACGATTTCGCGATCGGCCAGCGTGTTGGAGCGCGAGCTCATGTCGATAACTTGTGCCTCCGGCCGCGTGACCACCGGACGGTCGAGCAGAGCAATTGCATTCGGAGCCCGTTTGGCGGCCAGGGTGGCCAAAAGTGCGTCAGTCTCCACGCGACGTCTGGGCGTGGCGCCGGCACCCTCCACATCCTGCGCTGCCTCCCCGGAAGCGGCCCTCCTTCCCCGCTTGGCGTTCGATGTCCCACTGGGCGTCTGCTGGGCGGAGGTGCGCCGTTTCTGTGTTGATTTTGTCGCCGATCCCTTGCTGGACTTGACCGACGCGGCGGCCACGGACTTGGCCTTGGGCGTCCGCTTGCCACCTGCCTTCGTTGTGGTCGCCGGCGTCGTCGCCGGTGACGCCGAGGAATCTGCATTGACCTCCCCATCCAAGGCCTCGCCCTCCTCGGGGCTGCCCACCACATGGGCCACCACTCCGTTGTTGCCATCGGCAGCAGCCTCGTCGCCCACGGTCTCCTCGTTGTCCAGGCCATCGCGGATCTTGTCAAAGTCGGCTTCGGTGGCGTGATTGGGCGCCCCGCAGCTCTTGTTGACCTGCTCGTCCACCTCGGCGGGGTCGTCAATGTACTTCTCGATATCCGTCATGGCGTGACGGAAGGCAGCGGGCTTGCTCACCTTGGCCAGTTCATCCTTCCAGGGTCCTTCGAAGGGCTTGATGTTGTTCTCCTCAATCCAGGCGCTGTTCGAGGGGACACACATTATTTTTGCTCACTTGCGTTTCTCTAGCTTTTACTTACAAATTTCTAGATCCGAAGAAGAACACGCATTTGGTATTCGCCCGGCGCTGCTGGCTGAGCAGATCAAGAGGGGGATCTACGATCTAGGGGAAGTAATTATAATTAAAAACCACTGTACAATAGCTTCCGGTTTGGGTCATAAATCATGGATTTATGGATTTCAGTTCACTTTTCATTAAATTCAAATTAAGGGAACTATCTTTGTGGTAAATTATAAATAAATTAGAAACTGTAAAACTTATTTATAACTTAAGATATTTTAAGTTTGCTTCTCATTAAATTAGAAGTAGAAAGGATGAAAGTAGAAAAAAAATGAAATGCATTAAGTACAACTTTAAAGTTCGACATTTTAAAAAATTCTTCACAAAAAAAAAATGCTAATTTATTCACATAGAGGAACAGGTTTTTTGCCAAATATCTTTATCTTATTTACCAAATGCAAAAAGAATCTCTTAGTAACTCAATGTTTACGAAGTTGAGAGTCCAATAAAAACTGAGGAATTCCTTAATATCACACAGCTGGTTATTAATAATGCTTACATTAAAAAAACTACCCTCAGTAATAAAAACAATTGGTATCTCTGGATATAAGGAATGGAAGTAAACACTAAACATTATATCTTAATAAAAACCTTTTACCAAGGCTATTGGATTAAAAACTTTAAAGAAAGGCCAACTTTTCCATTAAAAATGATTGAAAAGTACATATCCTGTTCAAAATAATACTTTTTAATTAAGTATTAAGACCTTAGGTTCAAAAAACAAGCGGTCGGAAATAAATTTAATTTTTCTAAATTTCTAGCCACTTCTCAATGAATTCTAATTGAGAAAGATTGCTTTCCGTAATATCACTGACTGCCTAATCTAAAAAGCATTTGGTATAACACAGGGCTAGCGAGGGAAATGCTAGTTCTAAGATATATCTAGATAAAAACGGAGTTTTCACAGGGTTATTAGATAAGAACTCTTTGAAAAGTGAACCATTCCACCGAGAGCGGTTGAAAAGGAGCTCTAGGGGTATCCTTGGCAACGCCTGGTCGAGATCCATGCCCCCTCCTCCGCCCCTGCTGGCTGTACGCGATCGAGAAGCCATAGCTCGTGGGCCCCCGATAGCGGGGCCTCCAGAGACGGGGCCACTTCCAGGCCGCCGGCAGCAGCAACAAAGCAGCGGCAATGTGTGCAAGTGCGTGGCTGATGGCAGCGCGGCGGCTGAGACGCCGGCAGCGTTGGAACGAAAAGTACAGTCGAAGACAAACACAACAACATGGCAGGCAGAGGAGGCGGCAGCGACGCGACGTCGACGCGGCGTAAACATTCCGATCGCCGATTTTCACTGCTTACCATTCCAGGCCACGGAGTGAAGCCCTTCATTTTGGCCCTGGAAAATAGAAGGAAAACGCTATTAGGAAACTCCATTTCAGGGGGGCGGGGGAAAATCATATTGGCCGCGGATGAGATGGGAAAAAAAGGGCGCGCGCGCGAAAAAAGCGCCAACGCAGCGACGTCGACGTCGCCGCCCGGGCACCACACATGTAACTCCGAAAGCCCAGTGTTTCCAGTGGATCGCTGTACATGGAGCCCTGCGTGGCGGTCGAAAAAGCAGCGCTAATTGCCTTTTATGCACACTTCACTGCTCTTTTTTTGGAGCGCCAACGGTGCGCGATTGAGGTTATGTGTTTGCTTTGGTTTTCGTTCCTTCTCGCGGCGCCCGGAGAGCTGCAAATGCACCCCGCGTCCTGGAAGGGTGCTTCGTCCTGGCTTACCATATCAGATCCTTGGGTTTGTAAATAAATTTCTCCGCCGTATCGCCGCCCGACAGCGACAGTTTTTTGTTCTTCGACATTATGTTGTCCAGGCGTATGTTGAACTTGGTTATTTTGCTGGCTTGGGCGGACGGAGCACACGAACTAATGGGTGTACTTCACGTAGTACGGGCACAAATCTCGGCGTCGGAGTTCGTTGCTTTCGGGAGATATTTGCTCGCTGGCCACCCGTATTTTTCTTTTTTTTCGCTTTGTGTGTGTGATGCGCTGCCGAACCGATAGTCTCTGCTCGGGATGCGATAGCTGGCGGGCGCCATTTTGGCTGGCTATCGGCCAGTGTTGGAGAGCGGCCGCGGTGTCACGTCACCCGCGGGGGCTGCCAACTCGCCTCGAACTCTTATTTAATTTGAATTTATTTTCCATTTGCATTTTTGGATAAGTGCTACTTAAGATTGTAATGTAAATAAAATATTAATTTATTATATTACTCCTAGTTAGCTTATAAGTAATAAGTTACAACAATTTTGTTAGTTTAAGTGCAAATATGGCAGCATGATAAACAATTAAAGTGAACTAGTTCCTTAGTTTTAAACTTTCTTATTGTTAAAAAAATATGGTTTACAAATTTTGTATACAAATAAGGTTGCATCGATAGCAAGAAATATTATTAATAACAGGTTTTCCCCACATTTAATAAGTTATTATTGAGCCCAACATTCGCAAAGGTACCAGGTATATGTATATAAAGAAGGTTTGCAATTGTTGAACATAATACATTATTCTGCATTAATAGAATAATATGTATGGTCTCCAATTACCTTCAATTAACCTTTCAGATTCTGAGCTCAAAAACCAAAAAGCGGGCAAGACTTTCACTTAACCGCAAGTGTAAAGTGCCGCTCCAAGCCGCAAAATAAATTGCCACACGTTCAGCCCCACCTCCATTGGCTGTGACACTCAACACTCAACCATATAATCCTCATAAATATGAAACAATCAAATAAAAAAGGAATAAAAGGAAAATGCTGCAGGGCTGCGGGGTGCATGCGACAGCCCTGCTCGGTCAAACTTTATGGGCGACCTGGTGCCTGAAAAACAATAGGGCAAAAGGGAAAACTGTGGCCGTAAAGGGGTAAAAAGTAGCATTTTCGCTAGGAAAAGAAACCCTACTTTTGGGTTGAATAATGGCTGGCATTTTGTTTTGCAATTAGCAGGCGCGCAAAGGGTGAAGGGGATTTATCGGCACCAGATTGCCATCAACTATTTCGGTTTTGCTAATTTTTTGTATGGGAACACATATTTATATGTATGTATGTAAAAAATCGTTTAAATCTTCTTTATTGATAATTAACTCTTTTGAATTTGAATATTTACTGGTCAATAGATCAGGGCTGATATCGATCTTTTGCCACCTCTAAAGTTTGCTAATTCGATAACTTTCATTCCAATTTTTCGCGGCTTCTATTTGTTTTCTTGGAAATTAGGGTTTACAGAAAGCAGTTATTCCCATTTAGTAGGTTCCAGTCAATTATATAAAAGAGGCACACAAGTATACGTATATTTATTCGTATTTTTCATTACTAGCCAAAAAAGTCTCCAATATCCAGCTTTGTGGAGTTTGTTTACGCTTGTCCAATTGTGCTGACCCTTCAAAAAGGGATCTTCTCTGTTTACAATTTAATAAACATATTTATACATTTGGAACTTTGAAAGAGCCTGCTTGAGAATTGGAAGAATTGAGGATCCCATTTTCCCATTGGAAGTCAGTCGCTTTTTTACATCTTACTTGGACTGTGGAAATCCTGGAGCCCTCCGAAAAATGTTAAAAAGTTTTAGTAAATCATCAAAACAATGCATTTCGCAATTATAACTAATTTGCATATATCCACCTTTACTTCCAGTTCCATAGATTTTTAAAATCCCAATATTGCTTGGAGCAACGGCATCTTTCAGAAGTAAGTTATTCAAAATGGAAGCAATATTCGGCCATCTTATCTTTATACACTTCACAAAAAAGTGATCTTAAACTTTATTAGAAAAAAGGAATTCCCAAAAAAGATTTATAACATGTACTATTTTTGCAGTCTCGAACTACAATTTCGTTAAAAGAACCTGATTTCAATCCAGATCTGAGTGAGTATACCCAATTTTTCCTACATTTTACTAATCCACTTAGCAGCGATTGATCAGGTTTACTCAATCAATTCCCATTAATCAGATTTACATATTCAATACCTACACCATGCTGTGTTTTTTGCGATAAACACTCCTTTTTTCGAGATATAATACAGGGTGGTTTCGGATTCTTATCGCACAGCTCCGTAGAATAACCCCCTACTTACCCAAGCACATGTTAAATTAACTGAAATAATGGATAGTTTTTGCCTCCATTTATACACACAAATAAGTCGGCTTGGGGAACATCTCGGGCATTTAAAGTGTTGGCGAAACAACAACTTGGAGCACGCGCCACTGCCGATTGTGGAGCACCACTTGCCACTCAGCACTCACCACTCGCCACAGCCCAAGGATGTGGTGGAGGAGAAGGAGGGACTGCAGCAGGATCTAGTGCAGCGCAAACAAACAGCAAATAGGCACAAGGACCTCCTTACTGGCGGCTTAGCCAGTCGCTTTGTTTTGCCATTTGGAAGCTGCAGTTGCAGGCGCATTTGCCGCACTTGCTTTCGCTTTTCCCCAACTTAAATCAGCTAATTTACTCCCCACTAAATCACAAACCGAATCCACAAATTCAATCCTGTGGCTGGCTCCACAATTTTTGGCCCGCTTTTGCCAAAGTTTCTGACGCGTGGGAATCGCAGTAATTTCCACATGAGTTCACAGGGAAATCGCAACCATGCTTAAAGCCCAAGTTGCTTCAAACAATGCGTTTTTCCCAAGTTATTTAATATGAGATTTAATATATGGTTACAATATAGCATAAGAACACATGTACGTATTTATTTCTATACTTATAATTGTAAATTTCATTTAAAATGCAATTACAGGTAAAATGGAACCCCAACTAGGAGCTGGCCAAGGAGAACCCACTTCGATAAGATCATCCAGCCAGTGTGAGGATACACCAAATTTTCTAATACAGCGAGATCATGCCCGGAGCACTGAGTCTCCGGCAGGTGGTAATAGGCACACATTAACTCATCCGGCCACCCAGCACCAGAAGTTGGAGGCGTTACTTCAGAATCGTAAGCTCCATATCATACCAGAAACCGGAAAGGTCCTGAGCAAGATTCAAAGCAACAGCGAGCAGTCCATTCAAACAGCCCATGTCAACTGTACTGGACACACTGATAAAGAGGAACCATATAATATGAACCTATTAGAAATAAATAGTCAAGCGGAAAAACAATGTGTAGGATTGGAATATCAACCAGCTTGTTCTTCAAAGCTAAAGTTATCAGCAGACAATCAAAAGTGTGACCAAGGAGACCATGGACATGTTTCTAACTCGACAAAGCCATCAATATCATCAAATAGTTTTACTGCACCTTTACATCAATCGTCTTCACCAAAAACTTCTCGTTCAGTTAAGTCTAAGATATCCGAGCCTAAAGCAACAAATTCAACTGCACCTTCAAATGGTAATCAAGCTGGCCATCTGAATACTCGAACAGTAACCTTTTCGATGGAGAAGTTGGATCAGATATTTAATGAAATGCTTGGCAAGACATCCTTTAGCAGCTCGATACCAAGAACTGGAAACAATCAACCGAATCCGACGACTTCTATGTCAACAACTTATACCCCGGTCAACCAATCGAAGGGTTCCCCAACCCATTCAGTGCTGGCACATAGCGCCGAGCCAGTGGAACCCGTAAGCAGTTATAAGGAGCTACATTTGTGCAAGGAAATCCAGTTGGCCATGAGTGACCTGAATTTTCATTCGCCACTGCCCACTCAAATGTACGCCTGGCCACATCTCGTGCAGGGTGGATCCCTGGTGCTGGTGAATGGCTCTGGCACGGGTCGTTCCTGGAGCTACCTTTCCGTAGTATGCTCCTCGGTATTGCGTTCCTTGCAGGAGGCTCCCTTCACCCTTAAGGATCGCCTTGCTCCGGGTCCCCTGGCCCTGCTGGTCGCGGATTCTGTGGAGAATGCCAAGAAATTGACTTCCCATTGCGACTTTCTGATGAGAGACTACCAAACCGAGTTCCCGAAAGTGGTCAATACACACGCTTATTCCATGGCGGATGTATACCTTATATTACTGAACTCCTGCGGAGTTTTAGTAACAACAAAGAGCCATTTGCTGGATATCTTGGTCAATACATTAAACCTGGTGGATCTGACCAGATTGCAGTTCCTGATCTTCGATGACTTTGATCGCATGCGCTTGGGGAATGCCCAACTCCTCGACGAAGTGCTTGAGAAAGTTTATAGCTTTGGTTGTCTGACGATGCAGTTGATCCTAGCATCTCAGCAATGGCATTCAAAGAGATTTAAGAAACTCTTAAAGCGAACGAATAAACCACTTATACTCTTTGGAGATTTTTTCGAGGCTGCCCTGTACGGAGGTCTCAAAATGAAAATCACTTTAGGTAGTTCCGCCTTGAAGACCAAACAGCTCCTCGAGTTCCTGGCGGCCCAGGAAGAACCGAGACAGCGCACACTGATATACTGCAAAGATCAGGTGGAGCTAGATCACCTGAAGATAGTTTTAAAACGAGGTGGCCATCAATGTGTGGGAATTTTAAGAGCACAAAATCAGGTAAGAAACTTGGATTTCATATTTGGTAAATTATAATATTCAATCATTTTCTATTAGGCACCGCACGAGTTGATGCTGGTCAGCGATATTCAGCTCCAGGAACAGCTTCAAGTGAGAAACATCGAAGTGCTCATTCACTTCAGTCTTCCGGAGTCCTGGCTGAGACTCGCCAGTAGATTCCAAACCATGGCAGGCAGCATACGTAACTTATTTACCACACCACCGGAGGCCAAGCAACCTCCTTTGGTCACCTACTTAATGATGGACGAGAGTAACTCTAGGGAGTGGTCCCGCACTGTAAAATTCCTTCAGGATCATGGCATCGCCACGAACGAGTTGATGTCCTCCAGCCAGCAGAAAATGGATGACAGTCTTCCCTACTGTCCACATCTACTGATCAGTGGAGATTGCAACCAAAACCAGTGTAATAAGCGACATTACTATGTTCGCACCGATCTTCCGGAGCCTGGAAATCCGGTTCAGCAAGAGGGAACATTAATACGCTGCAAGTTGTACAAAGCCTACGATGCTGTTCATATGGCAGTGTGGCCCATCGAGTATAAGACCAAGGACTCGACCAGCTGGATGAAAGTGCCGTATCCCTCCAATCCTCCGACATTAGTGCTTAAAATGAGCTTGGGAGTGCCAAAGAAGGTACACAGCCCGTGTAATATGAACGATGTCTGTTTTGTGCTGTATCAGGAAACCTGGAGGAGAGTGAGGATTGTAGACATACCTTCTAGAAGTCACGTCACTGTACAATTCCTGGATCATGGCAGGGAGTTAGTGCAGGTTAAGCTGAGTGAGCTAAGGCAGTGTCCGGAGAAGTATAGAACCCTACAGCCGCTGGCATTGGATATTCGATTGTCAGGGTTGGTTCCAGCAGGAGAAGAAGGAAAGTGGTCGTCGGACTCGATTCAATGGGTTCAGGAAAACTTTTATGTGGTCGAGGGTCAGGTAATGCAGATATGTGTGGATTGCGCCGTTCTAGATGTGGTCTACGTCAAGGAAATCACCTTAATTGAGGAATGTCCAACGATGCTGACGAGTGTATACAAATTCTGTTTAAGAAAAGAACTGCTTCGTCAAGGATTCGCCAGAGTAGACAGCACAAGCATCCAACAATTGAGGCTCTTGCACAAACATCAAAAACAGGAAATGGAAAACTGGGAAGCCGACCAGGAAATATTTAGTTCGACAAGCAAGAGTACCGATTTAGAGGATAAGAAAATCGAACTTTCTTCTCCCAAGGAAGTATGCAATGAAATGGCCAAGGCAGCGAAGGAAAGTAAGTGCCTCGATTCGAATAATAGGCTAAGCCTTATGATAGCAACACTTAAAAGTTTTGTATTAGAAGAGAAACAGGAAGTTAAGGACGTATCGAAAGAGAACTTTTGTGAAAGGGATAATGAGAACATTGTCGAAAAACCAATTAAGGAAAAACTGGCCCCATTCGATTCACCAATAGACAGCACTACTGCTTTATTAAACACCCTGATTCACGAGCTGAACACTACAAGTCCTTCAAAGAAAAAGGACACTCAACTATTTATACACAACCTTATTAACGGAGGGGATAACCAGGACATCCCTAACAGAAAGTCCTGTGCAAAACCTATAAAACTAGTCAAGAAACTTGAAGTTAATCAACAAGAGCCTTCGAAGGAACAAGTAACGCAGTCCTTGAACTGTGCCACAAGCTCAGGAGAAGTAGTGCATCCCAGGGCTAAATGGCACCAGACCCAAACGCATATCGAGCTAACCATTGAGCAGCGAGTGCCAGAGTATAAGCTCATTCTAGAGGGAAACACTTTGATCTACACCGTGACAGCTACTTCTCCTAATCAACGATGCATCCTGAATCTCCTGGGCGAGGTGAGGATCGACAGGGAGAAGCAACATGGTTACTATCTACATGTCAAGTTGGCCAAGGTTGGTTTACCAGTATACTGGCCCACTCTTCTTAACTCGCTCTATGCCCAACAACATTCGCATTGGCTGATATACGATACTGAGCGTGCTCAGGAACCTCCACCATCAATGGGTTTGGTCCTTTGGGAAGGGTATCTAAATCGTGAGAAACGAAATATCCACTCCAATCTAGAGGAAGATGACTTCAATTCTGCTTCGGACGTCTCTATTGAACAGGGAGTGGAATATGGCATCGGGGACGAGTCTATATTTGACGACTTTTAGGGTTACCACACATATTTTTCTTAGCTTTCTACATCTTTTATAAACTTGAATTTAATTATCTGTTTTCTTTATACTTCAAATTAAATTTCTTTATATCATTTAGGGGATAGCCCTGGTCTGAGTTCTAAAAAAAATTAAACCAAAATAGGTAGTAGCTGCGATATCATTTCACTAATTTTGTACTGTTTTGTTATTATTATATTAATTTGAAAACAACTTTATTATTTTGAAAGCCTTGCAGATTCCATTTCGCTTTTGATCGCCAATTTTTCTGCGTTACTCAACACTGAAACGAAGAAATACAACTCTGCGTCGTGTTGAGTCGCGTTGCTATCTTGATCTAGTTTGTTTGATATTTCTTGTTCCGCTTTGAACGAACGATGTCGCGACGAAAGGATAAGCGAGATTCAAGCTTTTGGCTCAAGCAGGCGGCCACCTTACCCGATTACGTGCTTCCAGAGCAGCAGGTAGATGAGCGGAAGAAGCTGCATCATCCCGCCTCGATCCTGTGGTCGCCGCAAATGCACAAGGAGCACGAAAATAGTTTTCTCGAATATCTGGGCTTTGCGGCGAAGTGCTTCGGTATCGAGGAGGAGCAGGCCCTGTTCATCCTGCGACGTAACGGCTTTGATATACCCTTGGCCCGCCGACGCCTGGAGCGGGTCGAGACCGCCCGAGGATGTCGCTATCATCGCTGGAAGGCCCAGGATCTCATCCGACTCTCGAAGGCCTTTGAAAAATACGGCACCAACTTTGCGAGGATCCATGAGGAGTTGCCCCATTTCCCGAAGGCCGAAGTCCGGCTGTATTTTTACTATATGTACCCGGAGGTTTAGGCTCCAGAAGTGCAACCATGCAAGCATGATATGCATGCTTTTCCAAAGGCTAAGATGCATACAACCTTGAATTTGGATATTGTTACATGATAAAAAAGTATCTTAATATTGTAATCCTCTCATAATACATCGGATTTTTCATCCGAGTATTCGATTTATAAAGAGACAGGATTACATTTTTGAATGCAATCGATCTTACTTACTTTTCGAGATGCCTTCAATTGCATTGCCATCTTTAAAATTGGGTAATTTAATTTAAGAAATGTTATTAATGGAAAGTCTAAGCATTGGATGAACTTGTCTTTATTTTGATACACCATATATTTGCAGTATTCTCTTAGGCTTACAACTACGCATTAGCAAGCGTGTTTATCACTAGGTAAATATAACTATTTTAATTCGTATGCGTATAAGTTGGTATCGACTTCTGAGCTTAAGGTCTTAAACATGTACAGGATTAGCATAGAAATGCTTAATAATACGTCTACATAGACTATATACAAATTAAAATAAAAGAGTAAACAAAAATCTTTGAAAATCTCTGGAAAATGGAAGATGTATAAATAAACCTTGAAACAAATGGTGTGAAAATGTGAAATATACGACTAAGTAAATGCATATTAAATTCTTTCAGTCTAGTTTTTGGTTTTACAAAAAGCGAAGATAACTTGTCAAAACAAAAAACTTGTAACATGTACTTTTATGACAAAGGCCATAGAAATTAAGATGTATCTCCAAAAAAAGGTGGATAGGAAGTATTATAAAGGAAGCTGCTGCTTAAATGCTCCTTTCTTTCAGTCTAGATCACCTATATTCGTTTCGTCTAGCTTGAGTGTACAGTAGACACTCGTCTTTAGTAGCTCCTTAAGACTAAATGTTCTATGCTCGATGGCATCGCTGTCGGAAGATGCTGCTAGGTGTGAGTTCCTCGTCTGAATAATACAATGTGGCTATGCTGCATCTAACTAAACTAGGACTATGCTAGACTAAGGGCTGAGACTTGCGTACATTTCCTTTGGACTACGACTAAAACAAACTGCTCTGCTTGGCTAGGCTGCAGCGGTGCAGGGTCATGGTGCCTCCGGGCTGGAGGGCGAGGGCGTGGATCCCTGGCGGGGGCGTGGTCACCGGACCCCATGACAGCCGCTTTCAGTTGGGCCTCAGTGGCAGCATTCCATAATGTTGCTGCTGCTGCTGCATCATCATCTGTTGCTGTTGCTGCTGCTGTTGTTGCTGCTGCTGCTGTTGTTGCTGCTGCTGCTGTTGTTGCTGCTGTTGCTGTTGTTGCTGCTGCTGGGTGGCCACCGCTGGTCCCTGGGAGGTTGTGTAGGTCACGGCACAGGCTGCCGGCTGGGACACCACCACGGGAGCACTCACCTTCCGCTCCGACTGGGTGCGAATGGGCTGCGGGTGAGCTGCATTTGGCTGCGGCGGCGGAGCATACATCAGCATGGGCGGCGGCGGAGGCGATGGCTCCACGCTGGGATGACGGGCAGGTGGCGTTACAGCTGAGCCATGATACGAGCCGTAGGAGCTGTCATCGGACTGGGCCGACTGTCCGCGATTCCTGGGTCCTGTCACTCCATACAGTTGCTGGGGATCCCGCCGGTCGTACTTGTGGTTGCCGTCCATGGGTGTGGGATTCGTCCGGGTGCCATAGACGGGTTGGAAGCCCTGTGGTTGCTGCTGGGGATCGACCATCATCTGTGGGGGAGGCTGCAACTGTTGCTGCTGCACTCCCATGTTGGCCTGTTGCTGCTGCAGTTGCTGTTGCTGCTGCTGGAGCGGTTGCTGTTGTCCTCGCATGGATCCTCGCATTCCGTAGATACTCTCGCTGCGCTGCTGCATCTGGTTCTGGACATTCTGGTTCTGCAGGTGGGCGGATTGCGGAGCAGGAGCCACCTGTTGCTGCTGCTGTTGTTGCTGCTGCTGCTGTTGCTGCTGGGTGCGCATGGGATAGAGACTCTGGGCGGGCACGAGAGGACCTGGTCGTGGCACAATGTCTCTGTTGATGGCCGTGTTGCTCTTGGCGTACACCGACTGGGAGCGGTTCAGGTTGCTCCTGGTCAGAGTGGGGGAGCGGCAGTACAGGGAGCGGGTTCCGCCGTACAGCGGCTCCTGCTGCTGCTCGTACTTCGAGGAGAGCGGAGGTGCGGTGTACAGGTTCTGGCAGTAGTTGCCCTGCCCGGCATTGGCCACCACTCCGGCCATCTGCCCCATGTTGGCCGCCTGGTGCTGACCATTTGCGGATGCCTGACCTCCGGGATTGCCGTTGCCATTGGGCTGGCCGCGCTGGTAGGTGCCCTGCGACTGCTGGTACTTGCCCGGCTTCTCCATGTCCATGTCGTAGTTCAGCTCGTCCTCCGAGTGAATCGAGCTGGAGTCGTTGTCGATGCTGCCCTTGGTGTGGCGCAGGTTGCGGCGCGAGTTGAAGATGTACTCGTACACCAGGCCGGAGGCCATGCCGCCCACCAGGGGTCCGAACCAGTACACCCAGTGGTTGTCCCATTTGTTCAGCACAAACGAGGGACCCAGGGAGCGGGCCGGATTCAGGTAGGGCATCTGCAAAGAGGAGCACAGGGGCTTGGGTTAGTTGCGAAGCCTGGGAAAAGTATTTCAGGGGCTGCATAAGTCAGCAGTGGCAGGAATAAAGCTCTTAAGGATGCTTTTCACATTTTCCAACAAAGGATACTTGTGGAAAAAGTTGGGAAACAATGCAAGAGGCATTTGATATTAGAGGCTAGTTGACGACAAATTGTTTTTACATTTTTAAGAGTGTGTACTCTAGTTTGTAATATTAAATCAAGTAGAATCATTTCATTTTTAACCAAACTAGAGTATAGTAACACTTATAACACAATATCTACTCATCATCTACCCAATATCTACACATCAACTACCCATATTTTAACAGAATCTACACGTAATCTAAACCAGCTTTATTTATTTTAAAGCAACACACAAATAGTAACATTTTGAAAATCCAAAATTTGATATAAACACATTATCTACCTATCATCTACCCATCATCTACACATAATTTACCCTTATCTTACTCGCCTTCTACCCATCTACTCATTAACATGATTTGAATTAAGAACCACTTGATTGACTTTTTTAATGCTATTCATGTGGAGATTATTTCATTAAGAGCTAGTAAATTCTTTGAGAAATTCCTCCAAACCCCTAATGACCCAGAGATCTGCAAATCGCTTCGGCGTAACTCAATCCGCCGTCGATATGAACTTCACTTTAATCGGTTTCCCCTCAAGAGCTTAGCCAAGTCATCGCGTCTCCTTTGAATCCCCGCCACAAACTGTCCGTTATGCCAGCAATGCAGCTGGGAATCCTGGGAGTCCCTGTGCTAAATTAATTATCTCCTCCAACCCCGCTCGACCCTCCAGCAGCCAGCATCCCACGATTAAAGAAGCCTCTACCTGAGCCGAACCCAGTTTATCTCGTCCGCTGTTGTCATGCTGCGATTTTGCACCATCAAAATGACAGAGTCTTAAAGTCGGCAGGTGCGTTCTTTCAGTTGTTTGTTTTCGGTTCGGTTTCAGTTTCGTTTTTGGCGGGCTCTGTTTTTCAGATTTCTGATTCCTGCCCGGCATTCCTGGGCCTTCACATGGGATGGGATGCTGTGGCAGGGCAAGGCATGGGACTCAATTGAAGGGAAGTCAACTCACCGACACAAAGCAGCAGGCGCTGTAGGCACATCCAATCGAGGCGGCCGAGTTGCCCATGAACCTCTTCATGGGATCCGTGGAGACGAAATAGCACAGAACCACCAGAAAGGTGAGGATGAATTCCACGCCGAACCGTTCCCAGGCAGCCAGGGCAGCGCTCTGCGAGATGGCGGCCTGCAGATTGCCCTGGTATCCGGGCACAGTTACTCTGAAAGATACAATAACCAAATAAATGAGTATGTTTTATGGTGACAATAAATAGGGAGTATAACTGGGGCATAGACTTATAGCCCATTTCTCAATGTCATGTTCAAGTTCTAGTTTGTTATCTGCCACAGAAATTTAATATAAAGTTATATTCCTCGAAAAGAGTACATCATTTTCTCTATAAGACGTGTTAATAGGATATAGACTCTGGTTTAGAACATACATCTAAAAAATTTAATTTTTCCCAAAGAAGAATTAGACTAAATCCCAACATTTACCCGCACAATAAGAAATTGGCCCTTGAACGTTAAAAAAAATCTATAAGATAATATAATATTGGCTCTATTTTATCCCATACACCTAGATAAAACCTAAAACTACATATAATGAGGAATTGAATTTGTCAAAAGATTCATTTAACTGAATGACAAAAGTAACCAGGACATTGAGAAATCGGCCTTAAAGTATACATTAATCCTCTCTTATTCAATTTATAGTAATAGTTTTTAAGGAACACATGAATAAATATCAATAATCTGAGGTGTAAACTACTGATTTTTGGTATTCGATTGATTTGAGTGCAGAGTTCATTAATCTCAGAGTCAATAACAATTCATTTTATTTACTTTTTGCTATCCTGACAGTTTCGAAAGCAACCCCCTGTCAAAGTCCACCCCATTAATCTGGCGACACATGAGCTGCCTCAACATCATTTGGACTGTGAAAGTTTCAATTACCGAGTTGCCAAATGAGTTTGAATCTCCGCGATTTATGGGTAAACTCAACTGCCGGATAATTTGTTTCCTGATGCGAATGCAAAGTTCTTCGGGAGCCCCATATATTACGATGCTCAGGAATTTGACTGTCGCCACAGGCTAGGTAAATATTTTGCCAGCCATACCGCACTCCCCAACCCGAGGCACTCAACCACACCTATCCAGCTATACACCCACTGTGGAAATCCGGAAATAAATGCTTTTGGAATGCACTTAAAAGTACTTTAGCAAATAGAACGCCAGGCAATGGGAAATGGCTCCAGGATCCGGATGCAATGGGGATTGAGGTGAGAAGTGGGCGATGTATACTTCGTCATCATTGGGGACGGCTTAGTGGGTAAACCTCCTAATTCCTCCTAATCCCCGAATACTACTGCAAAGAAGTCCTCCCGGGTGTTGATTAAAGTTTGATGGCTTCGGAAAAACAGTTGGCCTGGGGGAAGGCGGACTTGAAAGTGGTCCTTGTTTGCTCATAAATCTATAAAGTGCTAATTTCGCAGGGCACGAGTGACCAGAAACCACTCATCCACATGGATAAACAAACACTCGGTTGGCGAGGAAGCAGCTAAGTAGCCGGAAATGGCACTGGAGCTCTCCTTCCTGTGCAAATTGTTTGCGGAATAAAAAATGCCAAAAAACAGAGCAGCAACTGCAAACTTGAGCTGCGGACAGGAATCGTTATCCTTATCCCCACACTTATTCCCGAGTGGAGGCGACTGCTAGCCCATTTTCTCGCACTGGTGGCCACCGCGTTTCCGGGTGAAAGGCGAATGCCGGGTTGCGGATTGCGGATTGCGAACTGCGGATTGCCATGTGCCATGTGCCATTTGGAACCCTCTTCCTCGGTTTGGTTTGCTTCTCGGTCTTGTCTGGCTTGCGGTTGGCTTTCCGGCTCCCTGGGATGTGGGGAACGGGAGTGGGTCTGAATTCCCGATGCATCCCCAAATTAAATTATGCCGTGAAATCACTAAACGCATTTCTGCCAGCGCACTTGATTTATATCTAAATAAGCCGTCGAAGTGTCATGGCATTCTCTAGGCTAGGAAAGTATTTGTGTTATAAAGGGGTCTTAAAAACCTCTTAGAAACATTTTCCTATTTTCGTTTCTTCATTTAAAATGTCCAAAATATTAAACTATTAGTAATTTTTAAGCTATACCAAAATATACTACTTTAAAATGATATAGTACCTAAAATATCCAGTTAAATAACACCTACAATTTTCCTTTATTTCTATAAAAACGATAGGAATTGACCCCAATTCGAACTGTATAAAGAGTTCATCAAATACAAATGCTCACTTTAGTGTGCCATTTTTATGAACTCTTTTTTGTTTGCCCCCACTGGCCAGGTGTTGTTTGAACACCGGCGACATAACTGTATATCTGGACCACCTGTGCAGGATTGGCATAAAGATGAGGATGCAGGGGCCAAGTGAAGGCGACCGGAAACACCGGCAGGATGCCATTTCCAAGCCAAGTGCGATAAGCCGGGCGGAGCAGGAGCACTAGCAAATAATGAAGGGGGAACGGAACGGATTCAGTAATTGAATTGCCCATGTGACACGAATTGATTACGATTTCGATTTCTAAAACCATCCCTCTGCTGCAGCAGGAAGTGCATTTCCATGCTAGATACGAATCAACTGGCACACAAGGAGAATAAATGATAATTTTGAAGACAATTTAAAGTGCCTAAAATAAACAGGTTTAGGATTTTAACAAGGAGAGGAAAACTCTACAAGGGTGTGTATAATTTTAAGATGGTGCATTGGTATTATGATGAAAACTTATAGAACCATATTAAGATAAGATGTCTTATAATATATGCTCTTTCTCTAGGATCTATGATGAACATGAAGGTCGGATGTGATTAGTACATATCATCCTTAAGCAACCAATTTTCAGGAATACTTCATTGGTTGCTACTGTTTTTCATAAAATAATAATTTAATTATATCATTTTCTAAATTGTGGTTTTATAAATCAGATGAAAAAAATAAATCTACCAATAAGTAATATACTATGCAAGTCCCTCCCTCTTCTCTCAGTGCAAGCCTTGATCTCTCTGTCTGGTGCCTCTTCAGTTGGCTGTTTAAAATTTAAATTCGGTCGCCTCAAAATCCTGTTTTCTGTTTTCAGTTTTCTTCGTGTATCCTCGGCAACAGTAATTTCTGTTTGGGGCAGCAGGTGTGCGCTGTCCACTTTTTCCAGCTGCTCCTCGGATGACCAACCAGATCGCAGCAGCGGCCGCTCCGGCGACACGTGTTTGATTTCAAGTTTCCCTTCCGCACCACGCATCCTGCGCAGGCGCAGCCCTTGGACAAAAACCAAAATCCAAAACCCATCCCAGTGCGAGTCCGAGGGAAATGTTAATTATGTTTTTCTGCTTTCTGGGCTTCTTTGCCTTTCAGTCTTTGGCGGCCTCTACCTGATTTTTATCTCTCGACATTTTCAAAGGCTACTCGCATTTTTGGAACGTGCTCGGCGTGCGTTCTTCGAGCCGAAAAAAAGGAGTATTAAGAACGGGAAGAAATCATTGAAATGCGAGGAGCAGCTAAAGACTATTCAAATATTTTTGAGCCGGATATCGATACTCGAGTTGGTTCCCGTTCCCCGACTTAATCGCCCCTCCACAATGTTTTTTCAAGCGTTCTTTGCTTTATGATAATAGAGTTCAGCTCAGACTCGGGTTTTATCTGCTTTCGGTGGTATTCTCTGCTACTTGGCCACATGTGGCATATGCGTCGCAATTAGGGTAAGTGCCAAGTGACATGTGACAGCGGAAAAGCCAGGAGGAGCAGCTGAAGTGGCAGGTCCTTGGGGAGTGGGTGATTGCCCCTACCAAACTAGAGGATTTTTAAGAATGTTGTTTATCGCACATTGCTGGCCTATCCTAAAAATCTCTAGCGAGAAGCATTTTAAAAATGTCTACTGGAGATTTCCAATACATGTTATATTTTCTATGGTTATTTTATATGTTTAAAATGTTGTTTACTACACATTTTAGGCCTATCTCTTGGGGCAAGTTGTTTGAATCTAAAGGGGGTTTCCCAGATCTCTGACATTTGATTATCTTTAAAGCACATGTATTTAAAAATAATATTTAGATTGGCATATTACACACCTTTGGACTATCCTAAATATCTATAGAATGAAGTACCTATTTATTATATATACTATATTATTTACTATACTCCTAACACTTCTCCAAAGTCTTTTCCTATATATCTAAATGTGGCAGGTTTTAAGAAAATATTTCTGTTTGTTTTATTTGATATCCTCAAGCTCGAGCAAATTAAGTTTACCGCCCATCATGAAATCACAACGATTTCTGCGAAATCTCCAATCCCAGGCTATAGCCCACATAAGCCGAATCTAAACCAATTAATCAGCACCCGGGCAGCTGTAGAGAGTCCATTCTCCTCTTTTTAGTCTCTTCTCTAAGGGAAACATATGTTTCGACTAAAAGACAACGTGAACTCGTTGGACCCTAAGAAATCCATATCAGGGGAGTACAAAAACCGAAAAAACCCGAACCTGATCGCAGGGGCAGCAGCTGAAACATGTTTCTTCGTCCCCTTTTTCTCCGGCTCCCGACTCGCCCGCTCGGATCTTGATCTCGGTAGAAAGTAAAGATGCCAACGCACTTAAAAAGAGGCTTCTCCGAGGGTCGGAACAGATGTCGAGCAGACACAATTGCTGCGAAAGGGAGTTCAATGCTCACAAAAAACTGGAGCGACATTTGGAAAAATGGTGCGCAGGCGCAGATACTCGTATTTCCCCACTCCACTCCCAGGTCCTGCGTCCTGCGTTCGCTGGCTACAAAAGGGAAAACCCTGACACATAGATCCTTGGGCCTCCTGCGTTCTTTATCTAGGCATCACAAAGAGATTTCGGAAATCACTGCGCAAACATCGTGGTGTAGGGGCAGATGTTTCGATGTTTCTCCTGCGGATAGAATCCTAGCTACCTGCCTGCTTTTTCCATTTTTTCTGCAGGTGGTTGTGTGGGCTTGTGTGTCTGTGTGAAGGACTGGGTTACCTGCACATTGCTTTCATAGAATTTCCCATTTCTACGCATTTCACGCTTCCTGCCGAGAGTCCTTGTTGTACAGTCATCGCCCGAAAGTGCGTTTCATCTGTCTCTATCTGACTTGGCCTGTTGTCCTGTTATCCCCGTATCCCCTCCCTGTCTAACATCCTTTTCCGCCTTGATTTACGACCAGGCACTTTGAGCAGCCTGTTGGATTTAATTTGAGACTCTTCAGCTTGCTTTTCGGGCAAATCCGCACGCAGCCTGCAGAATGTCCTGCGCATAATGCAGCAATTGCTGTGGTCAGGCGTAGCAAAAATACACACATATTTAAATGCATTCAAAATGAATTCCTGTCTCCTCAACAAAATAATTCTCCTGTGCATAATAAATAACATTGTCAATCAATGGTTATCCTCAATCAGTTGGTTAAATCGTTGATGAAGGCTTTTGATAGGACAATCTGCTCGAAGTGCATTTATTTATTTCACTTCTATAATCTGCAGTTGCTTGAAAGTATTTCTTTGTTTTATTTAAGCCAAAAGAGTTTAAATTCTGTAAATTTCAATTTCCAACTCAATGCTTTTTAATGGAATTGAAATACATACCCTACAAAAGAAGCCTTCTTTTTCTTGCAAAAAGAGCAAACTGAGCTTAAGGAACTGTGTTTTATTTAATATTTTAAAATGAATAACAACTTACCCATAGAGAAGAGCGGCTCCTGCGATTCCTCCGCCACACTGGGCGGTGATGTACATGGCTGCCCGGATGGGAGATATGGATCTGACCACACAGAGCGCCAGGGTGACGGCGGGATTGATGTGGGCGCCTATGGGTAGTAAGCAAAAACAAACTTTAGATACTCGAAGCTATCTACAGAGGCCACCCAATGGCTTAGACCGTTAAATATCACTTTGACACTTCCTAGGAAGGCACTCTTTGTGGGCCCAACAGATAGCATCACAACTTAATGCCCAACCAATTGGCTGTGAAAAAGCGGGGGAATTGCGAACCACAAACTGGGGGAGTTTCGGGCAAATCAACAACACATGTTTCAAGTCCCTTCCTCCCGAGGAAGAGGTGTCCTCCCCCCTAAATTTACTTGGCTTTCCTCTTTTTTGCTGGCAAGACGTTTAATTGCCTTGAATGTCAACGCAAATGAACAAATACATAAATACCAGAGTAAATGCAAGGGAAAAAGGGGAAATAAGTGGGGAAGTTGGGGTGCCAGAGGAGATAAGATTCCAGGGAGGAGGAGTAGGCAGTAGGTGGAGCCGCCCTGAGTGCATTGCCTTTTCGAAAATATATGGCAAGCAGAGTGTGGGGTTCGTGTTCTGGGCTCTGGTTAGGTGGCTCCCCTCAAAACGGCGCTTTCCCACGCAATTCCAAGTCGAAAAAAAAGAAAACATCACTTGTCGCCCCGTTTTGTTGACGTTTCTGTTTCTGTATCTGTATCTCGGGCTTATTGTATCTCCTTCGACTTACCCGAGATGTGGAGGAAGCACTGCGTCAGCGTGGCCATCGCCAATCCGGAGGCCAGAGCCGTGGCCAAAAGCACGGAGGACACACTGGCTCCCACTCCAACGCCCGCGGCGGCACCGCAGACGATGAACACGTACATGAACGAGGCCAGACACTCGCTGATGATGGATCTGCAACGGAGGAGGAGGATGAGTATGGGTTGGGATGGTTCCGCAACTGGGTTTCGGCTGGGTTTTGCATGTGGAGTGCGTACAGTGGTTATGGCTTAGAGAGGTTCGGGGAAGTCAGAAATGTACTATATTATGGAGGCTTACAGCCGAAAAGAGCTTTATTAAGTGGTTTTATATCTTAGCTAACTCCGTAATTTAGATTAGATATGAAAAATGTTCAAGTGATTCTCATGTACTTTTGTGTGTAACATAAATTGAGCCCCATTGGGCCAGATATATTTGCTTAAAATCTCTATGAAACGTCTGCAACAGAATACAAATATATTTCTACATAAAAAACCAAAACACCGTTCTAAAAATAAATATAAAACAATTTAAAGAAGGATTTTCTTATTAAATGCAGTATAACATAAAAAACTCAAGATTAAATTTACATTTTTTGCTTTACCTATGTTTATAAAGTTATGCACTCGAAATATGTAGTTTAAATATATTTTAAAAATAAAAGAAAAATACATCAAAAAATAAAAAAATCCTGTAAACATTATAAAACAACTTATAAAGCGATTTTTATAAATTGAAAAGCAAGTTTTATAGAACGAATATAATTACACTTAAGTTTGGAAACCATAAGCAAAATCCTTAGATTCAAGCCATTTTAAGTGAAAATAAAATCTTTTCTGGTTCTGGAATATATTTTTAAAACAATAAAAGTGCACCTATCTGATATTCACTGTACTGCACAAATCAAGTTGCACACAAAGCTCTTTCTTGTTGCCCTCGAGCACTGCAGTGACAATTAAGCGAGGGGTGTGGGGGCAGAGCCTATAAGGAGGGTCTGAAACCCCGGAGAGGGGGCACCACAGAAGCGGTCCGATGAGCAGCTGCAATGCCGCTGAATCCACTGGATTCCCGCTGGACGTGACGCCACTCGGATTCGCATTAAACTCGAGAGCGGAGTCCGCGGCACGATAACGAAAAATCAAACAAACCGAGGGGCACGATGGATTTCCATAACTTCATAAATTCAGCCATTTGATTTGGCTGCCCTCTTTAATTGGAACCACATACACCACGTATATGTGTCCACCCATCTGCCCCATTAAATCCCCTCCTTTTTAAAACGGTCAATCGGGGGGAGTTCACGACAAAGTGTCGCGCAATTTAGTTGGAATTCTTGGCGCTCGACATGCCCGGAATGCATTGCTCCTGGCTAAGATTTAATTACTCCATCAGCTCGTGATGAAATGTTAATTGTCTGCTAGTTCCCTGGGCGAACGGAGCTCGCTGGGAGCCACAAAGTGCTCGAAACTTTGCCCGTGTTTAGTTTGGCGATTATCTTGATGATGTCGTCTGGAGAACACTTGGATTTCAATTACTTAGACTCCACACAAAGCCCGATGTCATCCGACAATTGCCGTCTAAAGTTGAGCAAATTGAAAGCAAGTGCAGATAATGGCTGCGAAAACAAAAGGTTCGAAGTGGATTTACACGCGGAAAGAGGAGGTTTTTAGAATCATTTATCAGAAAAGGCGATAAAAAAAGTTAGATACAAATATTTAGAGTTTATAACACGGATTTTAATCAAGGAATTTGTAAAGCACATATATTTTGTAAGTTAATAAATTTCTTATACGAAAATGAGTGAGTTCCAAAAGGCCTATTTAGTGATTAGACTGTATACCCCAAGAGTTATAGATTTATTTACAAATATGCTTTTATTTGAGAGTTTTAAGAAACATTAAACCATTTTTGAAGGTATATATTGTACATCCCCCTTCAAAGAACTTCTATCTTTTTTAAACTCAGTTCAGAAACGCTATCCTAAATATTTATGGATTCTGGGGACTACAAATATGATTCTTTAATCATGAATTTCGGGACTCGCGTAAGGAATATCAAAATAAATTGGATTTTCAAATCATCTGCTAGATTCATTGTTTTTTTTCCAACTGCTGGGAAGTTCGCGGCTGGACTCACCTCCAAAACTCCAGCGTGCGAATCTCGGCCTGCATGCTGCGCTTGGGAGCCTGCAGGGTGCTGGACAGCCGATTGTTGACCCCGTGGCCTCCGCCATGCGAGTCCTTCCGCATCGCCTCCAGGCGCTCGAAGAGCGTCACAATGTGATAGTCTATGTTGTGCTCCAGGGGCACGGTGTGCAGACTTTCATCGGCCATCTCGCAGTCTGATATTTATACGATTTGTTTGTATATCTGCTAATTAAGTCGCTGGGGAGAGCTGAACACGCGACAAGAAACGGAGAACTTGGCTCTGTTAGGCACACATTTCGCACACTGCAAATTGCACTCAATTTGTGTCAATTGACGAGTTTTTGAACTTTCAACCGACCGATCCGTAGTGATTCGACTGCGACTTCGACTTGGGTCCGAGAACACGTCCGTCTTCAAGCGCGAGTGGTGAGCGAATGAGTGGATGGCCCAGGCGAGTCAGGTTGCCGAGTCCGCAGTGCCACACGCGCAGCCCTCAGGAACAAGTTGGAGTTGCAACTCACCACCACCACCCTGCGGCGACAGCGGCCGAGGCTGAGCTGCCCACTCCACCGACGCAGTGGTGGGTAAGCAACCCTGCACTGAAAGAAAGTCCATGTGTTGTACTACTTTAGGCATCAAAAGTATGATCATGAAGGAGTTGATTATAATAAGAAAAGTTGTTCAAGAATTATAAAAGGTAAGTTTAAGTGCAAATATTATTTTTTCGTTTCAAGTAGTTGAGAATAATGTCAATGAAAATATTCTGGAACAATTTAAATATATTTATATGGTCATTAGAGTTGTTATAGAATTTTGAATTAAATTTAAAATATTATTTCGGCAATCGAAAGTAGTCAATAAAAATATCAAAAATATATCCAAGAAATATACTCTTCTTAAACATTATTAAAATATATTTATTACCATATGAAACTCATATATTTTAAAAGGTTTATTTATATAAATCAAATATAAAGGTCAATTCGTTGATAAGGGAATAAAGTTAAATTCAGAAATTTCCATTTATCAGCAAATTGGTAAACAAGAACAAAATAAGTATTTTTTATACTTGTATTAAAATAATATCAAAAGCAAAACATGGTATATAAAGTCTAATAAGTTCCAAACCATATTTATAATTTTCCCTACAAATAAAATAATTTTTGTTCAGTGCACTGGAACGATATGGAAACGGAACAGAAGGTCCTGTCAACCTGTTGTTGATGTTTGAATCCATATTCACCACACTTTCGGCAGTATTATCAAAATCATAAGTTTGTAAGCACTGATCGATAGCACAGATTGCAGATGCCCGAAGATGATGATGATGCTGGGGAACTCAGGCAGCTGGTCCTGGGAGCAGCTTTCATTGAAAGTATTCCCCCTTTTCGACACATTAATGAAATGTAAAATAATCTGGCTCAATGGGCCAAGACTGTGATTAGATGGAATGGGCAGGCCATTTTTGTGGTTACCCGAAAGTATTAACGTGAACCTGATGTCGGTCCCATGGCCAGCACACTTGGGTGCACGGAGAGAAATTGGTGACACTTTGATGTATTTTAAAATGCTACTTTAAGATCTATTAAACGAGGGGTACTTTAAATTACATCCCCCGAACTATAGGCTCGAGTATCTATAACTGAAGGTTGTTTTACTCCTCAGTTTCCTTACAGGTACTAAGAAGTTAAGTAAGCTTAGCCTTATTTTCGGTGCATTCTCGGGTCAGAAACTCCAAAGGGAGCGGCCGAAAGTCCCAGCCTCGGCTCACATTTTACGCACCACTAAAAACTATAATTATGAGCCCTAACCACTTGATACCCCTCACCTGTCAATTGTCAAGCTGTCCCCGTGTGAGCGACTTTTCAAGCTCAATGAGCTGTGAAAGTTAAGAAATTATGTCCGGCACCCGGGGGGCAGGGTGAAATCAATCACGCAGACTTCTCGGCCAGCCTACGAGGCGCATGGAAGAAAGGTTTGCGGCCAAGCGAAACCAAAGGAGGAAAATCGGGCCCAGAAATTTCGACACTGTTCGACTTTTTGTACCTTAGTTTCTTGCAAACTCCGCAAAACTCCGCAAAAAGGGGGGCGGACAGGGGCGTCGGAAGGACGCTGCCTTGTAGGGCACGACGGAGCACCACGATGATGATAATGGCGATGATGAGGCCAAGGAGACGGAGACGACAAGGGCCGGCTCCGGCCTCCGAGCGTGGGAATTATTTCGCACACTCTCTGTGTGTTTTCTTGGCTTTTTTGCTCGCTCGTCTCACGTCGAGGTCGCACGGGGTCGTTCCTTGGCCGGTCGAAGGTAATAATAAGATGTTTTGTTTCAATCACATCGTCGCTTGATCATCGTCATCATCATCGCCAGCATTCCGCCCGTGTGCATATAGGCAGCCCCCCTCGCAGCCATGGGTGAAGTCCACATGGTTTATTAAGTGTTCGGGAAAATATATATGAAATTATAATACCTATAATTTTGGATCCACTGCAAGGACGTTTACTTAATATGCTCTTTTTCCAAAATTAATAAGTACATTCATCTTGAAGTGGTGGGCTTGGGACTTGAAATATTTTAATGTGGAAGTATTAAGGGAATTGTTTTGAAGATATATGTTGTGAGTTAAATATATTAATAATTATTATAAACCAACTGCTAGGAGACTCCTAAAACATATTTTAAAATATATATTATTATATTTTTTATTGAATATTTTAAAACCCAAATAAAATTGTAATTATTTTTGGTTTCCCCCCAACTACGCCCATGTCTGTATTTATCCAGTCGTGGGAGAAAAGCAGCGAGAGTAACCGAATACGCTCATCTCATTTTGGAGATATGCTGGGATGTTGTTTCGATGGTTTTTACTCTTTTTGTGGGGGAGCAAAAGGAATTGAAGATGAGGCTGAAGCTTTTATCCTTTTCCTTCTCCTTTGCTTACCTTAAAGTGAGCATGATTATGCCGCGTAGTTGTTGCACCAGGTACTCATAAAATACAGGGGTATATTGTTTTTTGCACCATTTTAATATGTCAGCCTTAATTCTTTAAAAAGTCTTGGAGAACACTTAAAAAATTTCAATTACAGGCCTACTGAAACATGAATTTAAATACATCTAAAGAAGGAGGTAATGGGAACTAATAGTCTCTTAAGCCATCTTTAAAGTTTTTAAAAGTGCTTTCTCAATCCTTTGGTAATTGTTTTTGCAATACACAGGTAAAAATGAAAGAGTTCCTTTAAAAATAAGTACTTTTCCTAGAACCAAAGTCCTTATCGGTATAGAACGTATGCTTTCATAATAAAAACCCTTTGAGGGGTAAAAGATACAGTATCTGTAAACTAGTTGGCTATCCTGATTGCATTATATCTATCCGTATTCCTGTATTTAACAGTGTAATGGTCGTGTCGTGGGCGAGGAAGAGCAAGGCTGAGGAACCTTTGGGAATTCTCCTCGGTGCAGGTTGCAGCGCTTGGCGGTTGGATGTGGATATGGAGATGGTGTCACGATGCCTCGCCCGCTGGGTGCCCATCCACGCCGCGAAAAGGGAAAGGGGCCTGTGAAAAGTCAGCCGCTCCTCGGGAAGCTGTCGAAGGGGCCATCGGAACGCGGTATCCCCCGAAGAGCGTGCCCTGATATCATTATTAGAGATATGCCAGCCGAGCCGATGATTCCCTATATGAGGAGCTGATTTATGGTTGCCCTGCAACTGCTTTGGCTTGGGCTGCAGAGCGAAGCCGTGACTTATGAGTGGCTAAAGCGTGAGTACCTGTCCAAGTCTTGCGCCGCCCCAGCTCCCCAGGTACTGGCCTTGCCCAGATGGATCGCCGTTCCTGCGGGTTATTTTGCCAAAAACTAAACAAGGTCAACAGTTTTGTGTGGTTTCCTTGCAGTGTGGGAAAAAATGGCTGGGAAGAGGAGGCGTTTTGGAAGATACTGGAGGCGGGACATCCTAAATAGAACAGATTTTTGGGGAGAAACATGGGCTTTAAAAAGTAATGAGCGCGAATTCTTTAGAGCTGCGTAGAAAGCTTCTTACACTATGGGCGCGGGTTCTTAAGATCTGTGTAGAAAACTTCTTAAAGGATGTGTTATTTTTTTAACTATTAGTATCCAGTTCAATCTAACAGAGCGTTTTTTATGCATCTATAGAGCAGAGGGCCTTAAGTTCCCCCAAGATACACATATACCAATGTGACATGCTATCTAAATTCGATTTACAAACACAATACACCCCTTTATTCTTCAATAACAAGTATTTAAATCACCGACCTGTATGACTAGACAGTTTGGCCCACGCCCCTAAACCCTTTGACCTGCGACAATGAAAAGCACTAAAATCTAATTCACATGATGCTGTGAACATCAGCATATGCAAATCCCGGCAAAAAACACGATTTCTGCTCTGCCAAGGGCGAAAAAGTCCCGAATCGTAGGACTTGCAGTGCTCGACACGTGCCCCACTTGCAACCCTTTCCCAGCGTCGGTCGTCGCACTAATGATGCGGCATTATTTTGCATATGGATCTGGATTGGGCTGTGGCCAGGGGAAGGGTTAAGGTCGAGAGTGTCCCGTCCTGTCCCCTAATGAACTGAAACAGCGCGACTGTTACAGTTACGATAATTTATGCATGCGATACCACCATTGACTCGGCCCGAAGGATTCGGATTGTGTATCCTGCAGGATTGTCAGTTACTTTGTTGCAGGCGCAGCAATTATGCCGAAAAAAGGGTTAGTCAACGGATTTTTGTGGGCTGCAGGAATTGTGGTGGTGCTCGATGGTCTGCTCTTGCAGGCTCCTGAGGTTTCCTGGTTGTCCTGGTCATCCCAAACAGGTGCGAAGGTTTCAGGAATTGTGGTTTTGGCAAGTGAAAGCAGGCCAACGGAGGGGGGTGCACTTGAAAAAATATTAAAAGCCACATCATTTTATTCAACTATATATTGCAAAAGATTTGATTATGATTTTATTATTATTATTTGAATTTATGGCCCATTTTGTAGTCCTTTAAAACACAAATAAAAAGCATTTTACTCTTGCAACATTTCCTTAAAATTAAATTATGGCATAATCAACAGGAGTTATTTGCAATTCTTTAAATTCCCTTAAATTAATGGTTTGCACAACTCAAGGATAAACAATTCATATTCGTGTATCATGACTTTATAATAATTAAAAAAAAAGTAAAAAGACTTTGCCAAACTAATGGCTCTAGAGATTATGTTTAATTCTTTGACAAGCAATTACCTTCTGTACTTTTTTATTTTAAATAAATTTCAAACTGAATATTTGTATCCCCCTGCTTTTAAAGAATTGTAGTTTATAAAACCCAATGCAACTTAAAAAGTATAGATACACGATTTAGGCCCTGTAAATGCGTTACTTTTGTTAAATTTTAAACAATGGAACCCCTCGCCATCGCCCACATGCCAGAATTCCTGTTTTTCATGGTTGAAAAATAACCGCCTGACGTTAAAAACTCTAAAATGCCCCCTGATCATTAGCCGCACAGACTCGATTGTTTGTCCAGAAGAGCAATCCATAAAAACGTCCGCAGTATCCACGCAGAGGGAAAAGTATCTCAAACTGCAAACTCAATCGCAATCAATAGCGAGCCTTGAACAAATCGATTCCCGGTTATTAGCCGTCACACAGTCATTAAAAATTTTGACAGATTTTGACAATTTATTGACGTTGCCAGTGGCGTGCGGACAACACGCGGCCAGGGTAAACAATCAAAAATTTACAGTGTCGGAAAAAAGCGAACTGCCTGCCAGCGGTTGACCTGTACAAATTGCAAAAAGTGGACAAATGTTTGCCCGCCATCCCAACCGCAATTTTCAAGTGCTCGTACTGCCCCCAACCCCTGGATTTCTGGACCAACCCCCGTGGGCGCGCGATAATTTGATTAATTGAAAGTCAGCCGGCGACCTTTTTTTGCGGTCTCCGAGAAGGGGTTGCTCGGGATGCGACAGCCCACGGAGGGTGCTTTCGGTGGCGTGAGTAAACGATCTCGGATCGCTTCAAGTAGCTCCATTGTACTCACATTAGCGGACTTATCCCACCCCTCCGGGGGTGTATCTATTTCCTATCTGACCGTTTTTTAGCGCACTCTTTTTGGGTGAAATTTAAATATCGCATTACACACAGTCACTTGATTTTAAATGTTTTGCATTCAAATGTTTCACTTGTGGGCCGGGTGGGTCAGGTTGGTCCCGTCCGCGTCCCTGGACAATTTCCTAACATGTGTTTTTCATTGAAAATTTTAAATCTGTTGTCTGCACTTGATTATGCGATAAACTGGGCTGCGGTTTTGCTGCGACTCTCGGTTTCAGTTGCTTTTGGACAGTTGCGTAATTGTTTTTCGCCCGAAAGGGCTCCTCGATTGGCCGAGACGATGTCTGGCGCGGATGGGAGGTCCTTCGGAGGCCGGAGCGGACATCATCTGCCAGGCACTTGAGCATATTTCACTTTTTTAACAGCTTTTTTGTCTTCCCTCGGCGAAAGCATAATGGCTTTTAGCTGGGGCCTTGTGACACTTGATTTTCTACTAACTGAATGTACTTATTTTAAAAAATCATGGAAACCCTATGGACTTAATGTAAAATACATATTTATAAAATGTTTTGAAATTGTATACCCTTTCTTCCTTAAGTTGTCGTTACTTTAAAAAAATGAAATGTAAGAGTCGAAAATAAATCAAGGGTCTTTAATAAAAGAAAAGTTATACCTTGTCGTTTTAAATTTAAGCAAATTGGGTTTTCTTAAGTAAACCCAAAAAAAATAGCAATATTTTACGAGAAACTGGGGAAACATATATTTAATAACAAAAGAATCTTAAAGATATTCAATACATAGATATTTATTTAAATAATTTGTATATATATACACATTGTAATATTAAAATATTAAATACTAAATATTTTATTAATGTCAATATTAATAATAAATAAATAATAAATGGAAGTTAAGAAAAGTAAAATATTCACATCTGCTTTAGGTTATACAAGACATTTAAAAGTATAACTTTTTTTCAAATTTCACAATAACTATTTTATTAATTCAAATATAGCTCCTTATCAATAATTAACTAATAAATAAACTTTGCCATATCCCTAAAATAGAATCTATGATACTTTGTGATTTAAAAACAACACTTTTAATGTTGTTTATCAACAAACTTTAAATGGTTCAAGGTGGTTAGTTACTTTGTAATTGAAAACCCCCACCTTTAAGCATATTATTAAATCAATAGCTCAACCAGGCTCCCTTTCTCCACTTGAATATTTAGCAACTTTGCGGGGTCCCACTCCAAAAAGCGACTCATTATGGTTGTTATGTAATTGTTAAAAGCCACGCCCACTGCCCACAGAATGATAATTGATTTTGGAACCGAGCCCAGGGGGTTTCGGGCTACCAACATGCATATATAGTTGAATGTTGTCATTCGTGCTGGTGGGAGAACCCACACGAAGGGCCAAAAACACGTGGTCAGGACAAAGGACGTTCAACTCGGCCCAAGTAAAGGCTTTAAGTGCTCACTTCACAGCTCCGCTTATGCAATTTTCCATTTCACGCCAGCCACTTTCCCGCCTCATTTGCATATTTTCCGCCAATTATTATTCGCATATGCGAAAATTTTCCCTGCCATTGTGATTCTAATTCGATTTTGATATTTCGCGCCCAGGGCAATTTGCAATTTGCCTTTTTTACGATTTGTTTTGCCAGGATCGCGGTGCCGCCGCGCCTCTATTGATCTCATAATCGAACCGAGTGGTCTAAAAGCCGCTTCCTATGAGGGTCCCCTCATTTGCATCGGCCTGCTCTTTTTTATGGCGTGCCAATTTTTGATGGATGATGCGTGAAAACGCGGAGTGGCAGAGGGGCGAGCCCTGCTATTTGCATACTTGATTAATTTGTTTGCTTTTTTGGGTGGTTTTTTATGGAAAAATAATAAGCATTTTATTGTGTGCCCTGCGTTGGGGGGTGAGGGATCGGGGCACTTTCTATAGCTCATCAAATTGCAAGGATATGGATTAGAAGGGCACAAAATTGATGGGGCATAAGGCATCTTTTATGTTCACACAGGGAGGGATCGTACAGGAAGATGCCATACAAGAGCACCAGAAGAAACACAGAAAATATTATAAAAATTTGTTAGAAAGGGCATAGGTTATGCTGGCACAGGAAGGTTTTCTTAAATGATAGGTTGTTGTTTGATAAAACTTAAAACCACAGTACTCAGTTTTTATTTTAAATATATTCCAGATTTTTTTAAATAAAAAGAACATAAAAATTTCAGAGATACCTAAGTGAATCAAAAAAGAATACGGAATTAGGGGTGATCAGTGATCACATTTTATGAAGTTTTTCTAAAGATTTATGGACTTTACATTAAATTTCTTTGAATTAGGTGACCATATAAATACATTTCTTCCATTTAAAACTATGGAACTCTTTTTTCCCTTGATTACAATAGTTTGAGTATGGTAAGTGATTTAATCGTTTGAACATCAGCAGCCTATTCTACGCCTCTTCCACATGTAAATCGGCATCGTAGTTAGTGTTCCCAGTCCTGATTTACGGCGTCCTTCAGCAGACAAGTTTTCCCTTCGGGATGGCAGGCACTAATCCAATTGCTGTACGGATCATTAGGCACTGATTGCGTTCATGGTGCAGACGGAACCTCGGGCGTAGGTACTCAGATACAGATGTGAGATGTGAGTGCGAATGTATTCAGATCCAGAGCAAGGACACTCCGCCTGCAGTAGTCGCACCACATGCAGATTAACCCGCAGCCAGTGAAAGGGATGGGCCGTCCTGCCCCGACATCAATTATGCGGGAAATTCACCGATTTAGATTTAGCAGCAAATCGATTTTGCGATAAAAAGAGCAGGAAACCTAAGTGCATTTGTGCGGGGAAAAGTGTTAAATGAAATTCACATCTTTGCGATAACAGCATCACACTCACTCTGCCCTGTACAGAGAAAACAATTTTTACAAGAACTAGAAATTGTTTTAAATAAGAAGCGGAAAACATATATCATCATAAGAAAGATAGTAACGAAAGGTTTACAGAAAATAAGAGGTATACAAACAGTAGCAAAATAAAATAAAAAATATTTAAACTTCTTAAATGTATTATAAAGATTTTGATTTAGTTTACTCCTTAAATACTTTTATGATTTCAGTACCATCTATAATAATGTTCTAACACAACTTTATAATAACCATATAAAACTTGCTTAAATTTTGATTGAATTTTTTGTAATTATTGATCTTTTTTTCAAAGATTGCCAGGACTATTTGTATAGACTCATAAGCCTATAGGTCATATACTTAAATTTAAGCAACTTATATTGATTCAAACTAATCATAAGGATCCCTTTTAAGTATACATTTAAAAAAAAACCGAAAGACAAATCAACTTTTTTTAAGAGTTTGATTTTTTCTATATATTGATAGACCTAAAATAAATATTTTCTGGAAAAATGTGTTAAAAATTAGGGGTGGTGGCAGTGGTTATTTCTTCTGTGTACTCCACCTTTCCAACTAGCATCCTCCATTCAAATGAACCGCAAAGTAAATCTGCATTTGATTTGTCGCCCGGCGCACATGTTGCAAAAACTTTTGCCGGCAACTGTCGCCGCGAAAGGTGGCACACACAAAAATAGAAAAACAATTGCCAATTACGGGCGAGCGGTTTCCCGGCTTCCTTGTTTGCCGGATCAGCACCCAAAAACCCAACCCCAGCCCACCGAAGGGCCCAAAAAACCCACCCCGGTAGCCATGACCACCAGCATGGTCCTCAAACAACAGTCGAAACAAAGGAAAAACGGAAAAGGAAACAATCAAAAAGCGGGAAACTCGACCGAAAAAAACACGAGGGGTGGCAATGGGCAGCAGGAAAAACTATGTGGAAAATCACTTTTGCGCTCATAAATTTCAATAATAAAAATTTGAATGCAGTTGACACCGAAACAAGCGTGCTCGCCCCTTTTCGACAGCAGCAGAAGAGCAGCAAACAAGGTTAAGTGAAATAAAAATCAGTGAAGTGCATAAACAAGGTTCAAGGTGCGGGTCGCATTGGCATGGCATTTGTATCTGTATCTGGAAACGTGTCTGCATCTGTATCTCGGTCTGGATGCTGCTGGACCACCAGATAATTGAATTGGCTTGTCGCATTTGGTTGAGGTGGCACAACCCTTTTTTACCACTTCTGCCGCCGGGGGAGTTATGATTTTGCATATGTACAAATGTATTTATGAACATGGCCATATTTTGGTTAGCACGTAGGATGTGGTCTGCCCTTACTAACAACATATGGAGTACGAT